>NW_023458556.1:92526655-92563649 GCF_013731165.1 Rhagoletis pomonella | reverse complement strand
ATTTTTACACCTTTCTTGTTTGAAGCCATTCTTCTTTTAACTATCATTTTGAACTTTTTTAAGGTCGCATACCTGGAAGGCATGGCGGTGAAATAGGACGTCCTGCAACGGTAGATGTTGAAGTTGTGTTAGAGGAAGTGGAACTAGGTCCATCGACTTCATGGAGAATGATGGAAAGACGGACTGTAATACCAAAAACTTCAGTTCACAAAGCTTTAAAATACCATCCCTACCACATTCAACGTGTTCAGGCTCCACAAGAGAGAGATTACCTGTCGAGGGTTAGATATTACAGAGAAATGTTGCGAATGCATGATTCAGACCCCCGACTTTTTTAATAAAATAATATGGAGTGATGAATCATCATGCAACCGTGATGGTTATTTTAATTTACATAACTTTACAGTTGGCAGATAGACAATCCTCACAAAATGAGAGAAGATCGTTCGCAGTACCGGTACAAAATAAATTTATGGTGCGGTATTTTTAATTGTCAGATATTGGGACCTGTGGAACTGCCGCCAACGCTCAACTCTCACAGTTATTTAGAGTTCCTTCAGGAACGGCTTCCAACTATTTTAGAAGATGTACCCTTAAACCTGCCGCGAAGACTATGGCTGCAAAATGACGGGTGCCCTGCTCACTACGGACGTGAATTAAGAGCTCATTTAGACGAAACTTATCCTCGCCGATGGATTGGACGATACGGGCCAATCACGTGGCCCGCTCGATCTCCAGACCTGAATCCATTAGATTTTTTCTACTGGGGCTGTCTTAAGGACAAAATTTATTCAAAACCAATTCAAAACGAAGAGCATTTGCGGGAACAAATAAATGGAGCTACTGCTGAGATAGCCCAATTGAGTTTAAGATCTCTAAAAGTGTCTTTTCTTAAAAGGTGCCGAGCTTGTATTAGAGTAGAAGGTCGCCAATTTGAGCATATTTTATCAATAAATGAATAAATTTTTCTTCAAACAACTCATGTATATTTTATTTCACGTGAACCCATCCTTTACATGAAATATTGATAGATAAAGCCCTTGTTATAGACTCTAGTTCGAATTCCGGTACATAACATAAAATAATGTCAGGAGCAGGTATCTTTGTACTATTTAGCATGTCATTGGTCGGTAACAAGAGCAACTTAAATTTAAATCAATTAAATACATTCTAGCGTGTCTCAGTCCTTTGCCCACAAAAGCGGCTATAACTTTTTTTTTCTATTCGAAACGTTAAGCGTGGCACCTTTCTGAAATCTTTATTAAATGAGCATTTTTTATGTAATGTAAAGTTATAGCTCAGTACATTTTTTTTCACCAGAGATAGTCAAATTTGGGGAAGAAAATATCAAAAAGTTGAAAATCCCCGAAATAGTCCTAATTTTATTAGGCATATATTTATTAATATATTTTAGCTACATTGTATTTGAGTATGGAGAAGCAACTATCTGGAAGTATTTTACATAAAAAATTTACTAGGTATACACGTTACAGTATCGACAGCACCGAAATTCGACCCCATTTCAGCCGAAACGATGTTTCATATCGCCACTATGCGGAAAAGAGCCGAACAACGCACCCACCGCTACCGTGCCGCCTATGCGACGCACACCACCCCATTCGGCTCTGCCCTATTTCTCAGGCAAAATCGCCGGAGGAAAGACTTCGCGAAGCTCTACTGGGCCCCTATTGCGCAAACTGCCTCGCCATGACCCACCAGCTGAAGGATTGTCAAAGCGAGGGAAGTTGCCGTCGGTGTGGTGAGCAACACCACTCCACTGCCAACGAGAATGTGAGTCATGGAGGGCACGAGGCAACGAAGACGACTCAGCCGAGGCAGACGGCACTCTTTCACTATACGCGTCCGACTCTGGAACCGAGACTAGGCCTCCCGGTCCAGAGATTGAAGAAGGGAAAATTATTGGGCGTGGAGCGGGGACTCGGCCTCTCCGTCCGCTTACTAACTGGGGACCCGAAACACGGTCTTTCCGGCCTCTGCTGCGACATGAACGCAAAAGTAGGGCTGGATCCGATTCACGAGTTCACCGACCACGTTACCAAGGGCGACAAAGCCGCAGAGCGGGAACCCGGCTTTTCCGCCTACGCCAGTCAACAACAGTTCAACGCGAAGATAGACCGGTGACTAGGCCTCATCAGGTATCACGACCGCACGCCTTTCGCAATTCTATAATAACTCCATCACTCCTGCCCACTATAGCCGTGGCTCCGACTGCTGTTGTGAAGGTGGAGGCGTGAGACGCGCGCTTATTGACGTCTGTGTGCCGAGCACAATCTTGTCCGCAGATCTGGCCCAAGATCTACGGCTTCAGGAAACACATATCGGCGGGCAACTAGGGTGCTTTCTATGCATAAGGACCTATCAGTTGCCCTGCCGTATATCCACATTCGGCTTGCGGACCCAAGTTCTTTCGCATCAGCACCGATACGTCTTGCCCTTGGAGCCGACGTGTTCGTTTGGGTGCTGTCAGAGGGTGCCGGCCGTCAATTTAATTTATATAAAATAAAAATAAAAATCTTAATTATTTGAAGTTTTTAATGAAATAAAGTGCACTGAATTATAATCATGTTTGTTTGCCTATGATTTTCACTCTATCCCTCACTAGGTGTTTTATTCGAAAAAGGATGGAACCGCTGGTCGAAGATCTTGGCAATGGTGGCGCCGCTCTCAACAGCACAACAAACATTTTTTTTTTTTTTGTAGAGGTGGCACAAAGCATTGAAAGTCGAAAAGTGTGGGACTTGCCTTTCGGCTCACCGCACTAAAAGCCCACCCCTGCTCTATTTCCCTCTCACCGTGGAACTACCGTAAGGTATTACTTCGTGGAGGGGGAGCGGCCTGTTGCAAATCTATGAAATTCTGCGGAGTTGTTCCGCTCGACGCAATTTAGATAAAAATGTGCTTGCCAAATTGCAAACAACGGACCAGTTATCTTCTGACTCAAGCATAGTATCCACAAGGTTATGAACCGTAAGTGGCCTCCCCACCTTCCTGCTCGAGTCATCTCTTTCGATAGCAAACCTCGGACAGACGAAAAAGCAGTGTTCAGCGTCTTCAATAATATCCTTTGCACAGAAGGTGCAGAAGGGATCGTCTTCGTGCTTAAATAGGTATAAATATGATTTAAAGCACCCACGCCCTGTCAATATTTGGGTCAAATGGAAGTCCACTTCCCCATGTTTCCTACTTACCCTTGATATCGAGGGTATGAGGTGGTGCGTCCAACGACCGCTGGCTGCGCGGTCCCACCTCGTTTGCCATTGCGGTCCCACCTCTTCGCGTCTCGTTTGGTTTATAGGCCGGGGCCTGTCCCTTGCACTAAAATGTCAATGGGGCAGAGTCCTGCCACTACTAGTGCTGCTTCTTCGTACGTAGTTCGGAATGCACTGCATACTTTGATAGCGCAAAATCTGTGCAAAGACTTTACTTCTCGTACATATGACGTCTTGCTGAATGCTTCATACCAGATTTGTGCACCATAGAGCAGCACACTGCGCACGACGCTTGCGTATAGCTGTCTATGCTGTTGTTTCGGGCCTCCTACGTTCAGCATAAACCTTGTTAGTGCCCCTGCCACCTTTTCAGCTTTCTCGACAGCATAATCAATGTGCGCCTTGAAGGTAAGCCTCGCATCAAACATTATGCCTAGATATTTTAAGGTCGCCTTTGACGTAATTTCTTGTTGACCAACGTTTATAGTCGCCACTTCTCTGACTTTTCTACGGCTTATTAGAACTGTCTCGGTTTTTTGGTGCGCAAGTTCGAGCCCTGTTTCGGCCAGCCATGCTTGGATCTGAACGATTGAACTATTTGCTGCGATAATTATTTCTTCTAGATGCTTCCCTACCACCACTAGCGCTATGTCGTCAGCAAATCCAACAATTTTCAATCGTTCTGGCAAGGATAGTCGGAGTACACCATCGTACATGATATTCCAAAGTATTGGACCCAGAAGCGAACCCTGTGGTACTCCAGCCGAGACTTTATGTTCTTTGACCGTTCTCCGTATTGTACAGTAGCACTCTATTTGCTAAGTAGTTGTCTACAACCTTGCGAAGGTATGCGGGTACCTCGAATCTGCGTAGAGCGGCGTTTATGTGTTTCCAACTTGCGGTATTGAACGCATTTCTTACATCGAGGGTGACAAGCAAGCAGTACTCCTTTGCTCCTCCCTTCCACCTTTCGCCACTGATTGCATCTTCCGCCAACTGCTTTACCAAACTGGCTGCATCTACTGTTGACCGCCCCTTTCTGAAGCCGAACTGTGTCTCTGAGAGGCCTTCCTTTTCCTCGATTGCTTCAACTTCCCGTCGTATCCAACATGCATATAGGACGATATGCTGAGGGATCTTCTGGTGGCTTCCCAGTTTTCGGCAATAAAACTTGCCTTTTTTTTATTTTTATTTTATGTTTGTAGGCTAGTCTGATACTTTCAGTTCTTGTGCGAATAAAACTACTTTATTCCACTTTTTACCCGACGTTTCGCTAAAACTTTTTAGCATCCTCAGGGGTAGTGTTTATTTTATCTGTTACAACAAATATACAAAAATACAAAAAAACACACACATTAAGTATTAACCGAAAAAACAAAAATGTATACATATATAACAACAAATTGAATTTAATGACAAACCAACTTACATTGTTTAGATATTCAAACATAGATATGTATATGTATAAATACTTAATCACTAAAAAAGAAAATATATCCATACCACTTGATGTGGTAGTTTTGTCAGTACTGAAAATTTCATTTCTGTAAACAAGTTATGTATGCGGCCGCAATGTTGTCTGTATCTTCCTTCTTATTAATTGTCATTTCTCGTTTTTGCATAATTCTAAGGCTCTCTATTGTGTATCGAATCTGTTCTCTTCTTTCTTTGTCAATAATATTTGTGTTCGCGAAATCAGCTGTGTGTCCACTTGTTAAAATGTGCTGTGATAATGCTGTACTGCTTTTCCGTTTCCTTATGTCCGCTTCATGTTCGCCTAATCGAACACCTAAAGGCCGCTTCGTTGTCCCAATGTACAACTTTCCGCATGTTTCTGTTTCCTTCCCATTGCATTTAATTTCGTAGACTACGTTGTTTTGTTGGTGGACCTCCACTGGACACTTTGTTTTTGTATATATTCTCGAAAGTGTGCAATTAGATTTATATGCAAGTGCTGTGTTTTGTGTTTTTGTTATGTTATGATCAAAATTATCGGTAAGATTGGGAATGTATGTAACACTGAAGAATTTCTTTGCGCTTTTTGTTGTTTCTGAGTCCGATTGTGTGTTAGGGTGGTTGCTATTTTTTATTATTCCCTCATTTATGAGTTCGTGTATTAATTTGACAGGATAATTATTGTTTTTTAGGATGTTGGTTATTTTCTCTATATTGGTGTCATGGAACTGTGTGTGGCTTATCGTCAGTACTTTGTGGATTAAGTTTTTTGCGGTGTTAATTTTATATTTTCTTGGTTGAGATGAGAAGTAATTTATCAGGCGTCCAGAGGAGGTTGGTTTTGAGTACCAGTCTAGAAGGAGGTTTTGCTTTTCTCGATAAATACAAACATCTAGAAATGGTATTTTTGAGTCTTTTTCAATTTCCATAGTAAATTTCAGTTTATTGTGGTATTTATTAAGAGTATCTAGAATAATATTCGCGTCATTACGTTTGATAATAGCGAAGATGTCGTCCACGTATTTTGTTACAAACTTTATGTCAATGTTAAATTTTTCTTTCAGCTCAGTGATGGTGTTGTCCAGTAGGTTGTCCATGATAATGTCAGCGATTGTTGGAGAAATTGGATTTCCCATGGGCATTCCAAATGTTTGTGCGTATAGTTTGTTGCTGAACATAAAGTAATTGTTATCCTTGAGGCAAAAGTCTATTATTTTGTGAAATTTCTTTTTTGGAATAGAAGTTTTCTGTTGAATTAGGTCCCACTTATTCATAATTATTCTCGAAGCTAATGTCGTTGGTATATTTGTGAATAGGGAAAGGACATCAAACGAAACTAAAACATCTTCATCACACACATGGACGTTGGTTAACTTATCTTTAAGATTAAAAGCATTCTTGACGTTATATTTTCCTGAAATTAGACTTTGTAAAATCTCGCCGATGTATTTGGACAGTTTGTAACAGGGGACCATAATAGAAGAGACAATAGGACGAAGTGGAACTCCAGGCTTGCCGCTGGCGCTTCCATACATCAGGAAATACTCCTTCTTTAAAGCATTCGTTAAAACTATCGACGAACACTTTAGGGTTCGCAGCTACAGCAAGCTTGAGGACACGATTTGGAATTGCATCCGGCACCGGTGATTTTTTATCTTTAAATCACTTGGCCGCAAGAAGTACTTCTTCCGTGCTAACCATGGGGAACTCGAACATCGTAGCAGGAAAAATTTCTCCCGCAAAACTTGATTGCATTGGGGATAACGCCTCAACGGCATAATAACTGTGGTCGAACCGACGCCTTCAGCCTTTTCGTCACAACTTTATATGCTAAGCCCCTGGGGCCATTTTGGACGCTTTCACACAAGCTAGTAAAACATTTTCGCTTGCTGAGCTTAATGGCTTGTTTAAGCTCCTTGCGTTTAGCTCTGTATATAGCATGTTCGTCGGTAAAGCTTTCAGACCTTCTGGCACGCTGGTAGTTTCTTCTCGCTCTGTTGCATTGCAGTCGCAAGTCCGCTATTTGCTCATTCCACCAATAAACAGGTGCACGTCGGCTGGTCGGGTATTTTTTTTAATCGAAGCGTCGTACGGAAACATGAATTCATACACTTGTTTTGAAATTGTAAGCACATATGAAGCTGGTAGCTCGAGCGTTTCCCAAGTACAGATGTTGCGTACCGCAAGGGGGCGGTATGTTTAGGCCCTAAGCCTAAATATATCGAAAAGCTGGTTCTCTGCCTTAGCGTCATTTTACGAGTAAACTAAAATACGTATGTGTGTACGCATGCGTGTGTATATGTGTATTAACGCGAAAACTTGGGCCGTTAGCAAGTCCTTCCCGCTGGACAACGAACTTTAGTTAACTTTCCCCTTCTATATCGGTGTTTGTCAGGCGGTCCGCAACTAACGCGACTTATTTGTCAATGTTATTGTGGCTTATTAACATTTTATTTTTAATATTTTTATTGAGCTTTGTACCACGATTGTTTATTAGGAAATATTGAAAAAGCACCAAAGTCTAAGCGGTAGAAGTTATAGCAGCTATTTCGGAGATCACCACATCTCTTCATCAGACTTCTTTTTTCTAGACTTCAGAAGGGATCGAACCTGCGAATTCGATGTTCAAAGTCAGAAGCGTTAACCACTGAGCTATGTACATCCCGTAAACTCTTGTTGCTAATTCATTTTCCTTATTCAACCAACTACTATCAAGTGCAGCTGCTTTGGCGCTATTTAAACTCGACAGCGTTAATTTAATCTGCTACTTCTCGTTTGAGTCTACGCGGAAGATAACACTTAGCTACCAGCGTCAGCGATATTAACTTATTTCAGGCAGGGTGTGGATGAAGCTTAACACAGCATACAGGGGACCCTGTATGCCTAGCCACTACCACATCAAGACCATAGTGCGCGAAATGCATCCTTCAAGAGGGGACCCTGTTTCTACAGAACACTATGGATCTAGACCCGGAGGGTGCCAAATCTACCCTCTCCCTCTAATCCAGGGTGTCATGCGTCACCGTGCCCATTGGAAGGTTTGCAGTCAGGGGGCTTTCCGACTGTATTCTAACGGCGCCTCCCGGATACCTGTCCGCCTCCGGGAGTAACGGTGGACTTGCTGCGGCATGGGGCTCTGCCGTGGTCGACCGTTTTTTCCCCTTTCCTTATTTTCCGGCCACCGAAAGGCCTCGGCTCAGTAGGTGGCCAAAGAACCAGATGAAAGATGAATACAAATAAAGAAGCCTCGGAACCCTGCACGGGTAGTGCCGCCGCTGGACACGGCGATGAAAAGTCCAAAACACCAACCACCTCGGAAACCGCATCGACGGAACCGAGAGGGCCTGAACGGCCCAAGCAGCTTCGGGCTTCCGCAGAAGCTGGAAGGATTGCTAAACCCCCAGAGGGAAAGCGAACCTCCAGGGATGCCGGTGGTACTATACCCCATGAGGGAAAGTCGAAGCCGGCCCCCTCCCCCATGCCCATCCAGTGCACACTAAAAACTCAAGGTGCAGTGGTCGAGCAAAAGTCCTCCACGGACAAGCAGAGGACCACTCCCGCGAGTAAATCGAAGACCGGGGCAAATGACCTCGATCTGCGCCCCGGCTGCTCCAAAGCTGCAACGAAAGTTTCGCCCTGCGTCAGGGCCCAGCGTGACCGAAGGGCAGCCCCTAAGGTCATCAAAAGGCTGGGGGTCATCCCGCATGACCAGCTGACGGAGGAGCAAAAAGCCTCTCTTAAGTGGGCCATGGGAGTCTTCGCCGCCAGCGACAAGCGATCCTCCGGGAAAGGCGGGAAGGACAAACCACCCACTCGGAAAACCCAAGGAAGAACCTTGCCTCCAAGAGACAGCGATCTCAAGACGACACCTCGGGTGAGTCCAAGAGGTATAGGGATTCCTCTCCATCTAACCGTCCGTCGATGGCCGTATCCAACACGAAGCCGTTCAGTGAAGCCGCCAAAGAGCACCTCACGCTGGCGGTGTTGGACAAGGGGCATCCGGACGGCCACATCACTACGGACAACTGGAAGTCCGTCCTGATGGGTTTATGCAGGGTATATAAAGGGATACTCCAGAAGTACCCGGCCCTGCACCAGTCGTCCGTGATGCCGGATGGCATCAAGGGCGAGTTAAGCTGGTAGCGTGCGCCGATGAGCGCGCGGTCCGGCTCTACAAAGAAGCTATCTCCACGGTTGGACAGCTGTGGCCCGGGGCAGACTTAGTTGCCGTCCATAGGGATGAAATCCCTAACAGGCCGCGAGCCTGGGCCTGGGTACCAGCTGAGCCGTCAAAACCGGAGGAGACACTCGAGTTCATCCGCATGGGCAACGAAGGACTGCCCACCAGCGATTGGAGGATAGTCCGAGCTGGCGAGACCAAGGGGAAGCAGCGTTTTGTTTTCTTTGTCATCAACGATGCTTCTGTCCCAGTTCTCGAGGGTTGTGGTGGGGTAATAAGCTACGGCTTTTACTCAATCACAGTAAAAATCCACCAGAGAACGGATCAGCAAGAGGGGGGAAACGGGCAACGCCTCGAGCGGACCCGCTCCCTCAGATATTCTTCCCGACGAAGGGGCCAACAAAACAGGCAACGCCTCGAGCGGACCTGCGGCCCCTGCGTCGGCATCGGTGGCAGGCAGCGCGGGTTACACAGGAAACACCACGAGTGAACCTGTGGACCCACCAACGAGTGTGAGTGTATCCGATACCGCGACAGATACTGAGAGCGACACGGGCTCAGTATCTGCCTACGTAGGGTCGGTCTACAGTCGATGGGCAACGCTGGACGAGGACCAGCTTCTGGTATCCGAACCGGAGGAGGAGGACAATGACATCACATTCATTGCCGCCGCCGAGCGGAGGGAGCTAGAAGCAATGGACATAACCGATTCTGAGGATGGTGCAGATCCTACAAATTAATCTGCACCACTCCAAGGCAGCCTCGGCTGCTCTCCTTCTTCGCCTCAGCGATAAAGCTGAGGACGTGATTCTAGTCCAAGAACCTTGGATCGTCAGAAACAAGGTTTGCGGACTGAACTCTGATGCCTACCAGGTGGTATCAGCTCCAGTAATAGGTAGGATCAGAGCTTGCATTCTAATTAAAAAAGTATATTCTCATTTTTTACTCTCCAAATACAGCGACGAGGACACTGTATGCATCAGCGTACAGCTGAAGGAGAGCGTTATCTGGCTGACATCAACCTACATGGCCCACGACAGCCATGTTTTTCCACCCAATAGACTGGAAGAAGCGGTGAAGGAAGCAAATCGCAGAAAGCTCCCGGTCATAATAGGGGCCGACTCTAATTCACACAACACGATCTGGGGCTCAAGTGACACCAACTCCCGGGGTGTGTGTGTACTTGACTTTATTCTTTTACACAATCTTACTGTATGTAACCGTGGGAACGATCCCACCTTTGTGACCTGTGTTAGAAGGGAAGTGCTGGACATCACCCTTGTGTCGAGCGGTTCGTCCGATCGGATAAGGGCCTGGCAGGTGTCCAAGGAACACTCTTTTTCTGACCACCTCTACATCAGTTTCAATCTCAATTTTGATCCTGCTCCTTTAACAGCATACAGGAACAGAAAGCGAACCGACTGGGCAAAGTATAGGAATACGCTGTCGGCCTCTCTACGTAGATACGCTTCTCACGATAAGTCCTGCTTATCGTTAAGACCTGATGAAGCGAGTCTCTCGAATACAAAGGGTGTTTCTCTCGGTGAGCTGGACTCATCGTCGAAAATTGATGAAGCAGTGAACTTTGTGACAAATGCCTGTAATGCTGCTTTCAAAGCCTCCTGCCCAAGCACCCTCCCGAAGGGCAAAAAGAAACCCCAGTGGTGGAATCCGGAGATTTCAGCACTGAGGAAGAACAGCAGGAGGCTTTTCAATCATGCTAAGCAAACAGGTCTTTGGCAACCATACAAAGACGCACTCAAAGTTTTCAAGAAGGCCCTAAAGAGGGCGAAACGCGAATCTTGGCAAATTTCTGCAATAACATAGAAGAGAACTCTGAAGCCAACAGGCTGAGGAAAGTTCTCTCGAAATCCTCTTCGAGTATGAACTCTATCCAGAAGCCTAACGGTGACTGGACGACATCATGTAACGAAATGCTGGAGGTCCTTATGAGCACTCACTTCCCGGGCTGCTCGGACGACACCTCCGGTTTTTCGCCCGGTCCTAGGACTTACTTTTCTCTGGGTGATACCGTTAGGGACGTCGTAAGTGAGGAGAGGGTGGAATGGGCTTTAATGTCCTTCCAGTCCTACAAATCTCCGGGCCTTGACGGAGTTTTTCCCGCTCAACTACAGGAAGCTAAGGACATACTGGGCCCCCTGCTTTCTCAGATTTTTACATCCTGCCTAACCCTGACTTACATACCACATGAGTGCACAAAGGCAAAAGCTGTATTCTTACCAAAAGGAGGCAAGGCCGCACATGTGAAACCGAAGGATTTCAGGCCTATAAGCCTCACTTCATTCTTCCTTAAAACTCTAGAGAGGCTCATCGACGAATATATTCGACGGAATATAAAAAATTACAACCTCTCCCCGAACCAACATGCATATTCCAAAGGAAAATCCGTGGATACCGCACTCCATGAAA
Source organism: Rhagoletis pomonella (assembly GCF_013731165.1). NCBI lineage: Eukaryota > Metazoa > Arthropoda > Insecta > Diptera > Tephritidae > Rhagoletis > Rhagoletis pomonella. The sequence continues at coordinate 92,552,354 of NW_023458556.1, read as the reverse complement.
TCGTATCGACGATTGAAAAAGGATTGGCCTTAAAGGAATACACGCTCGGAGTTTTTCTCGATATCGAGGGTGCTTTCAACAACGTCTACCCGAAGTCTGTTGTTAACTCCCTTCTCATGGCGGGGGTGCAGCGGGGTCTGGTGAATTTTGTTGGGCTCCTTCTTGAGAAGAGAACTATTCTATCAGAACTGGGGGATGCACAGTGCTGTGTCTCCATTCTATGGCTTAATTCATGGCAAATAAGATTCCCTATATCTCTCTTACGCAAACCCTCAAGGAATGGCAGCTACTTTCATTTTGGTCCTTTTTGACTACAAAATGTTTTTTTTAAATTGATTATATCTTTTGGTGTGGGTGTCACACGCTTAAAAAATTTGATTCATTCAAGACGACATTAAATACTCAAAAGACAAATATAATTTTGTTTTCCTTTTTATTAGTTACTGCGCACGAACAAGAGTTGTTGCAAAATACTGAATCAAAAATTATTTGTTTTATCTAACGCCGTTTATTGAAAAATTAAAGTCATCATGCAGTCAAATTCCAAACTACTCAGCAAACACACTAGTTCATTGACTATATATTTTGTGGTGTATTCATACATGAATTGTGATGTATTCATACATGAATTTTGTGGTGTATTCATACATGAATTCATTCATGAATTTCGGGTTGAAATCATACTAGTCAGAAAAAGTGTAATCTATACTAGCTCTTCTATAAGTGTAATCTATACTAGCTCTTCTATCGAGCTCTTCGATGGAATAGTTTTTCAACAAATGCTCTACCCTTCGATTTTTTGTTCTCCGTGAAGCTTCGCAAAATTCTTCTTTAGAAGGTCTTCCCCGTTCAGCACATTTATCCTTATTTCCATTGGAATCCGGAAGGGAAAGGAATGTCCAATTTAGCCATTTAGAATATGTTTTTTCAAAAGCGCTTCTTTTGTGGCCACTATAATTCCACTTATTTTTCATCTCACTATTAAAAAGTTTTATTTTTTGATTCAAAAGTGCTTTGTCGCATTTAGCGTGTATTAATTTGTTTTCAACAAATGCAGATAATGCAGACACTCTATCTGATGGACGAGTAGAAATCCAGATATCAGCTAAAATTGAGTTTTTTATAATTGAATTCATATTAATATTAGTTTTTTCACTATTTTACGCTTCACTACACAGCACAGAACACTACGGCGTGTGTCTACAGTAATAAACTTTACTATTTTTAAAGAATGTTTTGGCATTTAAGTAATGGAAAATACTGTGGTAACTGCAATCAGTGAAATTTTTTTTTTGCAAAAGTTTATTTTATAACCTTAAAAAAAACGATTTTCTTCGAAAAGCGCAATGAGTCTGCAGACTGTTTTTTTTTTTATTTCAAAGAAAAATGCCCCTTCTTTCAAATAAAAGAATAAAAAAAAACATACTTTTACATATTTTTTTTTTATCCCTTTGTAAACTTAGGAATTTTTTAAATTTTCTGCAACAAATTTTAGGGTGTAGCAAATAGGCCATTCCAGCCAGGAAACTCAATATTTTTTAAAAAGCTCTATAGAGTGGTTTCCTTACAGATTTTCTAATTAGAAAAATTGTGTCTTAAGATAAAGTATGATAAATTGTATTTTTAGCAATTTTTTTTTAAAGACTCCAGCTAAAGGCATTTTCATAAAAGAAAAAATATATAAAAAACACACAACTTTAAGAGGTTTTTCTGAGAACCTTATGAGATAAAAACAAAAACTAAGTCCAGATCCTTAATCTAGGATAAATTTCCTTTCCAACGATACCAAACACGTTGACATACGTGACAACAATTTTTTTGATTTTTGCCCGCTCATACAGCACTGTCGGATGGTTCCATCACAAAGTATGTGACCAGAGGCACCCCCCAAGGGGGCGTTCTCTCCCCTCTGCTCTGGAATCTAACAGTGAACACCCTACTTCTAAGCCTAAAGGGCACCGGTTGCCAAGTCATAGCGTACGCTGATGACATAGCAATCGTGGCAACGGGCAAACATCTTCAGGTCCTGAGTGAGTTATTGCAAAACGCACTCGGTCTGGTAAACATCTGGTCCAAGGAATGTGGACTTAGCGTCAATCCTACCAAAACGGAAATGGTACTTTTTACAAGGAAGTATAAAACTCCCTTATTTAAACCTCCCACCCTAAACGCAGTGGCACTTACTCTCTCAACCGAGGTCAAATACCTTGGAATTATTCTAGACAAAAAACTTGACTGGAAGCGAAACATTGAAGACCGCTCCAGAAAGGCCAATACCGCCCTTTATGCCAGTAAGACGGCAATAGGCAAAAAATGGGGAATAAAACCACACATAGTACACTGGATGTACACAGCTGTGATAAGACCCATCCTTTTCTACGGGGTCACCGTATGGTGGCTGCGCTAAACAACACTTTGTCCAGAGCCAAGGTGGAACGGGTACAGAGGACGGCTGCCATGCTAGTCACGGGAGCACTGCCCACTACACCTACCAAATCTCTGGAAATAATGTTAAATGTTCCACCTGTGGATCTCTACGGAAAATTTCGTGCCGGCTGCAGTGCGGTCAGGTTAAATACAATCCAGCCGTGGAGAGACCTCAGGTTCGGACACGCAAAAGTACTTAAAACTCTACCGGATAATCTACGACAGATAGATTATACCACTCCTCTACTCTGCTTAGACAACAAATTCTCCACAAGGATCCCAGAGAGGAACGAATGGGAAGGGGCCACAGACCTGAACGCAGGGTCTACGGCCATATATACAGATGGTTCCAAGCTTAACAAAAGAGTGGGTAGCGGGATCTACTCTGACGAACTCGCGCTAAACCTCAGTTTTCGCTTACCGGACCATTGTAGTGTTTTTCAAGCAGAATTAAACGCCATAATGGAGGCGGCACGATGGGTTACAGCCTCCGCCCCTCCAGGACGGCCTATTGCTATCTATTCTGACAGCCAGGCTGCTATCAAATCTCTCAATTCTAGCGGAACAACGTCCAAAGTAGCCATAGAATGCAGGAAGATTCTCAACCTGCTGGCATCAAAATGCTCCTTGACTGTTGTATGGGTCCCCGGACATAGGGACATTCCTGGCAACTGCCTAGCCGACGAGCTGGCAAGGAGAGGGACGGAAATATCTGAAGTCAATTCTGCTCATAACGCGGGCATACCTCTAGCCTCCTGCAAACATAGACTAATGACCGAACTCGTCGAGGAGCTAAATTTCAGGTGGGCTGTGGAAACCACCTGCCATACTACCAGGCAAATTTGGCCAAAAATTGATGTAAAGCGATCCATAGCTCTTACCCTGCTGGACCGCTCCTCTCTTAGATTAGTAGTCGGGGTTATCACCGGACACTGCCTGATGGGCACACACGGAAAAAGGCTAGGATACCCCACCAACGATTTTTGTCGCAGTTACAGAGACGAGGAAGAGGTGGAGACCGTTGAACACTATCTCTGCTATTGTCCCGCCCTGGCCAACACGCGCAACCGATTCTTCAACAAGTACTTTCTAGATTGTTTAGCCGATTTGAACTCGGCGAACGTCCTCGACTTTTTGTGCTATATATAACGCACTCGGTGGTTCAATTACTAAGGAAGGGAAAGAAACAAATGGCTTCGGCCAATGGTATCACAACGGGCTTTTCCAGCCCACGTGTGCTCCGCGCTCGGCGCGGGGCTGCCACTCCAACCTAACCTAACCTAACCTACGTAGTTGGTTAGATTTTTGGATTCTTGATTTTCAGTTTAATTTAAATGTATTAAACGTTCTTTTTTCAGCTTTTTTGTTTGTTTTGTAACGGATTTTTTTGAATTTCTGGAATTATATTTGTTGTGTGTCCGTCCGTTGGGATGTTTGATAAGGCATGACTGTTTCTCTGCTACGGCGCAGGGAACAGTAGTGAGGCAAGAACCTCGCCAAGCCGACATGACTAGCCACAGTGCACCCCATTGTGGCATGTAGCCTGCACTCACTACTGATCTCATCGTATGCGTAACATAACACGCTTTTAAAACGAAGGTATGGTTGTGCATAATTTCGGTATCTCATCATATGCATTGTTTCGGTTTCTTCTTACTTCCGCTCCCTTTTCCGGCAACACAGAAAGGGGAATTCTACTTAGTAAAGGTTATAACCCCTAAGCGCGGCCGAAGGCCACCTGCGCAAAAAGATGTTCAGGGCAAAAATACTTCCACCCCCCATTCCTTATACGGCAGAAGGTGCTCAACACCGTAAACAAAAAAAAAGGAACAGTCCAGCGCCTTCTTTTTGGTCTGCAGGCTGTATCGGAGATACAGCCGCTAATTTTAAACGTAGAATACGTGGTATGGTTAAGAGCATATCCAAATCAAAAACGAAAGCACACACTAAGAAAAAATATCGATATCAAAATCGGTAATAATATCGATAGCAAAATGGATAACAAAATCGATAAAAATATCGATAATAAAACCGATATAAATATCGATAACAAAATCGGTTACCAAATCTATCAAAAAATCGATTACAAAATCGATAAAGATATCGATAACAAAAGCGATGACAATATCGATAGCGAACTCGATAAAAATATCGATAATAAAACCGGACAAAATATCGATACCAAAAGCGATAACAGTATCGATAACAAAATCGATAAAAATATCGGTAACAAAACCGATAAAAACACTGATGACAAATTCGATAAACGATAACAAAATCGATATTAACATCGATAGCAAAATCGATAAAACGACCGATAACAAAATCGATAAAATCAGAAAAATCGATAAATAAAGAATCAATAAAAATATCGATAACAAAACCTATAAAAATATCGATAAAAAAATCGATTAAAATATCGACAACAAAATCTATAAAAATACCGATTACAAAATCGATAGAAAAATAGATAATAAAATCGATAAAAACATCGATAACCATATCGATGACAAAACTGACAAAAATATCGATAACAAAATCGATAAAAATATCGAAAAAAAATGGATAAATAAGCGATAATGAAATCGATAACAAAGTCGATTACAAAATCGATAACAAAATCGATAAAAATATCGATAACAAAATTGATAAAAAATATCGATAACAAAATTGATAAAAATATCGATAAGTTCCGAAAATATCGATAGCAAAATCAATAACAATATCGATAAAAATTTCGTTAACAAAATCGATAAAAATATCAATCACAAAACCGACAAAATATCGATTATTATATCGATAAGTCCCGAGGATCCCGAAAATCTCTAAAATGCCGAAATAGTTCCCAGATTGAGCCTCTATCTATATCCTTTTCTCTAAAACTACCTTTATTTTAATCTTTCTTCCTCTATCTTCATTTGTACTTTTATATTTATCTTTGTTTTTATTTTTATGTTTATCATATTCTTCATATATATATTCCCCTTCACGTTTGCCCTTATATAAGTAAAGTGTCTAAATTTACCTTGGTCTTCATTTTTGCCTTTATCTTTACGCAATTTTGTTTTGGTTTTTATTTTTACCTTTTCCTTTATCCTTTTCTTTATCTATGTACGTACTCACCTTTACTTTTATTCTTGGAGTGGTCTTTTGCTAAACGTTGTTTCACTTCAAAAAGTTTTCGTATGTATATATATAATATGTATGTATAGACATACATAGATTACTAAAAAATAGAAACAGATCCGCATTAGCTGCAATCAACATATATACGTATGTATGTATTTACATATGTACATACGCGCGATTAGGTTATAAATATTGCGCCATCTGTTTATCAAAAACCAATATAGTACTTACGCACACATACATACTTTTTGTCTCCTCCCCTCACTTACTTATGCTAAGCCCCAGGGGTCATTTTGGACGCTTTCACACAAGCTAGTAAAACATTTTCGCTTGCTGAGCTTAATGGCTTGTTTAAGCTCCTTGCGTTTAGCTCTGTATATAGCATGTTCGTCGGTAAAGCTTTCAGACCTTCTGGCACGCTGGTAGTTTCTTCTCGCTCTGTTGCATTGCAGTCCCAAGTCCGCTATTTGCTCATTCCACCAATAAACTGGTCACGTCGGCTGGTCGGGTATTTTTTCTTCATCGAAGCGTCGCATGCAAACATGAATTTATACACTTGTTTTGAAATTGTAAGCACATATGAAGCTGGTAGCTCGAGCGTTTCCCGAGTACAGATGTTTCGTACCGCAAGGGGGCGGTATGTTTAGGCCTTAAGCCTAAATATTTCAAAAAGCTTGTTCTCCGCCTTAGCGTCATTTTACGAATAAACTAAAATACGTATGTGTGTACGCATGCGTGTGTATATGTCTATTTATAAATGCGCATGCATGTATACACATACGTATTAACGCGAAAACTTGGGCCGTTAGCAAGTCCTTCCCGCCTAGCGTGGCCAGATATTTTAGTGACATAATCAGTACAGTTGGGATCAAAAATCAGTACAAAGCCATAAAAATCAGCTCATTTTTAAGCGCCTTTTTCGTTTATTAACAATATAACAACCAAATAACAGCGCATTAATTTAAAAAAAAATAACATATATAACAGTTCATTAGTTTAAAACAAAGCAAACGTATTACATATGTATGTACAGTTGTGTTCACATAAATGGTAGTAAAATGTATTGACAATTTTTTCTTTCCTTACTTAGTTTAAATTTTATATAAAAATAAAGTTAATTCTATAAGAAAAACCATGCAAGATGAAGTCTCAAACTTTCTAGAAAATTTATAGAAATGATAAAAATTTAAAAAAAAATTTCATCAAAATATCTAATTATCCGAATTTTTTTTTAATTTGGAGTACGCAGTTTTGTAGCGCATACAGTTTCAGTAGAAGATGAGCTCGAGTCAGAATTTGTTTGCATATTTTAAGCTACAAATTTAAAACACATTCACAATACTAGAGCTCACTTTTTGATGCGTTTGAGCGAAAGTGCGAAAATCGGCAGTTTTTTACAACAAACATATGGCACCGTTATGGCGTCGTTTCGCACAAACGCACAAACGCACAGCAAAGCAACAAAACAAACGCTAATTTTTGCCTTTCGCATTTTCGTTCAAAGAGTGAACTGCCTTAATAAAATCTGTGGACATTTGACAAAACAACTTCGCTCGAGATATGACAATTTTCCAAGATTTCTATCATATACATGAATTTTCAATGCGCATATTTCTGTCTTACCGCCATGTTAATATGACTTTGAATATAAAAGTTATGGCAGTCTTATAACCAGGGAACGGATTTTTAGGACCTAAAAACCTATAAAAAAGGCAAAATAAAATAACGAAATAGGCTGGAAAAGGCAAAATAAAATAGCGAAAAAGGCAGGAAAAGGCACTAGGTATTGCAAAAAAGGCAAAACAAAATAGCGAAAAAGGCAGGAAAAGGCACTAGGTATTGCAAAGCAAAATAAGGCACAAAAAAAAGACAGAAAATACGAAGAACATTTATTTTAGAAATGTTTATATTACAAATAAAAAGAGAAAATCTATGAACTAGTTTCATTATATGAAAAATGTGTACTTTGAATCTTTGACTATTTTATCCTTTCGAGTTTCTAACTCATAAAACTTTAATCTCTATAGTTGTAGTAACATTGAACCACAAGATGCATTTTGAAGTTTTCTGGCAGCATCTTCATTCGATTTTCGCGAAGAAAATTCTTAAATATACTAAACGTGTGCTCGATGTGAGTTGATACAAGTGGCGCCCAATTTAAATATGGAACGTTTGAAACGTTCATATTATCAGGAATAAGGGCGTTTTCCTCGCCCTTTACAATTTTATCCACACCCCTTATTGTCTCCAAGCCTACGTTAGCTGAGAAAACGGCTTTGAATTTTTCCAACACCAATTTGGCAAGAGGCCCCTGTGCTTCTATAGGCCGCATGGGCATGTCTATATTTTTAACCTAAAAAAAAAATTTAAATGCTATAATCACTTTTTTAAAGGAAGAAAAGGCAAAAAAGGCAAATATCTTAAAAAAGCAAAAAAAGGCAAATATCTTAAAAAAGGCAAAAAAGGCAACATCAAATGTGTATATATGGAATCAGGGAAAGCTAAATCGTGGACATTCTTAATCGAATATTCTCTATCTCTTTAGCAGAAAAAAAAGGCAATTTCCATAAAATCCGTTCCCTGCTTATAACAGTCTAAGATCCGACAAGGGTACGACCTTCACCCACCTGTTTCATGGATTAAAGCTATTTTGTATGAAACTTATGTCTTAATAAATATTTCGCGAGTGGGTTGGTTGAAAAAAAATCCTGGCCAGGATATTTTTAATTAAATACTCAAAAATTATTATTTTTTTTTAAATTTTGTTTAATGAACAAATTATAAACCAATCGGAAGTATTAAGCCTATAAAATGTGAAAACGTTGGATTGTCTATTTTTTTCTGGCCTACTTATCGGGTTGGCAGGTATGAACTGGTAAGTAATACTAGTAATTTTCACTCATCTGTTTTTAGAACTTACATTGCACAACAAGCACAAAAGCAGTAGCTATTTCAGTTTGAAATACTATGGCTGTTCCATGTCCTGAAGTATTTGGAAAAGGGCTATTATGTTGTATTGAATTCGGGCAGTTTTTTGCGAAATGTTAGGAAACCAAACAATTTCAAGGTGACAGCTTTTGAAAAATGGTTTAAATTTAATTAGCACTGAATTTACACGTTCAATAAATTGCTTCGTATCTGCTCACATGTATGAGTTATCAAAAACCATTCTTTTGAACATGTTAACCTCATGTAAATGACAATTATACCAATTCACAAAAACATTTATTAAATGTAAAAATCAGTACAAACTCATAAAATCAGATTTCGGGTTCTTAAAAATCAGTACAATAAAAAAAAAATCAGCAAATGTACTGATTAAATCAGCGCATCTGGCCACCCTATTCCCGCCGGACAACGAACTTTCGTTAACTTTCCCCTTCTATATCGGTGTTTGTCCGGCGGTCCGCAACTAACGCGATTTAATTTAATCTGCCACTTCTCGTTTGAGTCTACACGGAAGATAACACGGAGCTACCAGCGTCAGCGATATTAACTTATTTCAGGTAATATACAAAATTGTATAAAAAGAAGATTTGACAAAATATATGACTTTAATTAAACTATTATTAAACCACGGTCTTCTATTTTTCTCTTATTTCCATTGAATAAAAAACCCCTGTGCGTTCAAGCACTCTGGAGGCACATGCGTTTTGACACTTGTTTTTTTTTTTTGAAATACCCGAATACACTTCATACATACTTAAACTTGATTTAAATGATTTTCAGTACTTACCTACCATTCCTTTATACTTACCATTAACGTACATAGATCACGCACACATTTACTAAGTTTAGATGATAGGGTTACGAATTTTTACCTGTAAGGATTAGGATTAATTTAGGATAAGAAAATGAAGTTTGCATAAATTGTACTGATATAACGGGAATGCTGACCCTTTTAGTTATATAGGAAGGCATGCTAAAGACTTTTATAATGGGGCTACTGATATTAGGGTGCGCCAGTAGTCACGGTGAGGGTGGGCCAGCACCAGGCACCACAATACCAGCGGTGGTGCCTCATATTCGGTCGTAGTTTTTTTTTTTTGATTCTTCGTAGTTGGTTAGGTTTTTGGATTCTTGATTTTTAGTTTAATTTAAATGTATTAAACGTTCTTTTTTCCAGCTTTTTTGTTTGTTTTGTAACGGATTTTTTTGAATTTGTGGAATTATAATTGCTGTGTGTCCGTCCGTTGGGATGATTGAAAAGGCATGACTGTTTCTCTGCTACGGCACAGGGAACAGTAGTGAGTCAAGAACCTCGCCAAGCCGACATGACTAGCCACAGTGCACCCCATTGTATCATGTCGCCTGCACTCACTACTACTCTCATCGTATGCGTACCATAACACGCTTTTAAAACGAAGGTATGCTTATGCATAATTTCGGTATTTCCTCATATGCATTATTTCGGTTTATTCTTACTTCCGCTCCCTTTTCCGGCAACACAGAAAGGAGAATTCTACTTAGTAAGGGTTATAACCCCTAAGCGCGGATAAGGCCGCCTACGCAGGAAGAAGTTCTGGGAAAAAGTACTTCCACCCCCTTTTCTGGCAACACAGAAAGGAGAATTCCACTTTGAATGGGTTATAACCCCTAAGCGCGGATAAGGCCGCCTACGCAGGAAGAAGTTCTAAGCAAATATACTTCCGCCCCTCTTTTCCGGCAAAACAGAAAGCAGAATTCTACTTAGTAAGGGTTATAACCCCCAAGCGCAGGGAAGGCTGCGCGAAAATACTTCCGCCCCCTTTTCCGGCAACACAGAAAGGATAATTCTACGTAGTAAGGATTATAATCCCTAATCGCGGCCGAAGGCTGCCTACGCAGAAATAAGTTCGTTTTCATGTATGCACCAGTGTTGATATTTGAGATTTTTAAATTGTAAAACTTATCGAGAAAAACTGTACATTTTAGAGCTTAATTGTACTTTTCACCATTTCCGTCAATACATTACCTCCCGTTTTCCTTCAACCTAACATACACTATTTTTTGTCTACTACAGTGGGTTTATCTTTCAGTTCATTGTACAGCTTCAGTTGGTGTAAGCTTAATTTAATGTAACTTATCATTGAGATCTGTCCACTAGCCCATAAAATCATAGCCAGTTTTGTCAGAAGGTCCCCCTAAGTTAAACCAAGTTTCATTAAGTTTACAGTTTAACTTAAGTATACATAAATAAATTCTTAAATTGTATTCCACATTTTAAAAAATACACCACGCGATAAAATTCTACGGTCACCCAGTTTTAGCTATATATTAAATTTCTTCAAATTAATTTTATTATTTTTTTATGAAAGTACTAGCAAATACCCATCGAGCTTCGCTGCGCCTTAAAAGTATTTTTGTGTTTCTAATCCCATGTTACGAAGCACGTTGGGTATTTGATAATTTATTTGAATAGTGATCCTATGTCAATTTTGACCACAATTAGTATGTTGGTAGTAATATTTAGGTGATATCTTTTTTATGAACATATTTTATTTTAATATATCCCTATATACTACATTGTAGGACTTGTTATTCTCCGCCAATACGTATAAATTTTGAGCGCTCGAGACTCTTGAGCAACCAACATAAAGTTGACAATTTGAAAAGCAAGAAGTGCCCATATGAAGTCCTGCCACTTTCAATGTTTGACCCCGGGATTTATTAATAGTCATTGTGAATGCTAACTTTAGGGGAAATTGCAGCCTCTTAAATTCAAATGGCAAATTATTTGGGATAATTGGAATTAGCTGATCCGGTGAGAATAGTTGCCTTGATGATATTTCTCCCCATCTCTGTAACACATAGCCGGGTGCCATTGCACAATCTCGGTGCATATAGGTTACGCATCAGCAAAACTGGGACTCCAATCTTTAGCTCGAGTTTAAGGGAAGGCACGTCTGTTAATTCCAATGTATTAAGAAATTCTACAAGGTAAGATGTACTGTCATCACTGCTCATCACCGTATCTATTGATGTGTAGATTTTCGATTCTCCAACTAACCCTTCCATTATTTTTTTGTTAATATTATGGACAGACTCATTTTTTGGCGAAAGCACTGCCCTCTCGCATAACCAATCGGGGTTTCTTATATTAATTTGCAAATTCGGATAAACGCACAAAATTAGTTCATCCTCTGTCATCACTGGATTGCAAAAATCGCTCTTAAATTCAATTTTACCATATATGTTCGTTTGTAGTACACCCACACCGATTTGAAGCAGCTTAGATGCATATTCACCACTTTCCAAATCATTGAAAAGTTGAACTCGCATATTGCACGTAAGGTAAAGCTTTTCCACCTTGGACCACAGTGCCGACGCCTTCAAACATGCATTCATCTCATCTGCCGGTGTACCCCTCTCAATAACAGGCAATGTCTGCCTAAAATCACCAGCGATCAAGACCACAACTCCTCCCATCAAAGCCTGATTGATACGGATATCTTGCAGGCTCCGGTTTAATGCCTCTACAGCATGCTTATGCGACATAGTGCACTCGTCCCACACAATTAACTTGCACTGTTGCAAGAGAGCACCGCGGTTGCTAGTTTTGCTAATGTTGCAAGTAGGGGTTTCTTCGCTCACAAGATTTAGTGGCAATTTAAAAGTTGAATGCGCAGTCTGTCCACCAGTAAGCAACGTTGCTGCGATTCCTGAGGAAGCCACAGCCAGGGCTATATTACGGTACTTGCGAAGTCGAGCCAGCAACAGGTTTAGAACAAATGTCTTGCCAGTACCTCCTGGTGCATCCAGAAAAAAGATTCCCGGTTCACCACTATTAACACGCTGTATAATTAAATTGTAAACATGCTCTTGCTCGGGAAGCAAATGTGGTGTCATTTCATTAACAAAAGTGTCTAAGGCGACGGTATCATAATTGAATTCTCTTATAACATCGCTTGACAATTCTCCCCTTCGTTGTGGTGTAAGCAAACCAAAATCCACCATATTTTTTCCGCATAAGTTATTTATTTTATCCTCTATTAATTTCAGCGCCTCATTAGTTATCAAATCTGCGTGCGTCCCTTGTAGCGTATGCGCGATATACTCTGGCAGTGCGTCCTTGTATTTTTCCCACAGCTGGAGAGGGTTGGAGACTCCGCAAGTACTCACTAAAATTGCAAACAGCTCTCTGAGTTTGGCGGCTGAGCGACACAGCACGGCCTCCTCCATGGTTAAGTCCCAGTGGTTGTCATCATGCAATAGTCCACGTGCTTCACATGCTTCCCTGAATGTCGCTCGCTCTAGTCCATCAAATTTCTTCAGTGCTTGGAAGTTCGTTGGACCACGGTATACATGCGACCCAGTGCGTCTCCAGCTTTCACGCCTGGCCAACCCTCCACATGTGTCCCTTGTAAACGGCGCTTCCATTCTTTCCTCATTGCGTTCCAAATATAGTACCTCGGTATTTCAGCGTATAACAGGGTTTTTGCGAAGTTGTCAGTTTCACAAAGTTGAAAAAATGCCGTTAGTGTTGTTTTTGGAGGCGCTGCAACTCTATGGCGGAAATTGTGTTCCGTGAAGTAAATACGCTCGCCATTGGGCAGGTGTACTGCTAAGTGAATGACAGTAGGGTGTCTTTCATGAAGTGGCAAGCCAAAGATTCTCCAGGCCGCAACATTGCTGCTCACGTACCGGCCAGCCCTGAAGGTTTGGACTTCATCTCTGGGGTTAATATTAATATCGCCAGCTTGCCTCACATTGAAAATGGCTTGATCGCTAACTTTCTTTATGTACTTACATATATACTTTATGGCCTGAACTGAGCTACAGTACTCTACGTTAATATGGGCATCGAATATTTTTGAAAGAAGAGGCACAACCCACCTGTTATCTACTACGACGTCTTCTTGGTAGCCGCGCATTCTAATATTAGCCATGCGTCCTCTATCGTGAGGTGCTCTTCGACGGTACAAGGGGTAACCATTTTCATTTGTCGGTGTGTCCTTAAGTGTTGCCCGGGGATACTGTTTACTACATTTTCCATTCTTCATGCATGGAGTTGACATATTAAGTGCCCCGCATGGACCATGGATCATATTTTTGACAATAGTATCGTATAGTTTTTGGTCAATGTTAGCATCAGGGATTTCCGCACTAATTATGTCGTCGATTTGACTTGGTCACAATTTTTCTTTTAGCCATAACAAAAGACGAGCATGAGGCAAACCTCGTTTCTGCCACTCTATTGAATACATAAAGCACTGAGCGTCTCCAAATAGTTTACCTTTCGTGTGCAGGGCGACTAACTTTTGGACTTTGATCTTAAAAACTCTAGCAATAAGGTCGTGCCTGTCAGTGGCTTTTTGACCAGGCATAAGTTCGATAGTGACTTCTTCCCATGCCGGATTACACGTAAACGTGATGAACAGATCGGGACGCCCATAGTTCCGAACGTATGCGAATGCACTTCACTACAGTAGAAGGAAGTATAACGATTTGCCCTACGTCACTCGCATTAACTTGCGCGTCTTGTCTTACAGCGTCTTGCAAATGTATATAGTTTTCCGCTCGTAACTTTATTTGATTTAAAGCGATGTATCTCAATCGCTCACTTTCTACTTTTACATACATATCAACTAAAAATTGGTTCAGAAGTTGCTTGCATGTTAGCAGTAGATTAAAATTATTGTTACGAACCATGAGATGGTAAGCATAGAAGCCCATGCAGGACACCTTTTTGTTAGGCACCGGGCGCCTATTTTGCGGATTAGTCTGTGGGATTAAAAGATCATAACCCTCCTGGCCGTTCCAAAAAATAAGCGGATACTGGAGAGCGTCATAAAATCTATGCGTATCAGTAATGGGACAGAGCTGCCCACTGCGCGCGTGCAGTACAATGTCCCTGCCGCTGGTGTGTTCCGCGCCAGCCACCACGGCCGCCACCTCGCTGGTGGTAGGCGCGTTGTAGCGCCGCTCATGTTCTCCGCGTGGCACGCGATCAGCGTGGATTACCACTTTGAAGCTTTCATTGGGCCTGTTCTCCAGAGCCGTTTTGAATTCGTGAACCAAAGCATTATTATTAGAATTAACTGTCTTTCAACTCCTTGTACTATGTGAAAACGTTGCTCGACCTGCGCATTCTCATCGCCCAAAAAATAAATTTGTAAAAATTGTGGCTGTCCATCTGGCACGGGAAGCAGGGATCCAATTCTGTGATAGACTTGCCCTTGTATGGTGAATGTTGGAGAAAAGCCTGGAATAGAAATAATCCTATCCGCCCCAAACAATGTCATGTGAAAGCACGCATTGTACTTTCTTATATTATTAAGAAAATGCCGCGATTCATCCGTTCTATATGTAAACAATTCTTTCAGAGGCTCTACTGGCTCCTCGAACCGCGGTATACATACTTTACCTCCAGAACAACATATCCCGTCCGTTTCCTCTTTCTATTTCTGTGCATCACAAAATATACATACTTTATCCATTCTCTCCATTTTTAGCAGCCTGTGATTGCCATAGTGTATGTTCACATCGTATTGCAATGCAGCACGTTCAAAAACACTCCAAGTGTTTCGAGTGAAAGCTTCCCGCCGCTGCGCTGCCCTTTCAGCAACAGCCCGTCTCCGATCATCTGCTTCATCGACCGTCTCAAGAGCTCTCTGAGATGCCATATATTCCGAAAATCGCTGCCGTCGTTGGTTCGCCTGCTCCAGTGTTTCGGTAGCCCTCAAGCTAGCTTGCCGCTGAACTTGTTCTTCGCACCTTACCTGTTGTTGATCCGGCGTCTCAGCAGCTCGTTGGGACGCCATATAATGGGCATGTTGGTGACGTCGGCCTTCCGCCTGCTCCAGCGTTTCGGAGAATCTAACAACCGCTTGACGTCTGGCTTGCTCATTCCTTCTCAGCTCCGTTTGAGTGGAAGTCTCTTCACTTCTAACTATTTTCATAGTTCTCGCTTTTTTAGATGTGTTCGTCAAATTCGATTTTCGTTTTGCCGGCATATTTAAAATTTAATAATACAAAAAGACGGACTCGCGTAATAAAGCACAAACGATGTGATAACGAAAACTGAAACCGGCGTTTGAAAGTGCTTTAATTTTTGCAGTGAAAACTTCTTTAGCGGCGCGAGTGACTACAGCAAAAACAATACGCATTTGTATGTTATTTGCCTATAAGTGTGTAGTTATGTATGTATGGCTGCTCATTGAATTCAAGCGAACTATCGAAGTCAAATTGAAGAGATCTTGTTTTTGTTGTCGCTTTGCCGGTGGCTCCACTATGCAGCCATACGTACATATGTACGTATGTTTTTACGTATGTGTGTTTGTGTGTTTATGTGGCGACTTAGAGCCTACGTGCGTAAATATGTCAGCGCATAGAATTCAAGCGAAGGGTTGAAGTCAAATCGAAGTGATTTTGTTTTTGTTTTCTTCGCTGTTCTGGTCGCTTTGCGGCCGTTCACAACAACAGCAACAGCAACATATCTATGTTTGTATATACATATATATGCAAGCGTACTTCGTTGATATACTGATATATGTTATTTGCCTATAAGTGTGTAGTTATGTCTGCTCATTGAATTCAAGCGAACTATCGAAGACAAATTGAAGTTATTTTGTTTTTGTTTTCTTCGTTTTTTGCAGCCATACGCACATACATATGTACGTATGCTTTTTACGACGTCGCTTTGCCGGCTGTTCAAAACAACAGCAACAGCAACATATGTATATTTGTAAGTATATATATACATATGTATGCAAGCGTACTTCGTTGATATACTGATGAAGCAAGTATGTATGTAATTAGTTAAACTTTTTTAACAGGAACAGTTTTAAAAAAGGAACAGTCCAGCGCCTTCGTTTTGGTCTGCAGGCTGTATCGGAGATACAGCCGCTAAATTTAAACGTAGAATACGTGGTATGGTTAAGAGCATATCCAAATCAAAAACGAAAGCACACACTAAGAAAAAATATCGATATCAAAATCGGTAATAATATCGATAGCAAAATGGATAACAAAATCGATAAAGATATCGATAACAAAAGCGATGACAATATCGATAGCGAAATCTATAAAAATATCGATAATAAAATCGATCAAAATATCGATACCAAAAGCGATAACAGTATCGATAGCAAAATCGATAAAAATATCCGTAACAAAACCGATAAAAACAGTGATGACAAAATCGACAACAAAATCGATAAATATATCTATAACAAAATCGATAAAAAATATCGATAAAAATATCGATAATTATATCGATAAATTCCGAAAATATCGATAACAGAAGCTATAATAATACCTATAGCTGCGCGGTAACAGAATCATTAAAAATATCGATAACAAAACCGATAAAAATATCGATGAAAAAATCGATTAAAATATCGACAACAAAATCTATAAAAATATCGATTACAAAATCGATAACAAAATCGATAAAAATATCGATAACAGTATCGATAACAAAACTGACAAAAAGCGCTAACAAAATCGATAAATAAGCGATAATGAAATCGAGATCAAAGTCGATTAAAAAATCGATAACAAAATCAATAAAAATATCGATAACCAAATTGATAAAAAATATCGATAACAAAATCAATAAAAATATCTACCATTTAAGTTTCGAAAATATCGATAGCAAAATCAATAACAATATCGATAAAAATTTCGTTAACAAAATCGATAAAATATCAATCACAAAACCGACAAAATATCGATTATTATATCGATAAGTCCCGAGGATCCCGAAAATCTCTAAAATGTCGAAATAGTTCCCAGATTGAGTCTCTGCGCCTCTCTATATATTTTTCTCTAAAACTACCTTTATTTTAATCTTTATTCCTCTATCTTCATCTGTACTTTTATAGGGATCCTCATCCTCATCATTTTCTTTATATTTATCTTTGTTTTTATTTTTAAGTTTATCATATTCTTCATATATATATTCCCCTTCACGTTTGCCCTTATATAAGTAAAGTGTTTAAATTTACCTTGGCCTTTATTTTTGCCTTTATCTTTACGCAATTTTGTTTTGGTTTTTATTTTTACCTTTTCCTTTATCCTTTTCTTTATTTATGTACGTACTCACCTTTACTTTTATTCTTGGAGTGGTCTTTTGCTAAACGTTGTTTCACTTCAAAAAGTTTTCGTATGTACATATATAATATGTATGTATGTATAGACATACATAGATTACTAAAAAATAGAAACAGATCCGCATTAACTGCAATCAACATATGTACGTATGTATGTATTTACATATGTACATACGCGCGATTAGGTTATAAATATTGCGCCATCTGTTTATCAAAAACCAAAATAGTACTTACGCACACATACATACTTTTTGTCTCCTTCCCTCACTTACAACGCATGCACGTGTTTGCAAAACGATGACAAAGTGATTTTGTATGGGAAATCACTTATGCCTATATATTTGAATCAAATAAACATACTTAGAAGCAGGGACGTGAACCGGTTTTGAACCGAACCGGTTTTGGACCGGAAAACCGCTTTTTTCTATTAATTAACTGAACCATTAACCGAACAGAAATTTTCCTCAAATGTTTGATCCGAACCGAAAACCGAACCACTTTATATAAAGGTTTAAAGGTTCGTTTCAACCAATTTTCAATAGATAGGTTAGGTTACGGTGGTTGTCACTCCGCACGGAACGGTAGAGAGACACACTTAGGCCATTTTGACCCATTGTGATGCCACTATGAACGAGCTCTTGTTCCTTTCCCCTAGTTTCCCAAATGCTAGAACCATCGTGTGACCTTAACGTATCGTTGAAGGTCGCGGACGTCCACAGAGTCGAGATCGGCTAAACACCGAAAAATATGTTGACTAAAAATAGCAAGTCTTGACCTTGTCAGGGCGGGGCAGTGGCAGAGATAGTGTTCTACACTCTCCACCTCCTCCTCGTCCCTGCAGGCACGACAGAAATCGTTTGCGGGATAACCCATTCGCCTAGCATGCGCTCCCATTAAGCAGTGTCCTGTAATTATACCTACAACTGTGCTAATAATGGGGCGGTCGATTTGTATGAGAGGTTTAGATCGTTTTTCGTTTATAATTGGCCAGATCTGTTTTGTAACAGAACATGTTGGTTCTTTCGCCCAACGTTCGTTGGCTAATTTAATAAAAATAGATTTCAGTTGGTGCCTGCATCGAGCGCAGTGTTTGTTGAGCCTAGTTCAGTTCCCCCCCTCGCCAGCTCATCTGCCGCGCAGTTTCCCGGTATTCCACTATGCCCGGGTACAAATACCAGGTTAATGGTGGCTTTCCCGGCAAGCTCGTTTGGGGTACTTCTGCATTCGGCAGCCACCTTTGAGGAAGTGTTACTGCACTGCAAAGATTTAATCGCTGCTTGGCTGTCAGAGTAGATAGTGACGGATTGTGGACAATTTGTGCCACTTTTAAGCCAAAGGACGGCCTCCCTTATGGCTGTTAATTCCGCCTGAAAAACGCTGCAGTGGTCAGGGAGCCGCGTGCTTAGGTTTAGCGAGAGTTCTTTGGAGTAGATTCCGCTTCCAACTTTATTGTCGAGCTTTGACCCGTCCATAAATATAGCGGTAGATCCTGGATCTAAGTCCGAGCGATTTACCCAGTTGCTTCTGTCTGGAATTCTGGTAGAAAACCTATTTTCGAAGCAGAGATGTGGACTAATGTAATCCAGCTTACGTAAGGTTGCTGGAATGGTGCTCAGTATTTTTGAGTGACCGAATCTATGCTCTCTGTATGAATTAGCTGCATTCAGTCTAGTTGCATTGCAGCTGGCCTGATATCTACCGTAGAGATCGGTAGGGAGAAGACTCAAAACAGTCTCCAGGGCCCTACTGGGAGTAGAGGGCAGGGCAACCCGTGATTAACATGGTTGCCGCCCTTTGTATTCGGTCCAATATGCCTCTGTAAGTGGATTTTTCTAGAGCCGGCCACCATACGGTAATCCCATAGAAAAGGATGGGTCGGACAACCGCCGTATACATCCAGTGTGTTATGTGTGGTTTCAGACCCCATCGTTTCCCTACCGCTGCCTTACAGGCGTAAAGGGTGGTAATGGCTTTCCTGGATCGTTCCGAAATGTTCCGCCTCTAGTCCAACTTCCTGTCGAGAATTAAGCCGAGCTATTTAACCTCATTAGAGAGTGTAAGTCCCACCCCGTTTAGGGAGGGGGGCTGAAAAGACGGTATCTTATATTTCCTCGTGAAAACTATAATTTCGGTCTTGGAGGGATTAACTTTAAGTCCACACTCCCTCGACCAGCTGTTCGCGAGACAGAGAGCGCTTTGCAAAAGTTCGCTTAGCGTTTGGAGATGCTTGCCCGTGACTGTGAGTGCAATGTCGTCGGCATACGCTATGACGTGACAGCCGGCACTCTGCAGTCTCATCAGAATTGAGTTTACTGTAAGGTTCCAGAGTAGGGGGGAGAGAACTCCTCCTCGAGGAGTACCTCTCGTTGCATTCCTGGTTATCGACGCGCCCCCCAACTCTGACGAGAAAATTCTTCTTTCAAGAAGAAGTCTTATAAGCTCCACCAGCTCCACTTGGGAAAGTGAGCCCACCACGGCCTCTGGAAGAATATTGTTAAAGGCCCCTTCTATGTCAAGAAAGATACCTAAGGTAAATTCCTTAAAGGCGAGTCCTTTTTCAATTTTGGACACAATTTCGTCGAGCGCAGTGTCCACGTATTTGCCCTTAGAATAAGCATGTTGACACTCCGACACGCCCTCAGAAGAAAGGTCTGATGTGGGCGTCAAGAAGTCTTTCTAGAGTTTTAAGAAGAAAGGACGTTAGGCTTATTGGCCTGAAGTCATTGGGTTTCACGTGAGAGACCCTTCCACCTTTCGATATGAAGATTACCCTAGCCTTTGTCCATCCTCTAGGAATGTGGCAAAGGCGAAGGCAGGCCTTAAAGATCTCAGAAAGCAGTGGGCATAAAAGGTCGACTGCCTGCTGAATTTCGGCAGGGAATATGCCGTCCGGCCCGGGAGATTTATAGGGTTTGAAGGTCTTGATCGCCCATTTAACCTTTTCTTGTTGCACTATGCTCTCTACTGAGTGCTGTGGAAGATAAGTCATCTGATTTGTCGCGTCTGCCTTTGGTTCTGTTGTACACTCCGGAAAGTGGGTGTCCATGAGAACATCTAGCATTTCGCTGCAAGAGGAGGTCCATTAACCATCAGGTTTTTGGATATAGTTTGGGGCAACTGGAGTTTTTGATAGGACCTTCCGTAGTCGGTTGCCCTTCGAGGTTTCCTCAATGTTGCCGCAGAAAGTTTTGCAAGATTCTCTTTGAGCCCTTTCGTACTGAACTCTTAAAGGCTTTCAGAGCATCCTTGTAGGAATGCCAAGATCCGGTTCCGGTTCCTGCTGGTTCGCCTCAGGGAGGAGATCTCCGGATTCCACCATTGGGGTCTCCTTTTGTCCCTTGGACGTGTTGCTGGGCAGGAAGCTTTAAATGCTATGTCGCAGGCTTTGGTGACAAGGTCTACGGCTTCATCAATCTTTGACGATGAGTCCAGCTCACCTAGAGAAACAAACTTTGTCGCTGGAGGATGCGCTTCCTCAGTTGTTTACGGTATGCCGTGCATACCGAGAGAAGCGTCTAGGGCTACCGAGAGCTCCGTTTTATATTTGGTCCAATCGGTCCGGGAGAGCCTAAAGGAAATATATTGGTGATCGGAGAATGAATGTTCGCTTAAGACATGCCAGTCCCTGACGTACTCAGAGAAGTAGATTGAGACTAGCGTAATGTCCAGGACTTCCTTTCTGTTAGAAGTTATAAACGTGGGTTTATATAAAGAATTGCCTATACATAGATCAGAACTGAGAATAAAGTCGAGTAGTGGCTCACCTCATGGGTTGATGTCGCTGGAGCCCCATAAAACATGGTGAGAGTTTGCGTCAGACCCGATGACCATGGGAAGCTTCCTGTAGTTGGCCTCCTTCACCACGCCCTGTAGTTGATTTGGCGGAAAGTCTTGACAGTCGTGCGCCATATATGAGGACACTATCCAGATGGATTTCTTCCCCAGCTGCACGCTGACACAAACGGTGTCCTCGTCATTGTACTGAGAGAGTAGAAAATAAGAAAGATTCTTTTTAATTAGAATACAAGCTCGAATCCTACCTGTGACTGGTGCTGATACCACCTGGTAGGCACCAGAGTTTAAACCGCAAACCTTGTTCTTGACGATCCAAGGTTCTTGGATAAGAACGAGATCCTCTGCTTTGTTGCCGAGGTGTAGAAGTAGGGCAGACGAAGCCGCCTTAGAGTGGTGCAAGTTAATCTGTAGCACTTGCACCATTATCGGAGTCCGGGGGAGGGTCCTCGTCCATCGCTTTAGGCTCCTTACCTTGGGAAGCTACGATAGTGCAATCGAGCTCCGCCGGTTCTGAAGCCAGAAGCTGGTCCTCTGAGAGTGTGGCCCAGCGGCTGTAGACCGACCCTACGTAAGCGGAGACTGAGCACGTATCGCTCTCAGACTCCGTCGCGGTGTCGGATACATCCGCAGGGCACGCTTCCTCCATATCAACTGGTCCGCTCGGGGCGTTGACAGGGTTAGAAATTTCTCGCGTCGGTTCGCTCATGGCGTTGTGCGACGCGTTGAGGCCGCTCGAGGCGCCAGCCTACTCAGTCTTTTGAGACTCCTTCTGCTCCTTCTGCTGGTGGAGCTTCAGTGTGATGGAGTAAAAGCCGTAGCTTATTACACCACCTCAGCTCTCGAGGTCTGGGATGGGAGCATCGTTAATCACGAGTGCGACGTAACGCTGCTTCTCCTTGACCCCGCCAACTCGAGTTATCCTCCAATCATTGGTGGGTAACCCCTCGTTGCCCAGCTGAATGAGTTCCAGAATCTCATAAGGCTCGGATGGTTCGGCTGGTACCCAGGCCCAGGCTCGTGGCCTGCTAGGGATCTCGTCTCTATGCACAGCAGCCAAGTCTGACCCCGGCCACAGCTGCCCCATAGAAGCGATTGCCTCCTTATACAGCGTAGCTGAGCGCTCGTCGGTGCAGGAGGCTAGCTTCACCCTACCTTGATGCCATCCGGCATCGCGTATTACAGGTGGAGGGCCAGGATGCTTCTCCAGTATCCCTTTGTACACCCTGCACAGTCCCATCAGGACAGACTTCCAGTTATCTGGAGAGATATAACAGTCAGGGTTGCCCCTATCCAGCACTGCCAGCGTGAAGTGCTCCATGGCCGCTTCGCTGTAGGTCCGAGAAGGCAGGGATGCAGGCTGAGGGGGAGGTGGGTTCGAGGTTTTGTGCCTCTTGTATTCACTCGAGGTGTTATCCAAAGATCGATGTCTTTTCGAGGTGTTGGTGGTGTGAGTCCCGCCGCTATTTCCTGTTTTGCGCTTGCTTCTAGCGGCGAGAATCCCTTTTGCCCATTCTAATTTGGTTTTTTGCTCCACCGTCAGCTCATTTTCGGGGATGGTTCCGAGCTTGTCGATGATTTCCGGCGCAGCTCTACGGTCCCGTTGAGCCCTGATGGATGGAGCAACCTTCTTTAAGGCTTTGGAGCAGCAGGGGCGCTGATGCGAGTCATTTGTCCCCGACTCTGCTGACGCGGAAATTGCGCAAGGTGCAGGCTCGGACGTCGAGGGCCTGTCCGTAGAGGACTTTGCGCCCACGTCCTTGGCCTGTTGTGGAGTGCCCGGAACGGGCCTAGGGAGACGGGCCGCCTGCGTGCCTTCCACCGGTTTAGAACTTCCCTCGGGGGGTTTGCTCATACCGGTGTCTTCGGGGGTAGGCTTGCCCACAGGGGGTATAGCTTTTCCCTCAGACGGTGCAGGTGACCTGAAAGAGGTTTTGTGGGACCGTTTAGGTCCAATCGGTGCCGTCAAAGCGGTTTCCGAGGTTTTGGACTTCGTTTTCTTGCCGTGTCCGACGGCAGCACTTATACCCGTGCGGGGACCCGAGGCTCTTTTAAAATTATTCATCATCTGTGTCTTTGGTCACCTACTCAGATGAGACCTTTCGGTGACCGTAAAAAGTTGAAGGGGAAAAGAACGGTCGACTACGGCAGAGCCCTTTGCCGCAGCAAGTCCACCGTTACTCCCGGAGGCGGACAGGTATCCGGGAGGCGCCCTTAGAATACAGTCGGAAAGCCCCCTGACTGCAAACCATCCAATGGGCACGGTGACGCATGACACCCTGGATTAGGGGGAGAGGGAAGATTTGACTCCCTCCGTGTCTAGATCCGTAGTGTTCTGTGGAAAAAGGGTCACCTCTTGAAGGATGCGATATCGCGCACTACGGTCTTGATGTGGGAGTGGTTAGGCACACGGGATCGCCCACGTGCTGTGTTACGCTTCATCCACACCCTGCATTTTTGGCTCGACCCCTTTTCAATAGATAAATGTACCCACTTTTTTTTTTCTTTTTGTTAAACATGGTAATACCTACCGTGTTTGTTTACCATGTGACAATATCAAATGTAAAGGCAACCCATCTCATTTGACAGACACTTGACCCTTAACCTTGCGCGTTGTTGCACTTGACACTTAAACTTGCCCGTTATTTTTTTGTTTTTCGAACCGTTGAACCGAACCAAAACCCCGGTTCAAAGACCAAAAAAACCGCTTCGACAAACCAATCCAAAAGTGCAAAAACGGTTCGAACCGCTGAACCGAACCGACCAAATTTTTCATCCGGTTCACGTCCTTGCTTAGAAGATATCAACCAATACTTCCCATAAACCAAACGAAAGAAAAGCTCTTGAATTTTTGACTAAAGAAAACAAAAACAAAGTCATTCCAGCGGGTTTCGAGCATTTTGGTAATAAAAAAAATTTTGCAAATTTTTCCAATAAATATTTGCCTTAAAATGCTCAATATTTGTTGAATTTATATAAAATCTGTACACGATAATATTTCTACTGTTCCGATGAATCTATATCCCGAAATTGAAAGTTATATCTGCCAATCATAAGCTGCTGGAGCACTTTAAAGGCTCAAAATTTACCCCAAAATAAGCCAATGTTTACCGTTTTTTTACGTCACAAACCGAATCGGTTACTTACAAAAATGAATCTGTCGATAGGTTTGGAATTTTATCCTTGAAACGCCACACTTTTCTTTGAAACCGCTTCATTAGTTCTCGTGCAATAAGCGTTTTCGTGAAGCTCTAAAAATTACAACTACAACATTTCAGCATAGCCTCCATATCGTAAAGTAAGACGTATTCTCCGTCAAAAAAAAAAACAAAAAAACAATGGTATTTTTTAGGCATTTAAAACTTGCACCTTTTAATGAATTAGTGGCATTCAAAAATGTTTACTAAAAAAATTTTTACAAATTCTGATTAAAAAAATCTTTGAATTTGTGATTTATTTCTTTTTGTTAGACAGTGACCCATAATTTTATTAAAAAAAAAAAGTTCCGAATAAATAAAAAAAGATTTTCCGTACGTTTCAAAGGCAGTTAAAAAATGCGTATAATTTTCGTCACGAAATTGATATCATAAATTTTGTGTTTCTATTTAGTTCACCTTTCGTCACTCGAAAATTTTACCTCAAAGAGGTGTTTTATTTGATATATACCTTACTATAAACTCCTGCGATAGATATGTCTGCATACCAAATTTAAAGTTCATGTGCCTTATGCTTTCGAATTTATTGCTAAAAATATTATCTAAATCTAAATTATGTATTCAAATCGATGTGTCCATTGAAACATATAATTTTTCGAATACAGAATAAAGCGAAAAAGAATGATCATATCCTTTGTATTCGAAAAAATAAAAATAAAATATGAGAAATAATAAAAACTTATCAACTTGTTACCAACTTTGGATACAATAAATAACTGTATTCGTCTGATTGCCTCGTAGTTAAATTTTTTCTAAGATTTCTATGAAAGGTTGAATAACTTTCCCCCGATTTTTTAAAGTAAAAATCATTATATATTAAATCCTAATTTTGCATCCATTCAGGAGTAGTATATTTGCTTTATAAAATAGTGCGTGAAAACTTTGCCAAATTTGAAAAAAGACGAAAAAAATTAACACAGAAAATACATACAGATCTCTTAAGTTTTCTAAAAGTTTATATTCATATATCATTCGAAAGGTCTAAACTCGGTATATAGTCCACTGAGTTACAAGCTTATAAGTGCGGAAAACCAGTAAACAGTAAAACAGTAAACCAAGATTGTGAGTGTGTGACAAAAATTTCGTATCTCGATTCTTACT
>NW_023458556.1:92525032-92526555 GCF_013731165.1 Rhagoletis pomonella | reverse complement strand
CCAAGATTGTGAGTGTGTGACAAAAATTTCGTATCTCGATTCTTACTTCACTCGGCAAAACCTACCTGAAAAATAACATGACCTATCATGTATTTTTACTTCAGTATTTTTTGTAGCATTGGGTTATAGAGCACACAAATTTGTACTTTCTCTATTTAATTTAAGAACTTATTAAATATAATAAAATAACACTCTAGAGAAAAAACATATAAAAATATAACGAATAATCAAAAATAATTACCTACATACATACATCATTTTTTAGTATTTGTTATTATATCTGATTTCTTATTTTAATGGTAAATGAGATGCTTATTTCCTAATTGTTTCTAAGTACATTGATTACTCTTTATGTGAATATTTGAAACAAAATAGTTAATCATTAACATTTAAACAAACACTAAATCTTTTTTGCTATTCAAAATCAAAAATAAATAAGTTTAAAATTATTGGGTTTTACAAATTTATTTTTAAAGATATGAAAACCAAGGCAAATAAACCATCAAGAAAAGTATTCTTTTGTGCATTTACCTGTGTCCTTGACCTCAGACGCTATATTTCTCAATGCCAAACTAGTCATGTCTGTTCTACAGTAGTGTTTTTTTTCGGTATAGTTCCATAAACATGGTTTGTTTTATTAATTCGACTAAAAAAAATTGAGGATGATGATTCTGCCTGTGAAACGATCATGCTTATTGCAAAAAATGCCGCGCAATACTAATCTCAGCTCGTTCAGAAAACCGTATCGCACGTGCGATACGCATGCAATATTATATCGTAGCGGTGTCGCACGTGCGATACGCATGCGATATTATATCGCATCGGTGTCGCTGTCGTGCAAGTGTGCACAGTTTTCATCGCTTCCTACCAATTACCACGTACTCAGCATGTCGATGTCGCATCCATATCGTATCGCATATCGTATCGCGCTAATGTGCACCGTGCCTAATAGTTTCATATATATTTATTTAAGTCTATGGTTACAAAAACCTTACAGACTAGAGATACAAAATGACGAAAAGAGATAATATTTAAAGATAAAAAGTAATTTCATTCCAGCTTGGATATAAAAATAGAATTCTAGAATATGCGAAATCAAGTTCAAGCCTATTAAAAATTTTATTTAGTTCATTAAGAGACCGAGTAATGGGTGCATAATTTAAATAATTCGATTTAAAAACTTTAACAACGCTCTACAGAAAATCAGCCACAAACTCTACCTTGAAATTAACACTGGTCCTTTGAGCCAGATTTTCTTGAGGAAGGAAAAGTAAGGAAACGACGCATTGTTGGTGAAAATTTTAAAATTACATACATCAATCAACAGCAAACAAACAGGTACAATTTAAATTTTAAAGGGTGTATTTCAATTTGTTCTGCATCTGCGATATCTAAGCAAAAGTAGCGGTTAAAACTTATTTGGCGCTTTGCTTTTGCATAAAGAATTTAAAGGCTGATTCACATACAACTTTCTTTGCTTTGCTTGATAGTTCTTTGCTTTGACATATAAGATCGATGTAGGC
>NW_023458556.1:92523099-92524932 GCF_013731165.1 Rhagoletis pomonella | reverse complement strand
GCTTTGCTTGATAGTTCTTTGCTTTGACATATAAGATCGATGTAGGCATATGCATGAGTATGCTCACATAAAAAACGTTTGAAGAAAAGCAAAGCAAAACGAAGCAAAATCTTGGGTAACTCTCAACTTTTGCCCGCTTTGGAAATCAGCTGTCTACATGTATCTTTTCTCGTGCGCTTGCATTTGCATTTAATGACAAAAATAGGGTAAATAGGAATTTTTATTGCTATTATTAATGCATATTATTATATTGTTATCTATTTTACAGATAAAATATATGGAGGAAAAGGAGAACGCAAAAGCTGTCAAAGCGTTTATTGTAGCATATCTTCTGTGTTTCACGCTTTGTTGTCAAAGTTTGAACTGTCAAGCAAAGCGAGGAAAGTTGTATGTGAATGGCCCTTAAAGGTCACAAAAGACAATGCTTTTTTAGTGTACTTCGATAACTACAATACCCATGAATGAAAAGGAAGGTAGTTTCATTTAAAAATTTTTGGCAAAAAATAAGTTTTTGAAGTTTCATAAATTTTACAATATTATGAGCTACCTTGGCACGTTGATATAAATCAAACAATACATCAGATGATTTAATGTTGTGCGTGCGTGCGGAGCGGAGGGGGAAGGGGTGTGTCACCTAAAACTCATTAGAAAGAGCACAGTATAAACTTTAAGAAAACTCATCCTTCGCCTCCCTCCCCTTCTACAGGCATTCCGGAGCCCATTTTAATATGGGGTAAAATAAGCATTTTCGCTAAGAAAAATTAAACTCGTGTCAGGCCATCAGCACTATTTTTGCGCAAACCTCCTTTCCGCGTTGCTAGTCTTCGGCCGCGCTAGAAAAAATACCATCATCAGTCCAACTCCGGTTACGGCATCCACAGTATTTTTGCTCAAAATCCACCTCCAAATTTACAAAAAATTCCGTATTGCAAACCGAAATCTTTGTTTTAAATTAAAGCTTAATCCTTTGGCTAGACGTATATGTTAAAATTTTTTTTATTCGGGTCATGCGTTTAGACACGATAACCCAAAATCATTGTACAAATAATCGAACCGTACGCTTATGCATTTTTCTATAAACAAAAATTTTATAAAATGAAACTGCAGTAGTTTTCATCTTAGGTGGATAATTCTTGTCACAAATACATAACGGCTGTTCAGGATCTTGTGCATATGCTCTTGCATTTGCATATTCGTTGCATTTGTAAATCCACAACAATAAAATGCACACGGTTGCTATGGCAAAAAGCATAAAATTTGGAAATCCAAGACAGTCCAAGAAAACAGTTTTCTCGCTCCCTCTTGACAAAATCGGCTCCCTTAGCAAGGCACTGTGTGTAAACCATGATAAAAACATAGTAAGGTAAAACCGTTCTCTCAATTCGTCGGCCATGTTTTTTTGTTGAAGTTCGCCAACATTTTAAAATCTTATAATATTGAGGGTAAAAAAAGGAATTGTTCAAAGTTGTTGTTGTTTGAGATTGAAAATGAGAATGTGTGTGTGAGTTTGTGTGTACAATTTTAAAATTAAATTGCTTGCAAACGTCAAGAATTTGAAAAATTCCTCTCAGCGGTTCTACCTTCCTATTCTTTTATCATGGTGTAAACCTTTTGTAAGGGAGTTAAGGGAGTGTAAAACTCTAATGTCACTAGTGAGTAAACCTTTTATTATTGAATCATGATCCTGAACAGCCCTATAGTTTCGTGCTTATATTATGTATGTACGTCTTTATCGGAAAATTCCGAGTCCAAAAATTGGTACTGTTACAAGTTGCAAGGCATAATTTTAATGCGATCTTCTCCCTCTTCCACGGATAACGGTACATTGTTGAG
>NW_023458556.1:92521341-92522999 GCF_013731165.1 Rhagoletis pomonella | reverse complement strand
AGTAAGAATCGAGATACGAAATTTTTGTCACACACTCACAATCTTGGCTTACTGTTTTACTGTTTACTGGTTTTCCGCACTTATAAGCTTGTAATTCAGTTGACTATATACCGAGTTTAGACCTTTCGAATGATATATGAATATAAACTTTTAGAAAACTTAAGAGATCTGTATGTATTTTCTGTGTTAATTTTTTTCGTCTTTTTTCAAATTTGGCAAAGTTGTCACGCACTATTTTATAAAGCAAATATACTACTCCTGAATGGATGCAAAATTAGGATTTAATATATAATGATTTTTACTTTAAAAAATCGGGGGAAAGTTATTCAACCTTTCATAAGAAAAAGAATATTTTTGGCTATACAACTCAACAATTTTTGCTTAACCTTTTTTTTATTTAGCTTTCACCGATTTATCCTTGCAGTGAGCACAATATTCTGAAATAATTTGTCATGAAAATTTGAATATCTCATTTAATTTTTAGCCGACTTCGTAAAAATAAACATCAGTTTTACTCGATATTATACATATTTTGCTCTTAAACTTGTTAAAAGTTAAAAAATTGTCGCCAAAGTACAGAGCCGCAGCAAGGTCCTCAAGTCGCTAGCCGGAAGTACCTGTGGCAAAGACAAAGAAAAGTTGCTGGCAACATACAAGGCAATTGGCCTGCCGGTTCTAATTACCAGTGTGGTCGCCGGGACCCAGTAGGACGCAGTAGATGAAGCTGCAGACGACCTAAAACACAGTACTCCGGACAGCGACCCGATGTCTTCTGATGTTGCCAGAACATCTCCTGCATGACGAGGCGCAAATGCTCCACATAAGGGAGCACAAAACAATGCTCTGCAAGCAATTCTTAGTAGGGAACCACAGACGTGGACATCCGAAGAGACACCTGCTTGCAGAGGAGCCCTCGTCAAGGCATGTCAGAAGGCATCTATAAGAACTGGCGAACGAAGTTCAGAGGTTAATAGGGCAACCTCTGCACCCGACAGCATATCGACAGGTCCTGAACGGCATTCACAGGGAGTCGGTCTCAATTTACCTAGACTCCAGACTTGTGAATGCCGCTCTGGGCACACAACCACCTGACGTGGACGAAACGGAGCTTCGTCTGCCTCGGGACACTCCAACTACAATAGCCCAACTTCGCTCTGGCTACTGCAGCAGGTTGAATTCATACCTGAGCAGATTAGATGCTGATGTGCCCAATGAGTGTCCGACATGCGGAGAGACACCCCACGACCCGAAATACAGCTAACGCCTCTGTCCATGTGGACAGACCCTATAGAGGCTGCCTGCATTTTGGTCATTTGTTAGTTGAGCTTGACGATAATGACTGAGATACTAGCCGATTTAGGCGGAGTTGTTGTAGCCGCTACAACATCACTGACAACAGTACTGCCAGTGCGTTCCCACAATCGGACTGGTGTCTAGTTGCTGGTCTGGTAGCCATCGCTACCAGTGAGCCCGGGCTTCTTAAGGGGCCCGAAAAATCAGAATCATAACTTGTTATTATTTTTTTACAATGTAATTGCTCCTACGTTATAGGCTTTTATTATAAATATTAGAAATATATTCCGATTCGCGCTGACTTTATAAATAAAAAAAATTATCATATTGCCCAAGACGCGTACTGTTAAAGCATAAACAGATGG
>NW_023458556.1:92519944-92521241 GCF_013731165.1 Rhagoletis pomonella | reverse complement strand
ATTATCATATTGCCCAAGACGCGTACTGTTAAAGCATAAACAGATGGTAGCGTTGATCCGGATCAACTCGGGAATTAACTGCAGTTGATCCGGATTAAGTCCGAGTTAATCCGGATCAACGCTGCCGTCTGTTTAAGCTTTTACATTACGTGTTGGCTCACAGTGCTTTTCAAATACCGCTTAAACTTGCTAGAATACAACTTTCGGATAGTTTTTCTTCTTGCATCTGAAAGCATAAGTATGTGGCAATATTCAGTAGATACCCGATAAATAAAAAGTGTTTATGATTTGTCAATTTTTTATTATTTATTAAGAATTGGAATTCTGGCACAGAAACCAAAAGCTCTTTTCTTGATAAATTATCAAGACTAAAAATGCTATTGACAAGGGTTTACAAATTGAAATTTCATATGAAAATTATAAATTTTTTATATTAAAAAATTTTTCCATCATTTAAATACTACATGTGCCGGCATTTGAACCTCCGACACACAGAATTTATACCCGACATCTCTACCTACTCGGCTATGGCAGTCAAAAGCTTTCTTGCTTTTAAATTCATAATTTTCATGGCACCCTGAATTTGTGCATATGGAAACTGTGCATACGAAATAATGCATATGAAAAAAACCGAAATAATGCATACGAAAAAAACCAAAATAATGCATATATACACATTTTCGGTTGAAAAGCGAAATAATGCATATGAAAAAAACCGAAATAATACACATATGCACAGTTTCGGTTGAAAGCCACTATTGCGGCTTGCATACTAGAAAAACCGAAATTATGCATATACACATTTCCTTTGAAAACAGAAATAATGCATATGGGAAAAACGACGTACTGCATACATGCAGAGTTTCGACTCAAAACCGAAATAATGCATATGACAGAAACCGAAATAGTGCATACCAGTGTTGATATTTTAAGTACAATTGTACTTTTTTCAGTACAATTAGTTTTAAAAAGTACAATAGTACAATTTACCGATTTCAAGACCGATTTCAACATACTTTTTGTACAATTACGCAAATGTCAAGCTGTGAAGTTCTACTTATTTGTGCCTTGATTGGTCTTTGTATTTTGCAAAGTTTATTGTGCTAATTTTGAGTAAAAGTTGCTATAAAAAGTGCCTACGAGCATCTTAGTGTGATAATAACCGAAGCTAAGTGAAAGTTTTGTGATTTTTGTGGTTTTTATTAAATTTAATTAAATTTCACTAGCTTACATCTAATCTTCCCGAGTCATTTGTTGTTATCATTGTTGTTGTTATTCCTTTGTAGTTAACTGAGAT
>NW_023458556.1:92517524-92519844 GCF_013731165.1 Rhagoletis pomonella | reverse complement strand
GCACAGTTGTTGACCCTGGTACAGCATACCAAATGGCCAAAAATTTTTAAACGGTAATTTCGAGAAATACGAAATCTTCGATAAATCAGTAAATATTAAAGCTAATTTATTCAAAATTGATGGTTGCAACAATTCTTTACCAGGAAACACGTTTATGATAAAATTTTGGAAAATGGGCGTGGCAGCGCCTACTTATGATCACATATATGTATCTCGTTAACCGTTCTAGCACTTTGTACCAAACTCAGTATGGTTATTGTGCTTGCCACATAAAAGCAAACCGTTGAAAATTGTTGAAATCGGACTAAAATTACGGCCGCTTTTCATATAACGGTAAATTTCAGAAATGCTTTAAATTTCAATATTTCGAATTTTAAGGATGCTAGTTTACTTAAAATTTATACACCCGCTTATCACGTAGCGGTAGCTTTCGGAAAGGTGGAAAACATATATTTAATACTTGCGCCGGGTATTTAATGTTCGGCTCCGCCCGAACTTAGACTTTCTTACTTGTTCTCAATTAGTTTTGCTAAGTGGCGATTTATACATATGTATGTAAGTAGTAGCAGCACATTGAGTAAACTAAATGCATTCATACATACATACACATTTATGTACAACTGTAGGTAATATTGTATACGTCTTCCCAGGTAGGTTGAGTGCGGGTGATAAACCCATGTAGCATAGTTAAATACTGTGTACATACCTGCAATTAAAATGGGGAAAAATGTTACAATTTCGGCATGTGACTGAAAAAAAACTCTA
Source organism: Rhagoletis pomonella (assembly GCF_013731165.1). Classification (NCBI taxonomy): domain Eukaryota; kingdom Metazoa; phylum Arthropoda; class Insecta; order Diptera; family Tephritidae; genus Rhagoletis; species Rhagoletis pomonella. The sequence continues at coordinate 92,519,079 of NW_023458556.1, read as the reverse complement.
AAATACACATAAATTTTGGCTTCCAAGACATGTACTAAGTGATTAGCACAGCTGCATCCTTCAACTTGTCAACTCGCGCGATTTCCTGGGAATTTCGGTTTAAGTGGCAATCGGGGAATGGGCAATTTTTTTCGTGGAACTGGGTATGTTATTCTTTTATCTTAAAGTAACCAAATTAGACGGATATGTTAATTTTTAACCATTTGACCCTTTTTGGAGCGGGGTTTTTTCAATTTGAATCACAATATCTCCACAACAAAAGTTTTCCCAGATATAAGCTATATACCAGATGAAAGCTAAGATATTGGGCTAGATCTGTGGAAAAAAAAAAAAAAAAAATCGACTGACCAGTTTTTGAGAAAATGCCCGAAATTTATATTTTCAGATGCCCGATTTTTAGTTTTCAGGCGACAACGTTATGACATATTTATATTTTATAAACACAAAAGATAGCGTTAGATAGCTTGTTTGAAGACCCTTCTACTGATATCCACATCAGTGACATGGACTGAGTAGTGCGGCCTCAGTGGTAGTTTTAAGTTTTTTTGAATTTCAGACAGCAGCCACGCCCACAAAGGCATACGAATCAAGACATCATGGAACAAAACCTTCTTAGTTTTTTTTTTGTACTTCAATTCCTGAAAGTTTGAACAAAATTAAATGAAGGTACGTACAGACGCCACATACATACCAAAGCATCTCGTAGTGGAGACACGAACCAAAACTCATTTACCTCTACATCTTTCAAACAAGTAGCCGGAACTTAATATATAAGGTATCGTTTGAAAGGTATTGGCCTATAGAATATTACTAAAAATGTTGGGTGTAACTACATGCCCTCTTAAACCGGCAAAAGCCAAAAACCTTTTTTTGTTTCGCAACACTTTAGCGTAGTTTTTAAGAATCCGGTTAATCGTTTATGAAGGTTGAATACATTTTCTGGACACACTCTGCAAGACCTTTCCAACGATATCTCAAGCATGTATATTGGACGTCTGTATAAAAACTTCCAAATCTTGTGTATATATAAGCGAGTCATTTCAGCATGCTACTGTGGCTGCTTTCGTCACTCGCGCGCACTGCCGTGCGTTGTGATATGAAGACAATAACGACAAAAAATTAACACAGAAGATAGATCAGTTTATATTAGGGAAAATAAATCATATAAAATGAGATAAGTAACACTAATATGGAGGTCCGAAATAGAATAGTTTCAACGCATGAAATTGTTTACTTTCAACTCCGAGTTATTTAATTACTTCATTTTCTGCAGAATCGTCATTAGGTAAACTGCATTTCCAAAGATTTTTTCTAAATAAATAGCGATGATGGATATTCCACCCACCGGTGATAAAAAAAAAATCGCAATAACCACAACGCTCAACACTGATATTACCATTCACAATCACGTTTACTTTCAAAATTACAATTCAGAATTTCGTTTCGTACCACATATGAAATGTAGGTATGTCCATTTACATAAACGCAAACGGATTAATAATCAAAGTGCTGGCAGAGATTTCCACGTTTTATAATAATAATAATAATAATAATA
>NW_023458556.1:92513391-92517424 GCF_013731165.1 Rhagoletis pomonella | reverse complement strand
TTTTTTTGTTTCGCAACACTATAGCGTAATTTTTAAGAATCCGGTTAATCGTTTACGAAGGTTGAATACATTTTCTGGACACACTCTGCAAGACCTTTCTAACGATATCTCAAGCATTCTATTGGACGTCTGTATAAAAACTTCCAAATCACGTGTATATATAAGCGAGTAATTTCAGCATGCTACTGTGGCTGCTTTTGTAAAAGGGGGCGTGTCACATCCCATAGGCGTGGAAAGTTTAACCAGCCATAAATTGGGAACCATAAGTCACATGAACCTGAAATTTGGTATGCAGACATATGTATGGGAGGTGTTAAGAATAAAGTATATATAAATGTGTTTGTAAAACTTTGATAAATATGTATTCAACTATTAGACCACTCTGATATTTAAAACTGGGTTTTTTTTGAAACCTTAAAGTCTTTAGACCATTTTGAAATGGAAGGATTAAATCATTTTATTGATCCGGCGATGGTCTGAAACGAAACATGCGCATGTATAATGAATAAAACTACTTCTGAAATAAGCATTCCACCGGAAAAGTGCAGCTATACTAAAAGAGCTAAGCGAATAGGAAGCTAAACGGAATCTACCATAGTAGACTAATCTAAATATAAAAATTGTATTGTTACCTTAATCCACCTTATATTAGTAATGGAACAAGATCAATATATAGTAGTTGAAGAAAATAGTTTTCCTCCTCTAATTTGTGCTGAACTGAATATTTGTATTACTGTTATATATTTTGATTTGTTTAATCCGAACGACGTCGAGTGCTCTGCTAGTATGTATATATGTACGTATACCGTATGTACATATGTATATATGTGTATGTATATGGTAAGAAGCGGTATTTATTTATTATTTTTCTGAAATATATAAAGGAATTGTCATGATACAAAAATAGAAGGTAGTTTCATTTATGCCACACTATATACGCCACTCATCATTCCCGTGACAACATCCGATGAGGCGGCAATTGGAGTATTCGAGAGAAAGATTTTGCGGAAGATTTACAGGCCTTTACGCGTTGGCGATGGCGAGTACCGCAGATGACGGAACGATGAGCTGTATGAGCTTTACAACGACATATACCATGTTTATACGAACAAAATTACCGACATCCTTAAAAATGTCACGACTCACTTCATTTATAATCTCAGTGTTTATACTCTCAACTTTTTACCGTAACTGGAGAAAGCGATCTGAAAAGTTTATATCTCAGCTGTTTTTGACATTTGAAAAAATAAAACCAAAATGGAAAACAATTATTTGGAGTTTATTTCTGTTATTTTTGCAAAATCTATCCAAAAGAGAATAAATATTTTAACAACTCAGCTGGTGAAAACAAATAATGAAATTTTAAGCCAAATCGCCCCGCAAGGAAAAGTTATGAAGCAGAAGGCAATCATACAAAGGAATGGAAACTTGCTGGAAAATTACTTCTCTTTAAATGTGCCACGATTGCGTAGTCTTCATTGCCGCTTGCGCACTGAGAATTTCTGGCTAACTCTTCAACTACCTAGCAATGCACATTTGTACTTTGAATGCTTCCGGATGAGCTTACAGTGTTTTGAATTACTTTGCAAAACATTAGAACCATTGCTGATCTCCGAAGCAATTACTTCGTATGTAACGCCACCTTTACCTATGTGTTTATAAGCTGGCATCATGTGCAGAGTATAGGGTCGTCGGTGATGTTTTCGGTGTTCATAAGAGCATGGTTCATAAATATTTTCACCGTGTTGTGAAAGCTCTCATTCAACTCAAAAATGAGTTTATTAAATTTCCCGATTTGGAAAAATGTCTACTAGCTAGTGATTTCGAAAAAAGATCGCATATTCCCAACATTATTGGCGCAATAGACGGTAACAACAATATTAACTAAACCTTTGTGTTCACAATATTGTTGCGATTATCCTTTAAACCTCGTCCGGATTTCCCATATACCACGGTTCGTATCGCTGGATTGTTAAATAAATGCTAACGATGACCAAATTGTAGTACAATTAACTTTATTGTACAACAAACAATTTACAATATTCGCTAATACAGTAAAAACAATTTACAATACTTGGTAAAGCAATAACATCGCTTTACTAAACTTGCTAACACAATTAAACTTATAGCTTGCTTATTCGTAACTCACTTCTCTGCTCACTTTAGCTTGCTGACTTGTAACTAACTAACTCCGCTGTGTCGTGGCTCTTATATACCTGCGCTCGCACTCTTTCGCTCGCTGTTCGCAGTGTTTATCCAACTTGACGTTTCTCTTTGTGGAGCATTCTACGTCATTCTTCATTTCTCGTTGTTCGCTTTGTGTTGCCGCAGTATTCGCCACACTGCCCTCCACCTAAGTCTGATCGTCCCGATCAGACACACTTGCCGCTCCAACCGCTGCAAGTCTTTCATCTTGGTTCTCGGTCTCCCAGCTGTCTGGATTCGATGCACTGCGTCCCTCAGCCGTTTGTCAATCCTATACGGACCTTTCCAGTTACGATGTTGTTCGGAGGTGAAGCCTTTCTTCGGCTGCGGCATGTGCAACAACCCCAAATCGCCTTCCTGTAGCTCCTTTCGGCTCGATGCGTTACTGGACATTGCTTCCAGCTTATATCCGGTGGTGCACCATCTCACATGGTCATGCTTCTGCCGGCCACTGGTGGTGACCAGACCATGTCTCCTCTCGTGGGCACCCTTTTTGCCAGATCTATGCCGCATCCTCTGTCCATGACACCCAGGCTCCTGCCTTCGTGCTGCACTGCCTTTAGCACATCTTGCTAAATCCGGTTCCTCACGCTGAAACTTGCCCTGTGTTTCCGGATCTCGTTCTTTCGCCGGCGTCAACCTCATTGACCGGACATGTTGAACCTCATCCTTGGCTTCCGGCTTAACTGCTCGCCTTTGCCGACCACCTTTTTCGGGACACTTCAAAGCGCGCCTACTGCTTCCACAGCCGCTTCCATTTCCGGCCACCGGCGTATCACCATTGCAACGTGGTTTAGCGGCTTTCCTCCTGCCGGAAACACTGCCTGGCTCGCCATGACCACTTCCTTGTTGCGACCTCTTCCTCACTGTGGTGGCGGAACCGTCACGCTTTTCCTGTATCGGTGAACCGCTTCCTTCTCCTGACGAAACCACTCCGTCTCCATCACTGCCAACCTCCGCCCAACTAACCGCTTCCGTTTCTGGTGGAATCTGCCCATTCACACATCCACCAACAGTGAGGTTGCATGCTTTCCGGCCAATTTGTGAGACGGAGATTATGGGCCCTTCAACTTCTGGAGCCAGCACGCGGCCCTTCCTGCTGGCTCGTTTCAGTTTAACGAATGATTGGAGTTGGCTTCGTCTCCTTCAGCCCTGCGTTTGCGTCCTGCTGAATTGTTGAGTAAACTGGAACTTGCGCTGCAATCGCGGGCGAAGTGGCCTGGCTTTCCACATTCAAAACATTTTCCAGAGCCATTCTTTTTGTCGCCCAGCAGTTGGATAATCTTCTTCAGCATTTTATTTGTCTCGTCCGGTGCTTCTACTTCCACGCGATGTGCTTTGTAGGCTGGTCTACTTAGGAGCGCCGCCGTTTCACGCGTCTGAGCATACGAGACAGTTTCAGCAAATGTTGGCTTGGGATTCGCGTACGTCTCTCGCTTGGTATACACGTCCCGCACTCCGTTGATGAACCTATGGATTTTTACTCTTTCGAGGTGCTCACCAGATGCATCTCCAATTGCCAAATGAGCCAGCCTTTCAATCTCGGAGGCGAATTCCTGTAGAGTCTCGTTGGGTTTCTGGCAGCGATTCTCCAGCTCCATCTTGTAAATCTGTGTCCTGTGCTCGCTACCATAACGTCTTTCCACTGCACCCATTAACGCATCGTAACTGTTCCTTTCACAATCAGGAATAGTCTGCAAGATTTCCGCTGCAGGTCCTTTTAATGCAACGAATAGTGCAGCGGATTTATCCTCCATGCTCCAGTTGGTTGCTGTAGCCCTCTTTTCGAACTGGAGCTTAAAGACTTGGAAAGGAATCGTGCCGTCAA
>NW_023458556.1:92512835-92513291 GCF_013731165.1 Rhagoletis pomonella | reverse complement strand
GAGGGACCTACAGTTTTACGCCGACTCCGAACGGCGATTGTATTTTTATGAGAAGCTGTTTTTCATGGCAGAAATACACTCGGAGGTTTGCCATTGCCTGCCGAGGGACGACCGCTGTTAAGAAAAGCCTTTTTTCTATATTTTTGCGATGTTGCTTTGACCAGGGTTTGAACCCAGGCATTGCGGAGTGGAAGCGCGCACTGCTTACCACTACACCTTCGCTAGGATATCTACTATATATTTGTGAAAGTATGTATGTATGTATGTATGTGCCAGATTGCAGTCTAAACGGACGGACAGAATCGAACAAAATTTTGACTGAGTATTGCCATTACACCTGGGCCTATAATAGGGTGAAAAAAATTGGGATCCGACAAGGGGGGCGTGGTACCTCCCATAAGCGTGAAATTTTTAATCAGCCATAACTGATCATAACAGACCATAAGTCACATGAAC
>NW_023458556.1:92504495-92512825 GCF_013731165.1 Rhagoletis pomonella | reverse complement strand
GGGGGATATACATAGATATATTTATCTATTAGATAACTCGGATATTTAGAACTGTGTGTTTTTTTGCAACCTTACCGTCTTTAAATTATTTTGAAATGGAAAGATTAAATCGTTTTTTTGATGTCGCGATTCTGTTACACGAAAAAGTTTCGTTCATAATTAATAAAACTCCTTCCAAATTAAGCATTCTACTAGAAAAGTGCAGCTAAATAAAACAGCTAGTCGAATAGGCAGCTAAACGGAATGTACCGTAGAAGAATAATTTTAATTTAGAAATTTGATCGTTACCTTAATCCATCTAATATTAATAATGGAACAAAATTTGTAGTACAAGTGATGATCAATATATATTAGTTATAGCCAGGGAACGGATTTTATGGAAATTGCCTTTTTTTCTGCTAAAGAGATATAGTATATTCGCTTAAGAATGTCCACGATTTAGCTTTCCCTGATTCCATATATACACATTTGATGTTGCCTTTTTTTGCCTTTTTTAAGATATTTGCCTTTTTTTGCCTTTTTTAAGATATTTGCCTTTTTTTGCCTTTTCTAGCCTTAAAAAAGTGATTATAGCATTTACAATTTTTTTTTTAAGATTAAGAAATATACACATGCCTATGCGGCTTATAGAAGCGCAGGGAGCTCTTGCCAAATTGGTGTTGGAAAAATTCAAAGCCGTTTTCTCAGCTAACTTAGGCTTGGTGACAATAAGGGGTGTGGATAAAATTGTAAAGGGCGAGGAAAACGCCCTTATTCCTGTTAATATGAACGTTTCAAACGTTCCATATTTCAATTGGGCTCCACTTGTATCAACTTACGTCGAGCGCACATTTAGTACATTCAAGGCTTTTTTTCGCGAAAATCGAATGAAAATGCTGCCAGAAAACTTCAAAATGCATCTTGTGGTTCAATGTTACTACAACTATACAGATTAAAGTTTTATGAGTTAGAAACTCGAAAGGATAAAATAGTCAAAGATTCAAAGCACAAATTTTTCATATAATGAAACTAGTTCATAGTTTTTTTCTTTTTACTTGTAATATAAACATTTTTAAAATAAATGTATTTTTGATTGTTCTTCGTATTTTCTGTCTTTTTTTAGTGCCTTATTTTGCTTTTTTTGCAATACCTAGTGCCTTTTCCTGCCTTTTTTGCTATTTTATTTTGCCTTTTCCAGCCTCTTTCGTTATTTTATTTTGCCTTTTTTATAGGTTTTTAGGTCCTAAAAATCCGTTCCCTGGTTATAGCACAATTAAGCCAAAAGTATGGCTCCTAAGGATGCCTGAATGTAGGGATGGGCGGCAGAACAAATCGGTCGCAGCAGCGCGGGCAAGCAGGTGCTTGATGAGGGGTAAAAATTTAAAACCGAAAGGGTAAGCAATAGCCGTGTACGTGTATTAACCCATTTTATGGAATGTATATTGCCAAAGACTATTATATTCACCTCTTTGTTTATAGAGGAACAATTTCCAACTATATTTGTAGTCTATTTATTAAAAATAATTCAACATCATGAAATGCCGACCAATTTAATTTTTTTTTATTAATAAATCAATAAAGTTTAAATTGATTATACATATGTAAAAAATAGTACGTGCTAATCCATACTGGCGAACAATAACGTGTTAACGATCTTGCTTGCGCATGTGTTCGTAAATAAGAGAGCCGAGCGCTGCTACTAGGCTCAGTCGGTAGAAAACTGTCATATAAAAAGGTTGTTTTGCGCATGATTGCCCTTTTATCCAAGCAAATTTCTAACGAATAACTATCTGCGCAAGAACAACCCCTCCATTTGAAAATTTGCCACCAAACGAACGCTGACAATGCAAAAGTGAATTACAAAACAGCTAAAACGGCGTTTCTACAACAACCGAATCACGTGGTTCGCTCTCTCAATTACACTGTGAGACAAATGGTAGGGGTCAGTGATCGGGAAGGGTTCAAACTACCGGGGAAAGTTATATCGGTAGAAAAGAAGTTATACGTGTCCCGGAGTTTCGCTGGGTCACGTCTAGGAATCGAGATATATATATAACTATCATATAGGGGAAATTGTCACCTTTGGTGGTCTTTTTTTGACATAACTCGAGAACCACTAGTCCGATTTTGCTCAAACAAAGTTAAAAAAATTAAAAATTACAATTCCTTTAATCTGTTCATATAACGTTTTTCTATATAACCAACAGTTTAAAAAAAATTTAAATCTAATTTTAAAGGAATTGTAATTTTTAATTTTTTTAAATTTGTTTGAGCAAAATCGGACTAGTGGTTCTCGAGTTATGTCAAAAAAAGACCACCAAAGGTGACAATTTCTCCTATATGATAGTTATATATATATCTCGATTCCTAGACGTGACCCAGCGAAACGCCGGGACACGTATAACTTGTTTTTGACCGATATAACATTTCCCCTTTGTTTTCATCCCATGCCGATTTTGACTGTCGCATAGTGTTATGAACGGCGAATCAACCTGTTTACACGACACATTCGTGATTCACTTTGCATCTCTCCTTCTTGTTATTTGCTTTTGTTTAATGTTTAATATGCTGTTAATTGTGCATTTCAATGGCGGAGAAAAAATGTTCAGTGGTTAATTAGCTAAATCAATAGTTTTAAAGAATCTAGCTATTTTTTCAATGTTTGTGCTGGTGGGGATGCATGTGGTCTATGTGTTTAGACAGCCGTTATCGCTAAAAATTAGAGAAGACAACGATTGGTTCTTGATTTGCATGTTGATTGGATCTGAATCACCTACGAATGAAGTGATTCGCTCTCAAAATTTTGTATGGCGAATTACGTGATTCGGTTCGTAATTGGGGCGCCAATCATGAATGAGAGAGCGAATTACGAATGGGAGATCGAATCACTTTGCGTGGAAACAGCGTTTAATATGCGCGCAAGCAAGTCGGTACTCACCACCAGTGTTGCCATATCTGTTTCTGCCGTCCCGCCAGATTAATAAACAAAAATCACTAGAATCCTGCTAAATCATTTAAATTCTGTAAACTCTTATGGAAAAAAAGTTTCTTTTATAATTTATCAGTTAAACTTTATTTGATAAAATTAGAGATCATATGTTTATAGAAAACCATCAGTTTTTTTAACAAAAACAAAATTGAAACTTCGTTATATGGCTCAGTCACCAGTGTTGGGATTAAATAAAGTATAAAAATTGGTCATAAGAATGTCGAATTAAAATCTTCAAATCATCAAAAATATATAGAAATGCATACATGCAGCTTTTTTCATGTTAGCTGAGCCGAAGATACCTAAAATATTCGATAACTATATAATACTATTAGAATACCTGTCCCTCCATGTTCAGTGCTTATTTAGTGCATTTTATTCTGGATACGAAAATCTTTTTATACACATAAGTATGTACATACATATGTGTTTAAATACATTGTTTCAAATAAAATATATATCTTGATTGAATTAAAGTGAAAATTCAATTGGTTCAAAGTTTAAAATCGTTATTAGTGCGTTACTATTTATTTTGGTTTTTGATAAATACAACAATACTTATATCTTGGACCGATCACTAATGTAGTATAGATGCATATTAAATTTTACTGAAAAAAATGTTTTCATGTTTTGATTTGCCCCAAGTTTTGGTGCTTTTAGGAAAGTTGGCAGCCATGGGGTCTCACATTCGTGAGTACTCACCAGGGATGAAAAATGGAAATTTCAGATTGTACCTAATATCATAAAATATATGTACCTAAATGAGACAGATTGTACCTAAAAAAGTTACATAATTCATTTGTAGTTTTTTTTATACATTTTATTTAAAACATGACTACAAGATGGATGTACTTTAAACATGATTATGTTTTTTTTTCAACTGAGCCTATATCTATAGACTATAGTCTAATGGGAATCGGAGAAGCGTTGTTTATGTCTAACTTTGACTACTGAAAAATATGGTGAAAAATACAAAAAACACGCTTTACGAAGTATACTTCTTTATCCAGCAACAACTCGAAAAGTCTGCTAATTTATCCGATTCCTTTTAATAGGTGCAACAAGTCTAGAGAAAATAATCAAATTGCCGTAAGTAACTTCGAAAGCATTTTAAACATATTTCCAGAAATCAAAAAGCGAATATGGGTCAATAATAATAATTGTACCTAAAATCTACTGACTGTACCTAATGTCATCAAACGTCGGAAAAAGGTACAATTTTACCTACTTTTTCATCCCTGGTATACAGACTAAAACGTAAAAAAAACCAATATATCTCTAAAACCAATTACGCTGGGGAACTGAAGCTTAGCACTGATGCATATGTATATTGCAAATGCATTGGGAAAGGGGGTGTGGCTCCTCCCCTCCATACAAACTGAGCTTCTCATATAGCTTATCTCAGGAACTGCTTACGCTAACGTCCTGAAATTCTACACAGCTACATATGTTATCAATTCCGTACTTATGGCGAAAAGTGGTAATTATTGGAAAGGCTGGATCGATATACATTTACGTAAACGCGGAAGTATCATTCGATTGGGAACCATTTTCTCCTAGATTTCTAAATCCCATTGAACTATTGTAACTTTGTCTTTAATTTTCAGTAAGGTAAAATTTATGTGAAAATTTTGAAAATTTTTTTTAAATTTTTCACAAAGAATGGAGCTTTGCTTTTACGAGTTTCGCTATAGACTGTCCTATTTACATACCTATTTGCATAAAATGATAGCCGTTTTCGTTGTTCGGAATAAACTCAAAAAAACACTGAATAGAGTTCCGTCAGATTGTCGGCGGTTATCTTACATACATATGTGGTCCAATTACATGCTACTAGAAAACTCGCTAGGTGGTGCTGGAGTAGAGTTATTTATAAAAATCGTATTTATTTACCGATTTCGTTCAAATTTTAAATGTGAGCTATGTACCTGTATGATGGAAAATTCTTTTGATAAAAATTTACCCGATTAGTGCCGCTGGAGCTAAGGTTGAAATTCATAACACGTATTCATTTTATGGTAAGCAATGGTTTTGCAGAAAATGAACCCAATGGATGGCGCTGCAGCCGAAATGTATAGAAACCCCGTTAAGTTTTTCTGACGCCCTCATGCACGATCATATCTACCCAGAATCAGTTCATAAATTTTACCACGAATTGTAAAAGTGGCGAATTAACAAGGAAAGATCACCGTAGGTATATCAATTGCTTCATTTGAAAGATACTTAAGAGATCACACGACTCATTTAGCAATGTACCGGAAAACTTTTCATCCTGTGGGGCAGCGAGGATTCTTGGCCCTCCTATAACAGAAAACGCAATTCTGTGCTCTTGAGTTTCCTTATAAGAACTTTTATTGGCATACACATCGCACCAATGTTGTAGTTGCAAGATCATACAAAAAGATTACGCATGCTTGGCAGAGATCTCACAGGTGGAAATAAGACCATCGGTAAAGCTCATGACACCGAAAGGGATTGGTATTCCATATGGTATCACAGCGTTACTATTATTGGCCTATGTGGGAAGAGGATACTGCGCCCTAGTGGTTTCAACTTAAATCAAAAATTTTGACTTTACAGACTAATTTTATTTTTAAACGCTCATTTGCATTGGCCAACGCAAAAGCTCTTATTGGGTGCCGCGAAGTAAGCGGGCATTGGCTAGTACAGTATATTTTGCTTAGCTGCACATCCTTCTTTGCACGAAAAACTTGTGCACGTAACCGAAAAAGGCACTTAAGCGAATTTTCTTTACTACTTCAATGAGGAAGGTATCCCTATGAAACCAAATATTGGCGGAGCACTTACCATGTAGAAATTACTGCAAGCGAAATTTTTACCGAATGTTATCTAATTATCTATATACCTACATAAATTGATAGCCATTTTCGTTTTTCTGCGAGATGAGCAAAATAAATAAAAGGTTGTAAAATCAGGTAATTGTAGGGCCAGTGCAGGTAACGGTAGTACTTTCATTGATAATTGATACTAGTCGCACAATTTTTAGGGCAGGTATCGCCAATGTGCAGGTATGTTTAATGCATCTATCGGAGCAGTTTCCTTATAAATGTTAAAAATAATGCTTTTGATGCGCATTTTGGGTTAGGTATCTTAAATGTGCACTTAAGCATGGAGGCAGCAAAGCAAAATATACTGTATATAATACATGAAGGGATTTTTTGTCCAGGTTACCAGATCTGAACCGTACATTCGATTTAAAAAAATTAGGTGTCAAATGAAAGAGCTCGGGCTATAGAAGTGCTATAAGGTTTTACTTTTTCGAAAAGAGTTGCCACCTAGTAAAAAACTGAATTCCAAATATTTAAAAAATAAATTAATTAGTACAATATGGGTATCAATGTAAATAGTTTTGAAATGGTTTTATTTTTCATTACATACAAGGGGGTTGCCACCTGTTAAAAAAATCAAATTTAATTTCAATTATGGAAACTAGATAGGTGAAATATTCATCACCGTATGGGCGTCGGGCGGGAGAGGTTTAAGGAGGTTTTAATTTGGAAATATTTTAAGAAGGGTTGCGGCCTAATTTAAAAATTGAAAGTAATTAAATTATGCAGAAGTTACTTAAGTATGTGAAATATTAAAACATGGGTATCAAGCAAAAGTGAGTTGAGAGCTTTGAGCAGCCAGACTATTTATGTGGTTTTTAAAAAAGGTTGCCACCTGTTTTAAATGTTAAATTCAAATTAAATTAAATTATTAAAAGATGGATATCAGTCGAAATAATTTTCGAAAAGGTTTATTTCTAATCTACATGCAGGAGGGCTGCCACCTGTTCAAAATATCAGGTTTAAGGTGAATTAAAGCACATTGGGTAATGAAATTATATATTTGTGTCAGACGATAGAGGTCTAAGAACGTTTCAGTTTAAAAATTTTTTCAAGAGTGTTGCCACGTAATTGAAGTGGAATTTAATTCAACTATACACTAGATGTATGAAATAACAATATATGAGCCTGAAATTTGGTATGCAGGCACAGCTACGGTAGGTGCTTATAGTAAGGTATATATAAATGCGTTTGTAAAAGGGGCGTGGCACATCCCATAGGCGTGGAATATTTTATCAGCTCCAACTTCGGAATCATAAACCCCACGAGATTGAAATTTGGTATGCAGGCACAGCTATGGTAGGTGCTTATAGTAAGGTGTATATGAATGAGTTTGTAAAAGGGGAAGTGGGACATCCCATAGGCGTGGAATTTTTTATCAGCTCTAACTTCGGGACCATAAACCCCACGAGATTGAAATTTGGTATGCAGGCACAGCTACGGTAGGTGCTTATAGTAAGGTGTATATGAATGGGTTTGTAAAAGAGGGCGTGGCACATCCCATAGGCGTGGAATTTTTTATCAGCTATAACTTCGGAACCATAAGCCCCACGAGGTTGAAAATTAGTATGCAGGAACAGCTACGGTAGGTGCTTATAGTGAGGTGTATATGAGTGAGTTTATAAAAGGGGGCGAGGCACATCCCGTATGCGTGGAAGTTTTTATCAGCTATACCTTCGACACCATAAGTCACATGAATTTGAAATTTGGTATGCAGACATATCTAGGGTAGGTGCTTATAGTAAGGTATATATAAATGAGTTTGTAAAACAGGCCGTGGCACATCAAATAGGCGTGACATTTTTTATCAGCTATAAATTCGAAATCATAAGCCACATGAACTTTAAATTTGGTATGCAGGCATAGCTATGGTAGGTGCTTATAATAAGCTGTAAATAAATGAGTCTTTAAAAGGGGCGTTGCACATCCCATGGGGGTGGGAATTTTCATCAGCTATAACTTCGGAACCATAAGCCCCACGAGATTGAAATTTGGTATGCAGGTATAGTATGGTAGGCGCTTATAAAAAGATATATATAAATGAGTTTGTAAAAGGGGGCGTTGCACATCCCATACGCGTGGAATATTTTATCAGCTATTACTTCGAACCCTAGGTCACATGAACTTGAAATTTGGTATGAAGACATATCTATGGTAGGTGCTGATAGTAAGGTATATATATATATAAATACATGTTTGTAATAGGCGACGTGGCACATCCCATAGCCGCGAAATTTTGTATCAGCTACAACTTGGGAACCATAAGCCCCACGAATTTCAAACTTGGTATGCAGGCACCGCTATGGTAGGTGCTTATAGTAAGGTGTATATAAGTGAGTTTGTAAAAAGGGGCGTGGCACATCCCATAAGCGTGAAATTTTTTATCAGCTATAAATTCGAAAGCATAAGGCACATGAACTTTAAATTTGGTATGCAGACATATTTATCGTAGGAGTTTATAGTAAGGTATATATCAAATAAAACACCTCTTTGAGGTAAAATTTTCGAGTGAC
>NW_023458556.1:92498041-92504395 GCF_013731165.1 Rhagoletis pomonella | reverse complement strand
TTTTCCTAATAAACAATCGTGGTACAAAGCTCAATAAAAATATTAAATATAATTAATTTTATTTCTTATAATCGTTACGGTCTCTGATTTATTTATTTATTTTTTTTTACCGAGGCGGCTTAATTTTAGCACTACTTATTATTTAATCCATGAATAAAAATTGTTTTTAAAAATTAATTTTTCTAACTACACATACTTGTTTTTTTGTTTTGAAAAATACATATATTAATTTTTTCAGATTTCGCATAGGCTACATTTTTTTTTTTGTATTTAACTTGAAGTAGCTTGTTTTGTACGTTTAATGTTAGTTCACAAATATGAATTCATGTTGGTTTATTTATTTAAAAGTTCATTGAGTAAATGTTACCATGCGTACATAGTTTTTATGTATTAATAGTATTAATATGAAGTTAAAATTTATTAAATTCGACTGAGTGTTTTTTCACGCACGTCCGATCGTCACCGTTCTCCTTTTACAACTGACTCATTTTCTTCGTTTTCTTTTTTTAGTCGTCTCGTCCTTGTGTCAGTCATTTGTGCAGGGTTGTTATTTTTTGTACCTTAGCCCATCCTAGTTTTCCCTTTTTCTATTCCTAAAATCGGCCTTCCTGTCTTTCGTTCGTCCTCGAACGATGGCTGTCATTTTATTTTGTTACAACGCTTTTACCAACTTGCAATGTTGTTTGTCCAGACACCTTTGCTATAACACCGTGCGACAGTCAATTTTACACACGAAAAAAATCAATATATTCACAAAACTGGGCTCCAAATAGGGGAAAACTGCGTTTTTAGTTTTTCTCTCTGACGTCAGGTTTTTTTGTAAATAAAAAAATTATTCAAAAGATTGGAACACTGTAGAACAACAATATGGGTATCAATTAATAGGAAAAATTCTGTAGAATAGAGAAAAAAATTTATTTTTGGGTGCACCAGGATGAATAAGTATTGAAAATGTCATTTTAAAACTTTGTCCTTAAATATCCTTGGAAATTTCCAATTTTATTGTTGAAAAAAATTTGTTTCAAGGACTAATATGTTAGTTACCACATCCTCGAATTTCGTCCTTCTAACTTTATTAGTTTTAGGTAAAATTTACACTTCTCTTTATTGGGTATTGATAGTTACAATATACATAAATGAAGATATTGAAATAATTATTATTGAACCATGCATGCGCTCTAAAAGAACAAACTGACCGTATGATGTACGGTTTAAATACTTTTAATTGATTTGTATACATGGGCGTAGCCAGCCTTTCACCTTTGCGGGCAGGAGTTTGTATAGAGGGAAAACATGTTTTCAATAAATTTTTTTTTGTGCACATAAATAGAAATTATTGAATTTGAGAAAGTATAAGCTTTCTGGTATCCTTTACAACGCTACCAAGTTTTTACAAATCGGTTTGTAATTTTTTTGTTTAAAATTTTTTTGGTTTCGCATACCAGAAGAAAGGGGGTTTAATCGCCTTTAAAACGATTTCAAATTTTAAAAAATCGGTCAGTATTTTTTTTGTTATTTTTTTTGTATAAAAAAAGTATTTTTTCCTTTTAAGTGTTTTTCTCATATTTTTATATCGTCGTTTAAAGTACAAAGCCGGGTATCGTCATTCTGCAAAACCGCGTAACTGACTTTGGCTGCCAAAAATTGGATTTGCTCACACAAGCTCTTGGCTCAATCCTTATCCATTCGCCCTGAAATATACTAGCCAGAAATGCGATTGCTTTATAAAAAAGAGAACCATTTTGAAATATGAGTGTTTGTACGCTCTAGAAAATAATTTCTACAACTTCACCCACGCGGTTTTGCATTTTGCTGATACGCGGTTTTGCATTTTGTTGATACGCGGTTTTGCACTTTAAACGACGATATACGAAGTATACAAATACGCATATCAGAAGGAAGGTTTGATTGGGTTTACAACGATATGAATTTTTAAAAAATCGGTTAGTAATTTGTTTGTTTAAAATAAATAAAAAAAAAAGGTATTTTTTCCTTTTAAATGTTTTTTCTCAAACTGTTACATACGAAGTATACAAATATGCATATCAGAAAGGGGGTTTAGTCATGTTTACAACGATCCTAATTTTTTAAAAATCAGTTCAAAATTGTTTGAAATATAATGTATTTAATTTTTCGAAGACATGACTTTTGACCCCTCATAGCACCTGCAATATAAGTTTGCACAAAAAGTTATATACCATTTAAATAAGAGCAAAAGGCGGGCTACGTCTATATTTTTAGTTAGTTACATATAATAATAAAAAATATTTTTTTACTAAAGGTCCTATTTCGAACCTCGAAGGCCCATATCTCGATTTCGGAGGCTAACTTCGAAAACCGGAGAAATTACTTTTTTTACCTATGACTCAATCTCAGGCGAGTGCTGTACAGTGTAATGATTCCAGTATCTTCATTTATGTATGTTGTAACTATCAATATCTTATAAAGGGAAGTGTAAATTTTTTTTATCTAAAACTAATAAAGTTAGAAGGACGAAATTCGAGGATGTGGTAGTTTACATATTAGTCCTTGACATATATTTTTTTCAAAAATAGATATTAGAAATGTCCAAGGATATTCAAGGATAAAGTTTCTAAATGACATTTTCAACGCTTATTCGTCCTGGTCCAAAAAATTATTATTTTTTTTCAATTCTACAGACTTTCCTTCTAATTGATACCCATATTTTTCCTCTACAACGCACCAAATCTTTTAAATAATTTTTTTATTCAATCGTATCCTAGAAATTTCAAAGTCCTTTAAAAAAAATCCTGACGTCAGAGGGAAAAATTAAAAACGCAGTTATACAATATTTGGCTCCTAGTTTTGTGCACATATTGTTTTTTTCGTGTTTTAAAAGTTTTGGGTTGGTGTAATCAAAGTTCCTATAAAAAGTCTAGGCATCAACCTCGTCGGTAGGTATCATAACAAAGAACATGCAATTAGACCAGAGGTGGGCACTCACACTATCACACACATACGCTTGTGTGCGAAGCAGCGAAGTTTTGCTCAACAGCCAGTGCTCGAACTTCAACACATGTATGGAATAGGTAACACTTTTTTTTGCTAAACTACATTTCTACTACTTCTACCACCGTAAGCTAAAAAACTTTCAGATCTTGAAACTTTTTTTTTTTAATTTGTTCATTTGCGTATTAATGAATGGGCATTTTCTACAACAAAAAACAACATTGCTTGCTGCGACGTCGACACATGTATTATATGATCGTCTTCGTGCGTTGTACGATAATTGGCGATTGATTGATGATTTTCTAGCACTTCGGCAAAGCAAATCAAATAAGTTACCGCTGAGACTTCACTGCGCAACTATTGGAATAATAGGCACTGCTTGATCTGCTATTGCGTTATGAGTCGAAATGTTATGTCTTGTTTAAAAAGACATTACAAACTTTGTCATAGTCATTGTGAAAAGGTGAAAGAGGGTGATCGAGCACTGAAGCTTTTGGAATTAAAAGCAGCGTTCTTTATTATATATATTGTTGGTGAAAGTAATATACATTGACACGAAAATTACCATTGTCTATGAGAAAATGATTTTCTATCAGAAAATTATAGATCATTTCTAAAAAAAGCATCTTATTCTGTCGCTTTGGCTTTTTATTTAGAATTTCTGGAAAAGTATTAGGTATGCAGTTTTATAGCCCATTAAAATTTAATCGCGTTGGTTTTTAATAATTGGCAATTTCTTTTCTGTGGAAGAAAATGCCTAGCACCGTCAGCATAAAAAAGATAAACATTAAATAAACAAAAAATATAAATAGCCAAAACTGGTCAAAATGTCACTTAAGTTAATAAGCTGACCATAAGTGCATATAACATATTTATAAATTTATTTATTTGAATCTACCACATTGTTTTGGAATGTACCACAATTTTTCATGCTTATTTACCACTAATAAAATTTGTCGCGTCTGAACACTCTCAACAGCAACTGATTTGATTTGCTTTGCCGAAATACCAGCGAAGCATCAGTCAATCGTCAATTATCGTAAGACGCACGAAGACGATGATAGTATACATGTGTCGACGTCGCAGCAAGCAGCATTTTGAAGCCCAATTACATGTGTTTGGAAAATCGAAAAATGCCCGTCTCCTTGCCGGTAGTAGTTAAATATTGCGCCTAAAAATGTGCACTACATACGCTACAGCGGAAATGGGCGACACGCCATTTCTTTAAATGAAATTAATTGGTGCTCGTATGTATCTACTAAAGCACTGCAAATATACCTGCCGAAATACTCTTCACATGTGTACTTGAGTAAATGAAACATATATTTTAGAGTACTTAAAAAGATAGGAACAAAATAAGAGACCATCACAAATTTGAGGTACTGAGCAATGTTACTCAATAGTGCTCTGCTACATAAAACACTGTTCCACTTTTCCAGAGTACTTGAGTATGTTGATTGCATTCAGTAGTATTTGAAAACTTCATAGTATAGGAATACTTGTGAAGTTTTTTCATTTAAAATGTTAGCATTTCACATAATGTTATGAAAAAAAAAACATAAAATTTCTTTTTATTCAAAATTTTCACTATATACTTATGGCCTTATTCATAAAAAATAAAGTAGCTTTATAAAAGGTTTATAAATTGAAAAATGTATGAAAACGTCAATTTATAAAGCTCTTTAAACCTACTTTATTTTTTATGAATAACGCCATTAAAATATTGTTTTATATTAACAAAAGCGCCGACATTTCTCGCCGGACGCTTTAAAGTTTGCAAAAAAGTTGGAATCTTACATACATATGTACTAGAGGTTTACGCCGACAGGCCTTGCGGCGGCGGCGTGATCAACTTCAAAAAGAATCGGCGGCGGCGGCGACGCCGGCGCGTCTGGAAACGCCGGCGCTACTGCCCATAAGGAGCCATGAGGCTACTAATCTTATCATGCCATCTCGTCAGCGTTAGGCATTCACCATGCCAATTCAGATTATAATTATATTTAATTCATTCATTGAACTAGTTTTAAATTTAAATTACGTTACTTCCTACTTGATTAAAATATTGAGTGCCTGGCGCTGATTTAATTAAGTGGATTAGGAAGGAGCTAAAACTCACTTATTATCTGTATATTTTCTTTGACGAAAGCTAACTATATTTCTATGGCGATGACCGCGAAATAGTCAAGGGTGGTTTACCT
The DNA here is from genome assembly GCF_013731165.1 of Rhagoletis pomonella. Lineage (NCBI taxonomy): Eukaryota > Metazoa > Arthropoda > Insecta > Diptera > Tephritidae > Rhagoletis > Rhagoletis pomonella. The sequence goes on along the minus strand of NW_023458556.1, from coordinate 92,499,227 downwards.
CTGCATTAGATGTAGTCAAGGGTAGTTAACTCTGCATTTGATGTAACTAACATGCAACTAACTACTTTTGGACATAAAATATCAATAGGAAAAACAAAATATTTTTTATTTTTTTTTATTTTTATTTAGTTATTTTATTACATTTCATGTTTGTTTCCATTTTCTGCTGTAGGTGGTCCCATATTCGAACTCCGTCAGACATAACTTCAAAATGATAATATGAAATTTCTATCTTCCTTTTATTTGTCCTCAATTCGAAAAAGTATATGCTAAGTGCAGGATATTTAAATAGAAACGCGTTTACAGAAAACAATCTCCTTCATTACTCCTGCATTACTTGTCAACTAGTTTCAAGCTAGCTTTTTGTAGCTAACTACAAGTTATATATTTTATAGAAATCCCGCAAAAAAGCTAACTACAAGTGGGTTATTTTTGTATTATTTACATTTAAAGAAATAAAAGATTTTAAAAGTTAAGTTATTGGGATAATTTATGTCGCTATCAATAAATGTTTGCAATAATCTTATCAACCGTTATGTTAAATTACGGAGATCTTATAATTTTTTTCGGATTACATATTGAAAACAAGGTTGCTCTACATTTTTAACCCATCAACTAGAACCAGAACGGACCTTTTTGACCCACTGTTTAAAAAATGGCTTATAGATGGTTAAAATTTCCACTAAAATATTAAGCGCCAAATTTTTCTAAGGAGAACCGAATGTAATGAAAAATAATACTAACTTTTACCAAGAAGGGGGAACCCTTTGTAGAAAACGTTGCTGCTCTTTGACCATCACTAAGGAATGCTAACGTAATTTTCACACAGCCACCTAGTACCTGTATAAGTATGTGGGACCCCAGAATAAAATAACTTACGAATGTAAAAATTAGCAAAAAAAAGTGTTTGCTCTTTATTGAATGTCTGTTTAAAATATTAAAAAAAAACTATCAACTTGGTTTGTTTATTTATTTATTTAAGAAATGAGGTTGTACCTGTAAGACTCAGTCTTTTGTAGTACATCAACAGCTTTCAATTACAAAATTAAAACGCAAAATCGTCTGATACAGACTTATCTTAAAACTAACGTAAAAATATAATAGCAATAAATTTAAATACAAACAGTTATCTTAAATAAAAAAATAAAATAAAAAATAACAATTAAATAGTGTAAGTAAGATTAAA
>NW_023458556.1:92490912-92497941 GCF_013731165.1 Rhagoletis pomonella | reverse complement strand
AAAAAAAAAAAAAAAAAAAAAAAAAAAAAAAAAAAAAAAAGATGGAGAAATAAATAGAGAAAAGAGAACTGTTAAATTGCAACCGCATTTATCACACAGAGGTGAAATACTTGTGTATTACTTTCTTATAGTTGCTCCTATTCAACGCAGCTTTGATAGTATCAGGAATGGAATTCCACAGCCTCACAGCATTAACAAAAAATAGCCGAGATGAGGGCAAATAGGAAAATTTAGGGATAATCAGATTTTGATGCCTACAAGACTTAGGTAATTCTAACTTCTCGTGAAGATATTTCGGTGCTTTGAATTGTATGAGCTTGTAAATATATATACAGTTTCTGGCCGAAAGATATTCAAAAAATGCTGCATCCAAGAATTTTGTTTTTCCAGAAAGAGATGTGGTCATATCTTTTGAGGCCATAAACGTAACGCGTAACATTATTGAACGCAACATCAATTTTGTGATATGAAGTAGAATCAAGTTTACTATACACAAGCTCAGAGTACGTAATGTGTGGTACAATGAGTTGAATTGCTAGTTTTCTCCTAGTTTCTAAAGGCGTGAACGAAGCTGACATTCTCAATCTACGTAGAACAAAATACACATTACTAACAACTTTATTAATATGGTCAGAGCAGCTCAACATAGAGTTAACAACGAAGCCTAAGTTTCTAACTTTGTCAGTAAACGTAAGGACACTATTACCAACAAACATTTTTTGGAATATCCTCAACATGTACAACATTGTTACTAATGGGTAACACATATGACTTCGCAGCATTTACGCAAAGACAATTATCACGGGACCATTGCGATATTGCAGACAAGTCACTATTTATTTTATAACACAAATCTTCAACAAGACCGACACGGCTAGACAAATACAATTGAATGTCGTCAGCATAGGCATGGACATTAACATACTGACAAACAGAAAATACATCATTGACAAAAAGACTAAACAAAAGGGGACCAAGCACGTAGCCTTGCGGCACACCGGAGGCAACAATACAGGATTTTGATGACGCAGATTTGCACATCACCTTTTGACTTCTTCCCTCAAGGTAGCTGGTCATAAGTTTAACAGAGCTATCGGAGAATCCAAAGTAATATTTAAGCTTTGTACAAAGCAGGTCATGATTTACTATATCAAACGCCTTAGTAAAATCAAGAAGGCAGAGAAGAGTTAAGTCACCTTTGTCAAACTGTATTCTTATGTCGTCAAGTATTTTTAACATAGCTGTAGAGCAGCTATGCTTTGGTCTAAATCCTGACTGCAACGGAGATAAAAGATTATTTTCTTGAACGAATGATAAAATTTGCTCTGCCATCAAAGACTCACACACTTTTGAGAATACTGGCAAAATGCTTATTGGCCTGTAGTCACTAGGTTCAGAGGCGGTATTCTTTTTAGCGACAGGAATAATCACAGCTTTTTTTCCACTCCGTTGGAAAACACGAAGTTGTGAAGCAGTGATTGATTATATGTGTGAGAGTTCCTAGAATGAATGGCAGCACAAGTTTCACAAACTTCAAGGATATACCATCCTCACCAATAGCATTAGACTTGACGCTCATAATTGACTTCATAACTTCTGCTTCTGTAACTCCATTAAATGGAAACTTTTCTCTCAGTGCAAAATGGCTATTGAAGTTTTGAGTTAGAGAACTGTCGCCGCTTTTGCAGGCACCAGTAAAATATTCATTTAGAATGTTAGGGTCAATTTTACACTCAGTTTTATGTTTTCCATGCACATTAAGGTTTTCCAAATTGCGCCATAAGTCTTTTGATGGTAGTGATGGGTTCAACTTGGAGTTACAATACAACCGTTTCGCTTGTCTTGCAATGGTGGTAGCTTTATTTCGGGCAAGTTTGTATTGCAACCAAGCGAAGTCCATGTTGGTTCTTTTCCATTTCGCATATAATCTATTACGAGCTTTTATAGCTGATCTGACATTACTATTATACCACGGACAAGAGCTATTCAAAACGCGAACAGTACGAAGGGGAACATGGACATCAAATAATTCAGACATAGTTTTATTTAAAAAGTCAAGTTTGGCATCTACCGACTCAACAAACCAACATGCATCCCAGTCAACATTTAGCAGATCATCAGTCAGGTCATTAACATTTACAGACTTAAAATCACGATACATAGAAGTAACACTGTCAGCAGGACAATTAAACGTTACATCTAGTGCACAAAATATTAGGTCGTGGTCGGAGATAAAACTTATTTGGTCAAATTTAAGAATATGGTCGAGGCTTGACGTGATAATGAGGTCTAACAAACTAGGACATGAATTGTGCGCAAATCTTGTTGGTATGAATTTGTTAACTACAGCAAGACCTGCAGCAGATACATGATCCAGTAGTTTATTGGCATATGAGTCATTCATAAGCAAATTGACATTGAAGTCACCACATATAACAAAACGCTCATACTCAATAATAAACAAAGACACCTCAACAAAAAACGAATCTAACATGCAACATCTATGAGGGTTGTATACACAGGACACTAGTATTTTTATCTCTAATAAATTAGGAGTTAGATGGAATGAGTTAGATGAACAGAAGCTGCTTCTGTTAAAACTGCTTTCTGAGATATTGGCGTTAAAGTTTTTGATGTGTTATAACTTTCCTGTTGTTGTAGTATCGTTAGATTACCAGTATTCGACCCCAATTTAACTGTAATGAACGCTTTCGATCGAAAAACATGTTACTTATGTTTTTTCTGAGTTACGCTCTTTTTGGAAAAATAAAGGAGATCATATTCTTGTCCAGTTGTCCAGTGGCCCAAATTATGCAAAAAAAAACTACTTTAAAAATTTAATTTTCATTTCGTAAAATTGTGTTTTTAAACGAGTAGTATTTAGTTCCTTCAAACGATGTATTTCAATGTACATACATCATGAAAATTGTGTACGAAATGCCTCAGGCGCCGAACACCGCCGCCGCCGCGCCGATATTTTCGTAACTCGGCGGCGGCGGCGGCGTGGCTCGGCGGCGTATACCTCTAATATGTACATAGGTATGTATGTGCATACGTAACAACCGCCGAATGGTAGCAGCTGTTATCATTTAATCTGATTTATGTACAAACATATAATGTAAATTTTTTAAATAACCAAAAGTGTGTGACCATTTTACCGCGACCTCTCTTTATGACCAATTTTTATTGTCAAATCGATATTTTCATTTCCCAATACCAGGCGCAGAAAATTGTATTAATTTTTAAATTTCCAAAATTTTACTTTGTTAATTTCAAAGACTTCTAAAAACCATGGTGGAATAATAACAAGGTGTTGTCAGTAGCGACGTGTTTGTTGTAATTTTGACAAGATCGGCATGCTTATTTTCAGTGCTACCGATCTTAATTTTTATACTACTATTCGTTGGGAAATAGTATCTAAAATATTTCATTTTAGTAATTCGTTTTATCGCGATATTTAAAGAACTTGGTGTTTTCAGAACGACATTAATATTTAAAATTTATGCATTTGTATAATTATTGCCCCCAAAATGTAAAAAAATAAAAGATATCGTGGTTATCAATGGAAAAAGACGTACACAAACATCGTATGGAAGGCAATTTTTTATATGAAATAACTTTTGCTGCATTTTCATAATATTGAGCCAAATGGACTACTCATACACTAGAATAGAGTGGCTGCATGGTTAAATTAGGAATTCGCTTATGTTATCGATATTTATGTATTTTAATCTATTTAAAAAATCATTTTCTGTCTTATAGGAAATTTCATTATTTTACCGCCATTACTTTTTTAAAGATATGTCCAAGCTGTGTGGAGCTGCCGATACAAACATATATTTTGGCTTATAAGCCTGTAGTTATACATTTTTCTACATTTAATTTGAAATAGTATGTACCAACGGATAAAAGTAGAAAAAAATTAGTACCTTTTCTACTACTTTAAAATGCGTGATCGGAATAGACCTGCCGAAAAAGTGAGGTTAAGTTACTGACAACACCTTGTTATTATTACACCATGTCTAAAAACGAATTAAAAAGTTCTACAAGAAAATGTATGCGTATAGAAGACTTGCTACTTCATATGTATGACCGCCTGGTATTGGGAAATGAAAATATCGTTTTGTAAAATTAACAAGTAATTTTTAGCAAAAAAACCGACTTAAAAAAATATATATACGTATTTCATGATCCAATGATCGGATCTAAACCAAATTAGTATGGGACCACCTCTGAGACACTATCTTTCCGATGCAAAAAGAATTATCGGTTGACGCGGTCCAAAGTTATGCGGTGACATACATAAAAAAAAAATCCGACGAACTGATAACCTCCTCCTTTTTGGGAAGTCGGTTAAAAATTGGTTCATTGTAAAAATGAGTGCACTTTCTTTATAAAGATATGCTGTTGGCTCCATATTCGGAGCGCCCTACATTGTTTCCTCATCGTTTGTCATTTAACATAAGAGTCAGCTCTAACATTAACATTAGTAGCACTAAACGATAACTTCCAAAAATACTTGTGAAGGAACATCGTTTTTGTGGAAGTATAGTAGATTGGTACTGCTTATTAATGTTCCTCTTTTTTCCGGAACATATTTTGGTTGAGTACTTTTTTAAAGTACACAGCGCTCAACATTGTTACTTCTTTTCCTTCCATGCCCTCTGTGCTAGAGTATGAGCAGCTTACATATGTATTTAAAAGAAACTTCACAGTGAAGCGAAGTGAATTCCGATGCAGACCTTTAGTATCTACATATATGCATGTGTGTATGTTGAAAGAGAATATAAATAAAGTCTGATAAAATACAATACTAATATATCAGAATTTCGTTGAGTTATTGATGTGCAGGGAACGGATTTCTAGGAGCTAAACACCTATAAAAAGGCAAAATATAATAACGAAATAGGTTAGAAAAAGCACAATAATATAGCGAAATATGCAGGAAAGGGCACTAGAAATCGCAAAAAAGGCAAAAGAAAAGTTAGAAAAGTTTATTTTACAAGTAAAAAGAGAATAACTATGAACTAGTTTCATTTGAATCTTTGACTATTTTCTCCTCTCGGATTTTTAGCTCACAAAACTTTAATCTCTATAGTTGTAGTAACATTGAACCACAAGATGCATTTTGAAGTTTTGTAGAAGCATTTTCATTCGATTTTCGCGAAGAAAAGCCTTGAATGTACTAAGCGTGCGTTCGACGTGATACAAGTGGCGTCCAATTTAAATATGGAACGTTTAAGACTTTCATATTATCCAGAATAAGGGCTTTTCCCTTGCCCGTTACAATTAAAGGTAGAAAAGGAAAAAAAGGCAAATATCTTAAAAAAAGCAAAAAGGGCAGCATCAAATAAATATATATGGAATCAGGGAAAGCTAAATCGTGGACATTCATAATCAAATATACTCTATCTCTTTAGCAGAAAAAACAATTTCCATAAAATTCATTCCCTGTTGATATGTATACATCTTTTGTTTCGGTAGGGGTAAAATTTGCGAAGATTTAACGCATAACCCAGCAATTTCGAAGAGCTAGACAGATACGAACACATTGTGTTTGTCTCAGTGGGTGAATTTGGTGGAGTGACTTGGGAACCACTTGGGGTATCGGAGGCCCAGTTGGTAACTAGTCTTTGGGGACCAGTTGTTCAGTCTGAGACCAGTCAGGGGGGCGTATGTAATGGACTTGAATTGATATGAAAAGTAATGTATTTATGTATGTATGCGGGTATATGAATAACGATCGCTTAAAATCGATCTCAAATTTTTACATGCGCCTGTAGAAATTTTAGGTCTATGTTATGTAGTTTGACTATTGTTAATTAAATCTAATGCTTTGTATTGCATGCGCTTCACGTTTTTGTTTTTCAATCTCATAAAATGTTTATAATGGCTTTTGCTAATATTCAAAATCAAAAGTTATCAAAACAAATTCTATGGGACTGAGAAATATTATTTTCTACTTTTCAGTCCATTTTTAAAAGCGAGATATATTAAAAAGTTTATTTTATTTTCATGTATTCCACCAACGTCGTCGTTCGATTTGGCCTTTCATGCTCTCCTAACTTTCTACGTCATACCCACTATGATTTAAAATTTTTACTACTTTATACGGCCTTAATAATTTTTCTTAAGCTTAGGTGCCGGACCAAACTGAGTCCTTTTTATAGCCTCCAAATCATTTTCTTTGTAGGACTACTCGACCTTTCTCTTTGAGTTAAAACCTTTACGGGTTTCCTCCTGAATCGCCCTGATACCATTCTTTGCCGTTTCTCTAATCTGCTAACGTTCGGTCTCTAGCTCCTTTATAACATCGTCTTTTATTAATAAATCTTATCCTTTAAAAGGAGACACTTTAATACTACGGCTCGGACTATTGCTTAAATACTGCTGTACGGTATCTACGTGTTTATACCACTGGTCAGGATTTTCTAAAGATACTTTTGTCAACATTGGAATCACAGTCCGATGGATTCGCTCCACCTGCCCATTCCCACGTGGAACTCCTGTGGCAATTAAAAGTTTTTGTATTTCCTGCTCCCTACAGTAATCTTTGAAAGCCTGGGACATGAAAGCCGCGCCCCTATCTGTCAAAATTCTTTTAGCATTTCCGAAAATGGCCGCTTGTTTTCTGTCTGTCCATTACTGCTGTGTCTTTTACCGGATACAACCATGTAAATTTGGAAAAGGCGTCTACAACTGAAAGAATGGGAATATATCGCTTTGATGTGGCTGTCTAAGGTCTTAAGTGATCAACAGGGTAGGTGCTCAACGGGTAATCGTCTTTGGGTATCAGGGTAAGGAAACCTTCCTTCTTCGCTAATTTTGAATGCGCGAAAATACACTCAATACAACTGTTAACTATATTTGCAACTTTCTGACTTAATTTCGGTATAAAGAACGATTTCTCCAATAGCTCTTGTGTTTTACGTGCACCGAAATGAGCTTGCGCATAAACGGTTTTTACAATCTCATTTTCCATTCTTCTTTTTCTTCTTTTTTGGCGCTGTAACCGCCTAAGCGATTTTG
>NW_023458556.1:92483534-92490812 GCF_013731165.1 Rhagoletis pomonella | reverse complement strand
GGCGAAATATCGACATCAATAAATGTAATAAATAAAACTACCAAAATCTATGTTGTATTTAATAACCGGCCTGTAGCTCAAAATTAACGAATAAATTATGTTACGAAATTTAAAAAAGGATGTAGAATAAATATATCATATTTGAAAATTGAGATTAAGCACAAATTATACATCATTAGAAGAATCTGAAGGCCATAACAGCCAAAGTTTTCTGTAAACGGTGTACACATGAGGAGACTTTCCAAGCAATTTTAGAGGTGATTAGTAGAATCAAAAGTTGGCTGCACCCCAACTTTCAAGCGATTAGTTGAAAGGCCGTTCACACCAGGCGATTGTTGAACACTGTATTACTAGGCTTATAATTATATCTTTAATTGTAAGCTTCAGTAGCAGATATGCTAATAAATAAATAAAATTCGACAATAAAACGCTTTACTTAGACAGAACTATACATTTTAAAGCAATCTTTAAACATGAAGTGAATTTTAAAGTTAAAAGTTACTTAAGAAAGCGGCCCTAAGGGTGCTTATAACCGCCAAAATAACGTAAGCAACATTTTTTTCAAAACTTTCTTTTTAATGCAGAAATATTCCTAGAGCATCTAGATGCATTTCTGCATCAAAAAGAAAATTTTGGAAAAAATGTCGCTTACGTTATTTTGGCTGTTAAGGCGCGATATTCTCAGTATTTTTTTTTCGATGTCGCCCCGGTTAATTTGGAACAGTTGGTTACATTACATGGCTATCGATTGTACTATCGATGTTACCGCTTGACACTATCGATAGTATTGCTGCAAACTGTCAACGAGTAATGACAGTTTTTTTCTGAAACATGAAAACTATCGATGGTGGCACTATCGATAGTTTTACATTTCTATTTCATAAGCACTATCTATGAAATATAAAAAAGACAAAGAAAAGATTAAATCTCATATAACAGAAGCACTTTATTTAGCAAGTCCAGTGCAACTCACGAGGATCAAAAATAGCGTTCCTACATCACCAAATGGATTGCCTAGGAAATACTGTAGTGGCAACGCTAACAATACTGCAGCACTATTCAGCGCGCCGTAGTGTTGGTAGCCCTGTTGTAACAGAGGTTTCACAGGTACATAAACATAAAACGAAGAAAAAACGAATGTAAAATATTAATTAAGACGACACCTTGGAGCTGAGCGGTAGGAATCAAGCCGACATATTTTTGACTAAATAAAAATTTAAATTTTAAATTAAAAAGAAGAGTGTTTATTTAAAACGAATGTAGTTTCGGGTGTGATTGTTCTCATTGTTAAAAGAACCCATAGTGTGTGTAAAATATAATAGCAGTGGTCGCGGAAATAGCTCGAAGGCATACATACCTTAACCCAGTAGCAGAGCACCTGACGTACATATCCCGATGCTCATACAGTGCATCAGGTGCGAGCAGCATTACTCAAGAAGGAGAAGCTCAACACCTTGTAGAATTCAACTTATTTTTGAGGAGTCGGTGCATCCACAGCAGCAAAAGATTTTTAACAGTAGCGGAGTTTACGGGTAAGCCGTGAGTTCTATTTTAAATAAGCGTGTGGTGTGATTGGTGGTAAGGTAGCGGCACGACATGGCGACCGTGACCATGTGCGAACACATATGCACCAAGATGAAAAGATTAGTTGCCTAGGACCCTGGACGGCAGGCGTGGCTAGTAAGCAGTATTTTGTGCAACACAGTGTTGTGACTGGTGGCCAGAATTTAATTTCTGTAGGGAAATAAGAACGGGCAGTAGTACCTCATAACCCGTATAACGCCGCATATAACGGCACGTAAAACGGCACGCTGCATTTTCCCCAACTGCGCAGAGTATAACTGAGAGCCCTCCTGCCACCAACAGCATCAGCAGCATACACGTATACACATATGCATAACGGCGACTGACGCCAAATAAATAAGCGGTACAGCACCGCTACAAACCGCTTTGTGCACAAATCCACGCTCCGGAGGTAACGGATTACCACTGCACCAGCAACAACACAGAAACGGGATACACAAGCAATAAGACAGCGGCGAGGAAATTAATTTGTCGACTTTTTCTACAGACTGCGGCGAGGGAGTCAGGCAGCTTGGGTGCCTTATTTAGGCATATGTAACGGGTGATTTTTTTGAGGTTAGGATTTTCATGCATTAGTATTTGACAGATCACGTGGGATTTCAGACATGGTGTCAAAGAGAAAGATGCTCAGTATGCTTTGAAATTTCATCATGAATAGACTTACTAACGAGCAACGCTTGCAAATCATTGAATTTTATTACCAAAATCAGTGTTCGGTTCGAAATGTGTTGAATGTGTGAAAAGTTGGCAGAAAATCCGCTTTTTTATCGACAAATTTTGTTCAGCGATGAGGCTCATTTCTGGTTGAATGGCTTCGTAAATAAGCAAAATTGCCGCATTTGGAGTGAAGAGCAACCAGAAGCCGTTCAAGAACTGCCCATGCATCCCGAAAAAATGCACTGTTTGGTGTGGTTTGTACGCTGGTGGAATCATTGGACCGTATTTTTTCAAAGATGCTGTTGGACGCAACGTTACGGTGAATGGCGATCGCTATCGTTCGATGCTAACAAACTTTTTGTTGCCAAAAATGGAAGAACTGAACTTGGTTGACATGTGGTTTCAACAAGATGGCGCTACATGCCACACAGCTCGCGATTCTATGGCCATTTTGAGGGAAAACTTCGGAGAACAATTCATCTCAAGAAATGGACCGGTAGGTTGGCCACCAAGATCATGCGATTTGACGCCTTTAGACTATTTTTTGTGGGGCTACGTCAAGTCTAAAGTCTACAGAAATAAGCCAGCAACTATTCCAGCTTTGGAAGACAACATTTCCGAAGAAATTCGGGCTATTCCGGCCGAAATGCTCGAAAAAGTTGCCCAAAATTGGACTTTCCGAATGGACCACCTAAGACGCAGCCGCGGTCAACATTTAAATGAAATTATCTTCAAAAAGTAAATGTCATGGACCAATCTAACGTTTCAAATAAAGAACCGATGAGATTTTGCAAATTTTATGCGTTTTTTTTTTAAAAAAAAAGGTATCAAGCTCTTAAAAAATCACCCGTTATATATAATTTGTTTCCCGCTCATTTATCTTTACATAATAAATTTGCATTTCAAGCAGTTTTTCCAAAATTCCTATAAATTAAAAACAAAAAAACATTTTTTTTTCTTAAGCTTCTCTTTCCGCTACATAACTAAATCCATGTATACAGAATTAGGGAGTAACGTATACAAAAAAAATATATATAAAATGAATGTAGGAATAGAAAAAGGGAGAACTAGGAGCGAACTAAGGTACAAAAAATAACAACCTCCACGAATGACTGACACAAGGACGAGAGGACTAAAAAATAAAACGAAGGAAACGAGTCAGTGGTAAAAGGGGAACGGTGACGATCGGACGTGCGGGAAGAAAAACTCAGTCGAATTTAATTAATTTCAACTTCATATTAATACTACTAATAATAACTTTGTATGCACTGTAACATTTACTCAATGAACTTTTAAATAAATAAACCTACATATTATTTGGGGAGTCAACCGCGAAGGTACCATAAAGTGTGCGGGAAATCATAAGCGAAAAGTGAACTTGAGTGGTGCTGTTCGCGAGAACGCAAGCGTGAGCAAACGTTGCACTCTAAGCGTCGTTAAACGCTTAAAACTTCATTGTGTTGTGTTTCTACAAAAAATGCAAGTGCTCACTAGCGCTAAATAAATTCGCAAAATTATAGCGTCATCAAACGCTTAGAAACAAAAACTTGAGAGGTGCGCAAAATTGCAGTTCCGTAGTGTCGTCAAAACGCTAAGAAACAGAGGAACCGAAACTTCTTTGGTGCGCGAAATTGCTTAATTCGAGCATCGAAAAACGATTAGAAATAAATATAAGCTTGTGTGGTGCGCAAAATTTTAAATCTCTAGTGTCGTCAAACGGTGAGAAACAGAAAATTGTGCATTCCGTTCAAAAATTTTCTTCAGGGTCGTTAAACGCTATAAAATTAACATTAAGAATCGCGAAAACGCCAAAACCGAGGTACAAAAACTGTCCCAAAAACGTATAAGCATCATAAAATCTGAAAATTGGCACGAAGCGAAGCGCTTCAGCGTTTAAAATAAGTAACGTCGGCAAAATCAATGTTCATAAACTGTACATTCGAAGTGTAGGCGTCATGAAATTCGAAATTTGGCGATGAAGCGGACTGTTCCATCGTTTTCGAAAGTAACGTATAATAAATTTTATTAAAGGCACCTCACAACAAAGGGGAAAATCGGTTACGATTGGCCAGCGAAAGTTAGAGCAGAAAACAAGAGCTACGAAAGCAGACCAACAGCATTTATGAAGCTACAAGTCAAGGTGAAGGAGAAAAGAAGTACACATTTACGAAGCAACGAGTTGAATTGAAAGAAAAATACGAAACTTATTTGCCGAGCAAATTGTTGAGCAGAAGAAAAGCGAAAAGAAGCAAATAGAATTTGCAAAACAGCGAGTTGCAGAGAAGTCAGAAAGGCAATAGTAAGAAAACAACATTTGTCAAACGAAGAGTTAATTGAAGAAAAAAGACAAAACGTTTGCGGTGAACGAATTGGTGAGGAGAAAAAATAGAGAAGAAGCAAACAGAAGTTGCAAAACAGCGAGCTGCAGTGAAGACAAAGAGGCTAACATAAAAAGCAAAAACAAGCATTCGTCAAGCGAATTAAAAGAGCAAAACAAAACGTATTGGGCGAGTTAACTTTTCAGAAGAAAAGCAATAAGAACAGCAATAGCAAAACGACAAGCTTAGCTAAGAAACAACGAGGTAGGGGAAAAAGCAAATTTAGCAAAATAGAGGGCAAAGCATATTTGAATATACGAAAAGAGAAGGAAGGAGAACACGAAAAGCGATTGGCAAGTGACGAGTTGATCTGAAGGAGAAGAAACCAAGAAGTAACAGATAAGTTGACACAAATAAATCACTTTTGTATGTAATTTAATTGGTATTGATAAATATTTAAACAAATAAAAGCTGTTCATATGTACTTAAGTTTTATTTTGTTTTTTTCTTTGTTGCAATTCGGCCATGAAGCGGGCGATAATGATGGCTCAATTAGCTCGTCTTACGAAGATGCGCCAGAAAATGAAAATGGTTCTTTTTTTTTACTTTCAAAGTTATACAGGTAAGTTTGACTCAGTTTGGTGGTGATGATAATATTGATGCACAGCAATGGATTAACGAATTTGAGGAAAATGTGGTGGTCGGTTGGGATAGTATTCAGAAATTTATTTAAGGTAAGCAATTGCTTAAAGCGGCAGCCAAGTTGTTTATTAGGAGTCAACGCGTTTTGGTTAGTTCGAAGTTATGGAAAAAGGAGTTAGTAAATGAGTTTGGGAAAAGTTAACATCATCTGAGATTCTCAATCAATTAAGATGCCGTAAAAAGAAAACAAACGAAACATCTCGCGGATTCTTATATGCACTCACGGAAATCAGGAACCATTAAATATTGATACAGAGAGTTTAATTGAAGGTATCCCAGATACGAAAATACACAAATCGTTATTGTACGAAGCAACCAAATTAGTGAACTAAAAGACAAAATAAACATTTATGAAAAAAGCCATTACATGACAACTCAGATATTTAAAGCCACTCATCAACAAAACGCGTCATGTTCATCCGGCACTCAAAAGGTTGCAAAGCCCTTCTTCAGGTGTGGAAGTACTACACATTTGATTCGTCATTGTACTAGCAAACAAACTAAATGTTTTAAATGTAACGGTATGGGGTACAAATCATTTGAGTGCAGGAGTTCTGATGCTGTCAAAGTTAAGAAAGAGTCCGAAAAGGAAAATGTCGTAAATATTGAAAAGAGTCGATACAACTTAACAGAGAAAATTATAAAGATAGGGGGTTCGAAACCAATGCGTTGGTAGATACAGGATGTTGTCTTTGTTTAGTAAGGCGTGACACTTTTGACCAAATTAAATTTTACGAAAAGTTTACAAATGATAAAAGAACTTTGTACGGCGCCTGTGATACAAAACTCGAAACTTATGGTAGTTTTCCCACGGACATGGAAGTTGACGGTTTTAAATTTTTACAAACATTTCACATAACGAGTGAGATTCTGTACCTAGTGTTCATTGGTACCTCAGTTTTAGACAAGGTTTATTTCAACTTGAAACCGGAAGGCGTAGAGTTCATTTTTAGAAGAAAAAGCTAGTAAGGAGAAAATATTAAATTTGATTATTTGACATTGAACATCAAGTTATTCAGGAAATGATAAAAAAAAAATAAAACCCTCATAGCAGTGAGGGTTGTCCAACAGAAACGAAAATAACTTTAAGTGACAAAATTAGAATATTGGCTGAGAGTGGGGATTATCCAACCCAGTTTTTCTAATTAAGCATCGCCAATCGTAATCGTGAGCAAAAAAGACGGGTCAAAGCGGTTGTGCTGTGACTAACGCTTAGTAAATAAAAACATTGTTCGCGATAGCTTCCCAATAGCGCGAATCGATGACGTATTAGACAGGTTACAGGGAGCGAATATTTTCAGAACATTGGACTTGGAAGATGGATTCTTCCAAGTGACAATGGCGGCGTTTGTGACACAATATGAATTCAAATATTTACCGTTCGGACGGTTTAGGGAACTTATTCAAGATGGAACGATTTATATATGCATGGATGATATTATTATCCCATCAAAGGATGTGGACCAAGGGATACAGAACAGATAGAGCTTGAATAAAATGGAAAACAAAATTTCAGTTCTTGGAGCGAAAGGTTAGCTTTTTCAGATATGTAATTGAGCAAGGCACAATTAAACCAAAGACAGGAAAACAATTGAGAGGTTTCTTGGCCTTATATCGTACTTTAGACGGTTTGTGAACAACTATACTTTGGTATCGAAACCTTTGGCAGATTTGTTAAAAGATAATCAGTTCTAAAATGGGGGGAGGAGCATTTATAATCTTTTAAGAAGTTGAAAAAATCACTAATAACATCACCTCTACTGCGTTTATTTAATCCCCATGCGCAGCAAAATGATGATTGGACAAAAGCGAGTTGAATAATATTAGAGAAAGGGGCTTAGGAAGATTTTTATATAGCCCATGGTATACTTTTAAGGACCCTTCTAAAGAGCTTGTTGTTATTCCGGTGGTAATGGAAGATGAGCTTGAAATGCTGGCCGACAGGAAGAATGCCCGAAAATTATACCAGGGAGTTAGGCGACTTACGGAAGGTTTAAAGACCGGGGCGCACTCCTGT
>NW_023458556.1:92480471-92483434 GCF_013731165.1 Rhagoletis pomonella | reverse complement strand
GAGAAAAGTTCTTGAGAAGATCATTGCAAAACGCATCATATAGTTTGTGTTGACAAACGGTTATATGGACCCATACCGAGGCAATAACGCAAATTTGTGTTATTTCCCAATTTAATGTGAAATAACACAAATTTGCTTTATTTCATTTCTCGTTGAGCAATAAGACCAACTTTTATACTTAACAATTTGAGTAATAAAGCAAAATAGTGCACATATGTAGGTAGTCACCCAGTTACATTTGACAAAAAGTAGTACATGAACAAGTTAAAAGGACGGATTTGTAAGTATACAATTTTGAAAGTGCCCAGCGTCGCGGCGGTCCACGTTCGCGCGCCACCCGCGCCGCGTTCGACGTCGCGCTCGCATCCCCCGCAACCACCCCTCATTTCACAATTATGCACTGCTGGCATTATGACCGTTTAAAAAAAAAGAAAAATAAAAAAATGACACTAGTTCACTTCTGAAACTGCTTTTTAATGTCCAAGTAATGGGAATTATTGCGTATGGTGTTAATGCATATTGCAGAGATGAATATTTTGACGCAGCCTTATTTGAAAACATGCCTATAAAATGTGACTATAAGACAGCCGAATGTGAGAAAATAAAACAAGACAGCTGTTTTATTACTTCACCTGTTTATTACGCCATTCATCCCACCTGCTTGTACCGAATATACGTTCAAATTTAGAAGTCTGAGAGTAGGTAAAATTTCACATATTTTTACATCACTATTTCGTACCGCATGTTCGCTTCGTCTTCGTAAACGAAATCCACATTTCGGATATGGTGAAACAGTGATGATAATGCAGAAATTTTAACTGAAGATAAAACTCAAAACAATATTCTCTGTGTTATATGCTGCGAACAGGAACGGTAGCTTTTGTTTGTTCCATGCCATGGCGGAGTTATACCAGGTGAAGTAATTAGAGCGAGAAGAAAGATTTTGACGAGCGAGAAAGCTGTTTTATAACTTCACCTGTTTATTGCGCCATGGTTCCATGCAAACATTTTAAGGCTTTCCAGCAATGTTTTCAACACATTAAAAAAAGCATGCAGATAAAATTCATGCAAAAGCACTATGTCCAATTTGCTGAGCAGTTATTAAAGACGACTCGTTTCCTATATTTTGTAAATATATTTTGTGAATATTACTTTCTTCATATGAATTATATCACATTTTTTGTTTAATCGTATTTTTGGAATAAACAAAGTTCTTTTTCCTTCTGGCCAGTAAGCTGTTTTTGTTGCAAATAGTATAAATAAGCAATGGGAAATAAGGCAAAATTTGTTTTATTTCCAACCTTTGTGGAAAATAAAGCAAAACTCAGATTTTGGTATTATTTCCCTTTTAAAGTGAAATAAAGTAAATTTTGCGTTATTGCCGTTTGTGTAACTATATGGGCAAATCTAAAAAACAGGTAACCTTGGCCTTATTTACCTTTATTTTCACTGTTGGAAACTATATCAAGCTGGTTGCTTTTGGATATAATTCATTGACTTATACTTGAAGCCTCAAAAAAAATGTGGATCAATTTGCTGCATAACTTTTGAATTATAGGTGTTTAAATTTAAAAAAATAATGAAAACAAGTGAATTTTTTATGTAATTTTTAAGAGGGGAAAAATTAATTATGTAATAACTTTTGAAGCACACCATATTCTGATTTGAAATTTAATGGGCATTCGGCCTTTATGTGCATACTTCAAATGTAGTATTTAGGTAAGAAAAGTGTGCATTAGAAAATAAAGAAATGGCAAGTACCTCAAATTCTGTAACTCCACATTTCACCATTTTCAACATTTTCGGTTTATCGTGTATAGTTTTTGAAGCATTTAATTTTAAGAACTTTTTAAGTATATATTGTATTCTACAAAGAATTGCGAATAATTTGACACCTTAGCAAGAGGTGTGCTTTCAGAATAAACCAACTTTTAAAGATAAAATATTCTGCGATCTTGTGCGTAATTTTTATTTCAAAAATATCTTAATTGAAGGCACATTTGGAAAATACGTCGAAACGATCTAAATCTTTTTATAGCTACTAGTCCTTATAACGTTGCATATACCTGTAAAATGCTTCAAAAAAATGTTCTCTAGAAGTGTGTAAAAACCCCGATTTAGTACTTTTAATAATGCTCCAGAATATTTCGAGCGTGGTATCAAATCGAATTTTTTTCGACAAAGGTTCTGATAGTTGCTCTTACTTAATTGGAGCCTTCTAACTTCAATGGCGTCCCCGGTTTTGCCCGATTGTCTCCACTTTTGGAGGTAGCGGTACTTGAAACTTTGCTTAAATTTGAACTATTTTATAAAAAAACTCCCTCAGTTTTGAAGATATTTTACTAAAGTTTTGCACACGCTTGTTTTTTAATATTTCCTTCACTATCTCATAAAATCATTGAAATCGGTTCACTCTAAAATCTAGCTCCCATACAATTGATTGTCCAGATACGTTGTTTTGCGTTATAACTCCTCCAATTAAGCAGGTAAAAATTTAGTATAGGTTCACTTTAACATATAGCACGCATACAATTTATTATTCAGATATGAAATAAATATTTTAGCGCAAAAACACGTATCTGACTAATCAGCTATATGTTAAAGTGCACCCATTTCGATAATTTTAAGGAATAATTAAGATAATATTAAAAAACCGTTATGTGCAAAATTTTAGTAAAATATCTTCAAAACTGAGGGAGTTATTTACAAAATAGTTAAAGTTTAATCAAATTTTAAAATACCGTTATTTCGAAAACCAGAGCCAATTTGATAAAACGGGGGATGCCATTGAATTTAGAACATCCCAATTAAGTGAGTTCAACTTTCAAAATCTTTGCTCAAGATTTACAACTTGAACAACGTAATTTGAACCCAGCTTATTCTTTCGTTTTCTATTTCATGTTTATTCCTCGTCTAACTTTTGAAGCACTTGATGAAAATGAATTACACTAATTTTTTTTTTT
>NW_023458556.1:92459002-92480461 GCF_013731165.1 Rhagoletis pomonella | reverse complement strand
ACTTTTGAAGCACTTGATGAAAATGAATTACACTAATTTTTTTTTTTTGAGAGTGTACATTTTTTTTAGATTTGCCCATATACTGTGCATGATTGTAACAGTCATCATAAAAGAATTTTTTCGATTTCTGTGTTTTCTCGAGCGGTAATACGGGCAATACGGAAAATTGGCTTAAATAATGGCAACCAAAAGGGATATTGTGCGAGGTTTTCAAAGGGAAAGGCGTTTTTGTATTCATTATCTATAAATAAGACTGTGAAAAGCACTGAATACAATTTATTATTTTTATATAAAATTAATAGATGTATGTACATTAGGGTTCGGCTTATTTATAAAAGCCTCGCAGGAAAAGTTTTCAGGGTCTAAAAATGTTCCTTATGACATAAAAAAGAACACGATAAAAAAAAGAAATGTAAAGTTTCAGGCTATCCCGATACTGTTTAGAGGTAGCGAATTTAGCTTGAAGTTTTACATACTTATATTATAGAGAAAATGGATAATTTCTGTTTAAATGTTTGATTTTACATTTTCAAAAAATCCAGTTTTACCTTGCTTATAAACATGGCAAGTAGAACTGAGCCACTTAATTTCAAAACAGGATTCACCTTTTAAAATTGGTTTTATAATTTTTTTTATCGAAAGAAAACTGTGTTATTCCTAAAAATGTCCATAAAAAGATGTGGTTACTTACATTTGTAGGTTTTTATGTGCTACATCGACATTAGTAAGTAAAAATTAGTGGTGTTTTCCAGTCAGAGCTATTCAAAAACCAAGTTTATGGGAACTGGGCAGCAGCTGCTTCGATTAAAAGTTTCTCTAAAACGTGGCATTGCTCTCTCAATTTCCTCTATTTTGCAATTTTTGGCGAGCGAGAACGCAAACACGTGATACTTTGTAACATTTTTTGCCAACTTGCGCATACGGGAACACTATCGCGAGAGCACTAAGTACGCAAATATCTAACGGTAAATTAACGAACGTGACACTGACGAATCGTTGGAATCGCGGAGTAATAATTAGTACGCGGCTACTCGTTCAAAGCACTGGTGCTTCAGTCTGCTGTAGTGTGTTCGGTTTATTAGAGGTTTTAGAAGTGATATCTATGCGTATTTAATTAAGAAAATATGGCAAATTTACGTTCAAGCGATAACATTTTTTTACTTGGACATTATTATCCTCAAATTGTTGGATCCAAGTTACCATGCAATAAACAGGTTTTTTACAATCACCATGAAGTAGGTTTAACAGTTCGTGAAAGTGTAGCTCTAGCAATTAAAGAGGCATATATATTTTGGCCAGAAGCACGAATTCCAATTCGTCAAGAATACCATTGCGTTTCAAAACTTGAAAAGTTATTTAACGAATGGAAAGATCTCCTGAAGAATAGAAACAAAACAAGTAAGAATTTTGGAGCAAAAGAGGCTGCTTTTCTTTCACGTTTAAATCAACTTTTCGATATTGCTCACGCGGACGTTATGACGGCGATGAAAGTTGAGGAGGACAAATTATTCCTTAAAATGCAGCTCCAAGACGGGCGCCCAGGCCATTTAGCGGGAGCGGACGTACTTCTGGCGAAAAAGGAAAAGCGGAGAGAAGAACGTGAGTTAAAGGAGCACACCCGCAAGCAAAGGGAAAGTGATCGCATCGCTATGATAACATCACCCAATGTCCAAGGTAAGAAAAATGTCTTATCACATGATTTTAACTTAAGATTGTTATTCTTTGTAGGTCTTACATCGCCATCTAAAAGTGAGAGCGATGCCAGTAATATGTCAATGCCAGTTCCAGACGAATTAAATTCTTCAAATATAAAACCAGAATCATCCATAGCAATAAGAGGCAGAAAACTATTTTTTACTCCGAGAGTATTGTCCTCGCTGGACAAGTGGAAAATTACTAATAATGCAGCCATGCATTTGATTTCTGCAATAGCTGATGCCTGTGGTTATGGCGTCAAAGAATGTGCAATCAATGCAAGAACATTGCAGCGTCTTCGAGAACAAAATAGAGAAAGAATATCAATAACGGCCATAAATAAATGACAGGGCGTGGTAATGTACATATATTCATATCCTTCCTAACACTACTAGTTTACGTTTAATTCTAGATTTCAGCAGTGGTGCACTGGGATAGTAAAATGCTTCCAGAATTACCTGGGAACGAGGAGGTAGAACGCTTGCCGGTTATTGTATCACACGCAGAAGGTGAACAGCTGCCGGGGGTGCCAAAATTACATGCTCCTACTGGACGGGAAATAGCGAACGCAACTTTCAAACTGCTCAACGAATGGGGCATCGCAGATAAGATTTTGGCAGCCTGTTTCGATACAACTGCATCCAAAATTCAGGAAGATTGAATGGCGCTGCAACTGTGTTAGAGCAGTTATTATCGCGCAGCCTGCTATACCTTCCGTGTAGGCATCACATCAGCGAAATATATTTACGAGCTGTATTCGAATCGTCTTTTGGAACCACGTCAGGAACTTATATTCCCCTGGTTGTAAGGTTTAAAGATTCTTGGAAGAAAATTAACCAACATAATTTCATATTTGGCGTTGAAAATTATTATATTGCTACGCACTTGAAAGATAGTAGACACGATATCATTCATTTCTGCCAACTTGAGTTGACGAAGGACCATGCACGTACAGATTACGCGGAATTTTTAGATCTCACTCTGTTATTTCTGGGGCAAGTTCCAAAATCACATCAGTTTCGATCTGCTGGATGTCCAAAGCGATTTACACGCTAAAAATATATCTATTTCGGGAAGAATTTAGGTTGTCAAAGCTAGAAGAAATAAACTTGCGTGACTTATGTATTTTTATAGTTCGGTTTTATGTGCGGTTTTGGTTAGGTGCCACTGTTGCAGTTGAAGCTCCAAATCAGGATCTACAATTTATACGAGCTATGTATAAGTATTAAGAGATTGACGCGAAAATTTCAACTGCAGTGCTCAAAAAAGCTTGTAACCATTTGTGGTATTTATCTGACGAAAACATCGCTCTTCCATTATTCGATGATAACGTTTGCTCCCTAGAGAAACGAAAAATGGCGAAGCAGTTACTGGAGTTTGATGCTGGTACCCAAAACGCCGAAAAATCAGTCAAACGCCTAGACTTGAAAGAAAAAGATTTAACAACGTTAATTTCAAAGCAATTATCTGATTTCATCACGCCCAACACCCTTAAGTTTTTCGACCGCTTCAATATTTCAAGAACGTTTTTGATGGAAGATCCTTCTGATTGGCATGAAAACGAAGATTTTCAACATGCTGCTAAAATTATTAAAAAAGTCAAAGTTGTAAATGACACAGCAGAGCGAGGTGTTAAGCTTAAGCAAGATTATAATCAAAATCTGACTACTAAAGAGAGTGAATTTCAGAATTTACTGCAAGTTGTGAAGGAATACACTCATCAATTTCCATTGTATAGTAAGAAATCCATAACGAACTAACATTATATAATTTATTTCATTAATAAATTATAATTTTAGTATCAAATCGTTTTGTTGTTTTAATGTTAAATCCAAATGTCCAACAAAATTACAAATATTCATATTCATAGTATCACAATATAGGACTTCAAGCTTAAGTCGCCACCTCTAAACGTTATCGGATGAGACTGAAACTTTACATTTCTCTTTTGTATATCATAAGGAACATTTTAAGAATATATGTAATACTCCTATATTGGCAGTAAGGGCTAGTACCGTCCGAAAACACTACAGTACAGATATATCAATAAACACGTTCGAAAGAAAAGGAACACATACGTTTATAAATAAACATGTACACAACACACACCCAAAAACGGCACTCACGTACACAATACATTGCCAAAAACGGTACTAGACTGTCTCGCTTTGATTTCGAAATGCTTACACATTGAGAAGCTAGCTTACTGCCAATATAGAAGTATTACACATATGATTTTAAGACCCTGAGAACTTTTGAGGCGGCACTTTTGTTTTGCCAAGTACAAATAAGCCGAACCCTAATGTACATACATACATACATACATAAAATGTGAAGTTACATAAAAAAAGATGTTTTTATTATTGCACTCGTTTTTACTAACTTTTTATAAAGAGGTGCGTATGTTGTCTCGAATTCGATTTTCTATGGAAGGATAAGCTGTGTTCTTCCCCTCCTCCTGACGGCTTTCAAAATGGAATTCATTTGCGTTCAAATCTTTCACTCTGTAGTAAATGCAAATGTTGTGGAGTGCTCA
The DNA here is from genome assembly GCF_013731165.1 of Rhagoletis pomonella. Taxonomy (NCBI): domain Eukaryota; kingdom Metazoa; phylum Arthropoda; class Insecta; order Diptera; family Tephritidae; genus Rhagoletis; species Rhagoletis pomonella. The sequence goes on along the minus strand of NW_023458556.1, from coordinate 92,476,230 downwards.
AACCACGTTTATAATTTCACTGACTTTGAGCGATGAGTAATACAGTTCAAGATGAATTTCTTATGACTCTTCACTCATCTGAAAAGGATCAAACATGTCCCTAAATCGCCGCCTTTCAACTTCCGCATCAGAAATCTGGGACTCGTTCTCCTCTTCAAGCATTAACGCCGCGCCTATGGATTTCATTCTTATAATTATGTTTCCACTTAAATTAAGAGCAAACGAAATTTTATTTTTAAATTACAATGATGCTAGATATACTTAGTTATTTTAAAATATCTTAAAATATATATATATATTTTAAAATATTTCTTTGTTTTTCATATTTCATATTTATTCTTTATTTAAAATTAGTACAATAAGACTAAGTCTTTTGAAGTACAACAGCAATATATGTAACTAAACAGATTTAGAGGTAATATTAATACAGGAAATTAAGCAAAATATGATATTAGATCTCAGTAAATAAGATGTACAAACTAAAAATTATTGACTAGATAAAAACTTAAATATTTAGAAGGTTCATCAACTAGACGAGAAATAGATATGGAGGGAAGCTTTAAAGTTGCTTAATTTGATTTTGACGGCATGAGGAATAGAATTCCAAATACGAATAGCGTTAACGAAAAACAGTCTGGCAGAATTTTTAAAGTTGTATGAAGGCAGAATTAAGTTAGAACGTTCCGACTTTGGAAAAATGAGTTTGTCATACAGATAACGTGGGGTTCTCGTATGTATAAGTTTATAGAGGAAAATGCAGTTCCTGGCTTTTACATAGTTTGAGATGTCACATCCCAGCAAACAAGACGTCCAAGCGGATATATGGTCAAATTTTCGTAATCCATACACATACCGGGTAACATAATTAAATAGAATGTCAATTTTGTGAGCAGAATTAGAGTCAAGCTTACCATATACCAACGGTGGGCAAACGCGGCTTTTAGAGCCAAATGCGGCTCTTTACTTAGCAAATTGCAGCTCTTTTTTGTAGGCCGCTGTGGTGTGTATTGGTAAGCAGTGCGCGCTTCCACTCCGCAGCACCTGGGTTCAAACCCTGGTGAAAGCAACATCGCAAAAATATAGAAAAAAAGGTTTTTTCTTAACAGCGGTCGTGCCTCGGCAGGCAATGGCAAACCTCCAAGTGTATTTCTGCCATGAAACAGCTTCTCATAAAAATACAATCGCCGTTCGGAGTCGGCGTAAAACTGTAGGTCCCTCCGCTTTGTGTGACAACATCAAGGCGCACGCCACAAATCGGAGGAGAAGCTCGGCCAAACACTAACATATGTGTAAGCGCCAATCTGTTATTATTATTATTTTATATACACATACGCAAACTGAGATCGGAACATTACCCGCAATTGGACAATGAAAATTGGCTTTCTGACTTAATGTTCTTTACCGATATAATGGAACATTTGAAAAACTTGAATTTGTCTCTACAACGAGAGAATAAAAATATTTTTGATTTGTCGCAAAATATTTAAGTTTGAAACTAAACTACGTCTTTTAAATCATGATCTCAAAACAAGAATACTTCATTTCCCATGGCTAGAAAAAAAGATTGCACATGATTTAAAGGCAGATTTTGGTAAAAGATTTTCCGTTTTGAAATTATTTAAATGTACGTTTGCATACTTCATAAACCCTTTTTTTTTAATATAATTGAGGATGAATTTGCAAGGTCCGAAATACTCTTTTTTTAAGAAAAGCGAAGAAGAGTAGGAGTTTCTGGAATTAAAAGAAGATAAGGCACTGGAAATGCAACATACATCTTTTTCCTTGCTTGTATTCCCGCAAAAAGTACCAGATTTAAAATATCCGCTGTTGAAAACAGCTGCGTGCCATAAATTTTTTGCACGTTGTACCAACATATAACGCCAGGCGCAAATTCCATCCGATAGACCGGCCGATTTCGGCCGAACAGTTTGACCGTCCGAACTGATGCGCACATTTAACCAGATTATTTGCCGACAGTATGTATGCACAAATCTAGTTTTCATTTCAATTTTGTAATAAGTGAAATATTTTGATAAATTTTAATTGACATACTCATAAGTTAATTTTTGCAGTCCATTTTGGTACTTTTCACCTGACATCGGACGAGAAAAACAAACATGTTAGAATTTATCGTCACAGGGCAGTAAGCTTATTGGTCTGTATGAGGACGGCTGTGTTGCGTCTTTTCCAGGTTTGGCTATCATGATTATCTTCGACCTGTTCCATGATTGCGGAAAGTAACCGAATTTGAGGATAGCGTTGAAAAGGTCGGAAAGAATTGCTAGTGCATCATTCGGTAGCTCTATTAGCATTTTCGGAGTTATAAACTCAGCACCCGGCGATTTCTTTGGATTAAGCTGCTTTACTATAGCTTTTACTTCTAAAGAGTTCGTCTTGCTAGATGTGTATAGCTCAATTGTATTTTTGGTTAGCCGTGGCAGCCTGAAGTTGTTCGTTGGACAGTTTGGCTGAAACACATTCTTTAAATGGTGTAAAAAACACTCGGCTCTCTCCTGCTCACTACGAGCCCAGGTTCTACTTTGGTTCCTAATTGGCATTTCTGTAGCCACTGGTGGTTTGAAGTATTTTAGCGATTTCCATAGAGAGTATCTTTCAGTAGAATTCGGGGAAAGCTTCTTAATGTACCTTTGCAAGTTGCGATCCTCTGCACGTTTTAGTGCTTGTTTCAGTTTTCTACTGGCAGCTTTATACAGTAGCTGTGAAGTTGGTGAGCGATGGCTCTGCCACTGTCTTCTTAGGCCCCGCTTTTCTGCCAAAGTTTTTCTATTTCGGTATTTGTAACTGATGTATGCGTAGGTGGTACTTGGACTTGATTTGGTGTTGCCAGGCCAGCGGCTGAAGTAAAGGTTTTTTTAAAATATTCAACAAGGAAGTCTATATCACGCTCGCAGTTAAGTGCAGCGTTTAATTTAAGGTGACTACTGATGTACTTTTTATATTTAAGCCAGTTGGTGTTATTTGAAGTTAGACGAGGCTTAATTTGGTTTTTTGGGTCTGTTCATATAGTTTTATTAATATAGGGGAGTGATCGGATGATAGTTCAGGAAGAGTTTCTGCTGTTATGTTATTTCTGTATGTTTCTTGTCATTGCGAAATCTATTAGGTCTGGTATCTTCTTTATATCGGTGTGCCAGTAAGTAGGTTTACCAGGAGATGTGACCTCTAGTCTATTGTGCCTGTTTATAATGGTATTGTATAGCTGCCGCCCTTTAGGGTTAATAAGGCGTGATCCCCAGTACGTATGGTTTACGTTGAAGTCGCCTCCTGCCAGGAATCTATTACCCAGGCTATCAAAGAAATCTTTAGTCATTTTCAGAAATTAAAAATCGCGGTGGGCAATAAATAGCCGATAGATTCAAGTCTCGGTCGCGGTTTTGTAAGCATATGGTAATTGCTTGCAGACAGGCTGTTGCTTTTGACTCTAGAATATTGTGCTTTAGACGATTTCTAATCAGCACCACTGTGCCTCCATGATCTTTACGATCTGGGTGATTTGTGGCATAGAATTTGTATCCAGGTATGGAGAAATTATATTTATTTGTTAAATGTGTCTCGGACAGTAGCATAACATCTATGTTGTATTCAGTGAGAAATTGACTGAGTTCTAATCTACGCTGGTTTACACCGTTAGCATTCCATAAGCAAATTTTCAATTCACTCATTTTTTATTCACTAAAATTTGCAACAATTGGTTTTGAGCCTTTATGAGGCCTTGAACCATATTTTGCATAGTAGACATGAATTGAGTCATACAATGAGTAAGATTCAATATCATTCCTTCTATGCCACAAGTAGGGGGGTTCGGCTGCATTTGTTCAGTATTATTCCTTTGAATAGTTGCAAATGTTTCTTGATTGGAGTTTGATTTCGCTGTGCTTGTCTGCGTTTGTAGTTTTAATGCGTCGGCAAAAGAAACGTTGGGAACTCGCTGCGCATTGGCAAAAAAGGCTCCTGGTGTAGCGGTTGATGGCGTGAGGTGTTGGTATGTATAAGAGCTAGTTGGAGTGGTGGAAGAGCGTACGGCTGTGTTGCGCTGATTCATGCGAGACTTTAAGTCTTTGTATACAGGGCATCCCCTATAATTGGCGGTGTGGTTACCTCCGCAATTACTGCATTTCTTTACAACCACATCATCTTTGATAGCCTTGCAAGAAGCGGAAGCGTGAAGATCGCCACAGGCAACACACACTGGGCGCAAGGTACAGTATGTTCTGGTGTGCCCAAATTCTTGACAATTTGTGCACTGTACGGGATCGTTTCGCTTTTGCGGCTCCTCCACTGTTAAGCTTCGGTGTAGAAGGTATCGTAGATTGTAGATTGGGTGCACTGCGTTATTATTCATTGGCTTTGTTTCTGGCTTAAGTTCTACCTTAAACATAGGCTGAGCGATTTTTGCTCTGTTGATAATATTGACAACCTTTTTAACAGAAAATCCTGCCTTCTCTAGAGCATGAGCAATATCACCAATGGGTACACTTGATTCTATACCTTTTATTACTACTTGCAGTCCTTTGCTGCTTTTGAGCTGGTACGTATAGAAATTTTTCTTATCTTCATTAAGGTGTTTGGTTACCAACCGGTAATTTTCTTCAGTTAGAATCTGAAGTTTGGTCTCTTTAATATTGCCCTTGGTAACTAACGTTACGTGGAACGTATTGTCTCCAATAAGCTGAGTTAATTTATTCACGAGCTCACTACAGTTTTGCTCTCGTAAATAAATGGGGGCGGTTTGGGTTTGGCTTTAGAAACTTCATTCGGCTCTTTGTCACATTCATTGTCCACAATCGCAAACTTATTTCCCAGTAGAGGGTTAATGTCAGTGGGGTTCGTTTTTGCAATTTTTGATGGGTTTGCAATTTTTTGCTGCTGTGGGCTTAATTTTCGTTTGACTTGACCTATCAATACCCGTTTGAGTCAATGTACGGGTTGTTGGATTAAGTAGGTCAACTTGCGCTGAGCTGCGTTGCTTGGCTTGGGCTGGTGCCGAAATTGCCGTTTGTGCAGGTGTGGGTGAACTGCGTTGTGAAACCGCTGTCATTGCTGAAGTCGTGGTTGTAGTCGTTGTTGTGAGAGCTGCGCTCACCGTTGTTACTGTGCTTGTTGCTAAGCTAGTGCTTTGTTGGTGCGTTCGAATAACTTGGTCTACCAGAGACATTGGCGACTGTGCATGCCAAGGTGTTTGGGGGGAGGGAGAGAACGATTTATCGCGATCAGCATTGTTTGTGGGGGAAACGAACGAAAAGTTAGCATTTCGTCGATCAGTTGAATGCTTTTGGTCAGCTTCTGTTACGGCAAGGTTTATTTCACTGCACTTGGTGCTTGTTTCACTACTATTCGGTAAGCGCGGTGGGGCCGGAGCTGCTTTTATTTTATTGTATGTTGGCACATTTATTTGAATTTCTCGCAGCATTGCGAAAATTCTGAAAAAGTAATTTATAATTATAGGCAAATAAGCAGAAAGCTTATTTATGCCTAGTATTGTCTTTTCGCGTTGGTTCTGTTTTTTTCTTTTTCTTTGCTTTACGTGAATTATTAAAAATTTCTCGGCGGAGCGATTAAAAAACACGTCCGTACCGGTTGACAGTCAATCAAAGATGCTTTTTAATATGTTGAAAATATTGCTGGAAAGCCTTAAAATCTTTGCATGGAACCATGGCGCAATAAACAAGTGAAGTAATACAACAGCTTTCTCGCTTTATCTTCTGACATTCGGCTGCCTTACAGACAAAATTTAAAGGCAATTTTTAATATAAGGCAGTGTCAAGATCTTTCTTCTCGCGCTAATTACTTCACCTGGTATAATTCCGCCATGACATGAAACAAAAAAAAGTTGCCGTTCCTGTTCGCAGCATATGTATAACACAGAGAATATTGTTTTGAGTTTTATCTTCAGTTAAAATGTCTGCATTATCATCACTTGCTATATTCGACCTCTGGATTTCGTTTACGAAATAATGATGTAAAAATATGTGAAATTTTACCAACTCTCAGACTTCTAAATTTGAACGTATATTAGGTACAAGCAGGTGGGATGAATGGCGTAATAAACAGGTGAAGTAATAAAACAGCTTTCTCGCTTTATTTTCTGGCATTCGGCTGCTTTATAGTCACAATTTATAGGCAAACTTTCAAATAAAGCAGTGTCCAATCTTTCTTCTCACTCTAATATTACTTCACCTGGTATAATTCCATCAAGGGTGGGGTGCATGCAATAACACCATACGCAATAATTCCCATTACTTGGACATTTAAAAGCAGTTTCAGAAGTGAACTAGTGTCATTTTATTATTATTCTTTTTTCTAAACGGTTATAATGCTACCAGTGCCTAATTGTGAAAGGAGCGGAGGGGGGCGGGCGCTAGCGCAACGTCGAACGCGACGCGGCGCGGGGTGGCGCGGGCGGCGCGCGAACTCGGACCGCCGCGACGCTGGGCACTTTCAAAATTGTAGACTTACAAATCCGTCCATTTAACTTGTTCATGTACTACTTTTTGTCAAATGTAACTGGGTGACTACTTACATATGTGCACTATTTTGCTTTGTTACTCATTGGTCTTATTGCTCAACGAGAAATGAAATAAAGCAAATTTGCATTATTTCACATTAAATTGGGAAATAACACAAATTTGCGTTATTGCCGTTTGTGTTATTTCACCCCCACCCCCCATAAAATACACCTATAAACCGCATTATTTCCGTTTTTTTTGTTTCTTTATTTTTTTAATATAGTTCAATATATTTCGAAAATTTGTAATAAAAATCGCGCGAAATTGCTGATTTAAATATAGAGAAAAATATATAAAAACAATATAAATATGTACATAAAATTAAACAAAGCCACATAAAATAAGCAATATACATACATTCATCTGCCAACTTAAGAATAAAAACAAGGACAAATAAATAGACTAACATTTTTTTTTCCCTAGCTGACAATTTATATTAAGAGTACGGAACTAAGAAATAAGATAAGAAATAAAAACATACAAAGATAGAAAAAACATATTAAGAATGTTGATTAAGATTGATAGGTAAAGATAGATAGACAGTCCATTCCAAACATTATTTTTTAAAATGTGTGTAAATAGATCACTTAAAGTTGATTCTGCTTAGACTACTTCTTAAACCAGCAGGGATAGAGTTCCACAAACGTATAACCTTGACGAAGAACAGTCTCTCTGATGCTAACGTACTAAAGTAAGAGACAATTAGATCTGTTACCCGTGCAGACCTAGTAAGTACTAACTTATTAAAATTGTAACCTGGAGATTCCATAGCAACCAGTCTATATAGAAAGACACAGTGTCGGGCTTGTAAATAATCTGATATTTCACAACCCAAGAGGCTACACTTCTACGGCGATATATGCTCGAACCTTGTGAGACCATACACATAACGGGATACATTATTAAACAAAATATCAACCATGCGAGTTGCTATCAAGCTTGCTGTAAACTACCTCAGCGTATGTTATTTGCGGCATGATTATTTGTAGGCCAAGCTGACGCCTTGTGCTGAGATGTTAGAATTTTTTCTAGTACGAAGTTTTATAGCCCATTCAATTTTAGTCTGATAATGTGCAACTTTCAAGTCGCTAAAAATTACCGTTGATTTTTTTTTGTCCCGTTGGCTTCCATGTATCAAATAAACACAATTAATTTTTATATGGAAGAAACTCGTAACACCTTTGGCGAAAAAAATTCTAAAAAATCAACGGTAATTTTTAGCCGCTTGAAACTTGCACATTATTAAAGGGTGAACACACCAAAACTGCGACACTTAGAAATTTCTACCACAAACAAACTAGAAGGCTTTGAAATTATTTTTTTTTTGTATTATATAACTTGGAAGTTTAGATGTTATTAAAATGTTAAAATATTAGTTATCATCATGTTCTGCACGACTGCATCATCGACATTACGCGATGCGCACAACTACTTTGTTTTGCACTCTTCAATAATTTTCACTCTTTCACCTGTTTTCTTCAAGATTCCTTTGACAATTGACCAATATTCCCCAATAGGACGTGGCTCTGGGCTATTGGGTGGATTGCAGTCGTGAGGTACAAAATGATGTTATTTGCATTATACCACGGCAATGTGTCCTTGGCATAGTGGCAGGTTGCCATGTCCGCCTAGAACGATGGCCTACTCCTTATCTGTTGATAAATGACAGAAGACGCCTTTTGAGACACTCATCCCGATAAACTTGATCATTCATTGTCCCGGATGGGAAAAAAGGGCTGCTCTTACGGCCGCAGGAACAAATAGCTTGCCAAACCATGTGATTTTTGGAAATTTGGACTTCATTTTCAGCTTACAACTTTCAGGGGCATCTTGACGACTTGCAGCAGTATAAAAATCTTGACCTGCAATATATTTTGAATTCTTATAGCAGCAGGTATCGCAGTCCATAACAATCCAGTTGTATTTTTTAATTTAGAATTCATACAACTTCCGAATGCGGGATTTCGCTGTAACATTCTACTTTGCGCCTCGGTCTGGTGCTGTTTGAGCTGTAGAACATGAAGCTTTTCGCTTTACCTTTTGTACGAAAAACTGCGATCTCCGTACGGATTTTGCAACATAACGCGACAAAATCTTCGGATCTCGCGAAAACGCACTGAGGACCTTCCGAGCACTGTTTTTATCACTTTGACCATGCTAACCCCCGCTCCCTGGTTTTCTCGTAACTGTCAGGCCTTATTTGTACCGATTAAAACCCTGCAAACTGTCGAATAGTGCACTCTTTAATTTATTAGCAATTTTACGTTTACTTAAGGCCGGATCATTTATAAACTCGTGCAAAATGGGTTGTCTCGTTTCTAGCTCGGTTGCCATTTTTAACTCAACTAGGAATCAAATTCAAATGAAATTTCTTTTACGTTCAACTAAGGTCATGGTCAACTTATGGTATTTGAATTTCAAAATATTGAATTCGTTTTGGGTAAGTTCCCAAAGTGTCGTAGTTTTGGTGTGTTCACCCTTTAGACTAAAATTCAATGGGCTATAAAACTGTGTACTCGAAAAAATTCCAGCACTTCTGAGAAAAAAGTTTGAAATTTGGGTGAAAATATGTCGGGTTTTTTTGCAGTCTTTTAAAAACTTTTAAGGTTGGGTTTATATGAGTTTTCTTTGAGAATGAACTGTATTTTAGTTGAAAATTCCTATAAATAAATAAATAAACATGAGTGGCAAACAATATTAATTTGAAGTGGGGGTGCTATTGTAATGGCCCAAAAAAACGTGAGAGCAAAACCGCCGATGTACTGGGTCGATTTCTATGATTCAAGTTTTAAAAGTGCAGTAGGGCACAGTGGTATTTTTTAAATTAAATTTTAATAATAAGTATGTTTAATTAAAGTATTAAGTTGATCAACAATACCGCGCATTGCTAGATCGTTTGCCTTTCACGCGTTTGTATTTAGAGAGCATCAACAAACCACATACATATTTCACTCTATTCTCTTCTCTTTTTATACTCAGCTAGCACAGCACAAAAATAAAAAAAGAACCTTTGCCAGCTTCAGACATGCGCAAAGCGAAATTTATGTATGTACATACAAGCAGCGCTGCGTTCAAAACAAACAAACACTGTACATCGTGTATTTCGTTTGGCAACTGTTTTTGTTTTTTTTTTTTTACTTCAAAATGCTGTTTGCTGCAATATCGGCACATGCTCACTGTAAGCTTCTGCGTTTCATTTATTTTATAAAGATGAAGTTTGTGAAAAAGTCGCCGCTGCGCGGCAGAAACCTAATTCTACATCGCTGTAGTAGCATGCAGAATAAATAATACAAAGAAATGTCTGTTTCGCTTCATGCAAATTCTGCACAAAACAAAACTCAACTATGTTAGTTCACCAGATCAACATTCAATCAATTGAGTTAGACTTGAATACATACATTAGAGATGGGCGCGGCATATCGGCACCCGCGGGACCCACGGTACTGATTTCAAATTGCCCGGGTTGGGCGGTATCGCGAAGGTCTGTGCAATTTTGAGGGCGGGACGGGACCAAACCGCAACCTCAGCAAATTCGGAAATTCTTTATTGAAAACGATGTGTGAAATATATACTTTTTTATGTTTTATAGGAACGAAAACGAGCAGCAAAGCAAAACAAAATGTTCGGAAGATGCCAGATCTTTCAGAATTTTTTTTGTTATTTAAAATTAATTTGAAAGACATGTGCATTTTTCTTAGTGATAGATTTCGGGACCCACGGGACCCGCGGTACAATTCTGAAAAACGTCGGGATGGGCGGGTTCGGGACTTAAAAATTGAATAACGGGATTGGCAGGATCAGGACTAAATATTTAGTCCCGTGCCCATCTCTAACATGCATACATATGTACATAACTATGTTCAAATTATAATTGATATGGTAAAGTAATTTAGCCCTGTTTTTTAAGGGAATCCTGCCTCTGTCTAGCCGAATTCCATTTTTCCAACGATGTAGTGGCATGCACAAACAACGGCAAATCAATGATGTACATATGTATGTCTATTTGTTGGGCTTAATGGGAATTCGGCATATTGTTTTCGCGAAGTTGATAAATTAGCAAGTGCGTTAAAGGCTGAGTTTTTTGACTTAAACAAAGTGGAATTTCGTTACTAAATATAAATAAAGAAATCTTTAAAATAACAGAAGTGTTTAAAAATGCCTAAAGCTAAAAGAAATTTGTCAAGACAAACGAGAGCCGCAAGGGCAATAGCCCGTAATCGGAGAATAGTAGCGGTGGCGCGAATAGAAACTATGCCTGCAATCGGAATTAGATCTGCGTTTATTTATCGACCTCAAATCAATTATATACAGTGCCGAACAGAAGTATTGGCACAGTGAATTTTTCGCAATACATGCAAAGTTTTTTATTCTAATTTATTTTCGATAATTTTTTATAAAAATATTGTTCATTCTACACCAGAAAATATAATAATAAAATCTCTAAACTTTGTGCAAAACTCAGGAAAATTCATCAAATTTGCACACTAAATTGCAACTTTTTATTCAGATTTTTTAGAGAAATTCTAAGTATGCAGTTTTATAGTCCATTCAATTTTAGTATGACAAAATGCAAGTTTGAACACGCTAGAAATGTTTAAAATATACACATGAAATGTTTAAAATTGCAAACGTTTTAACACAAAAATACATTTACTACTAAAAATAAATATTTAGTACATTTTATGTGTAATTTTGCTCTACGCGACAAATTTGGTATGTAAAAGTAAACAAGCAGTGTTTAATTTTATTAACACGGTGTCTAAATTTGCACACATTAGGAGAAGAAACTGGTAGTGAGTATATCAAGGATTTAAGAAATTCAATTTACTATTGTATAAAATTCGGTTGTTAACAGTTGCAAGAAAAATGTTTGAATAATAAAATTTTCTCTTTGATGTTTGAACTACAAAATCACTTAAATATACAATTTCTAAAATCACAAAGTTGACACAGTACAACCCTACAATACTCCCCCTTCTAGAGAATTAATGTTATATAAATTAAAAGTAACTCGTTTCTTATTTGATGTTGTGTTATTCATTATATTAGTGTTTGTTTCTGGTATTAGTTCTGTTTCCATGATTGCTGGTTTTAGTCTGTCTATCGGAATTGTTTTAACCTCATTATCTACTTCAAGGTCCTTCGTATGGTTTTTGCAATGATCTTTAATTAATATCACGCATAAAAACAAATTTACAAGTCTCCAAATCCTTTGGTATATATACACCAGTATCAGAATTTTCATTTAAATTTGATTTAACATTTTTAAAATGTTCCCGTAAATTGCCTTAAACTTCAGTTGGGGAAAATTTTTCTTCAGATGGAACCACAAGTTCACCGGGTAGGCGTAAATTTTGCCCAAAAACCATCTCAGATGGTGTGGCTGAAATACTTTCTTTATACATCGATCGTAAATCCAGAAGTATTATCGGCAGCTCATCATACCAATTGTTGGTTCCATTTCTAGCCATTATCGTAGCTTTTAACTGCCTGTGAAACCGTTCTACCATACCATTCCCTTGAGGATGATATGCAGAAGTTGTAACGTGATGACTACCAAGCAATGTTGTTAGTTCCGAAAACAATTTTGACATAAACTGAGTACCCTGATCTGTAGTGATTTTTAACGGTACCCCAAAACATGAAACATATTATCCAAAAAATTTATTTGCAACCACTGCCGCTGAAATGTCCTTTAATGCGTATGCCTCGGGCCAACGTGTGAACCTGTCAACTACTGTAAAAATGCAACGATGTCCTTTCGATATAGGCAGAGGAGGTCCATCAATATCTAAATGAATATGCTCAAATCTACTTTCGGGAATCGGAATTTTAATTACTGGAAATTTAGTGTGACGATTAACTTTTGATTTTTGACAATTTATACATTCTTTTGACCACATATTAATATCTTTGTGCATTTTTGGCCAATAGTACTTTTTATAATTAGACGACGTGTAGCTCTTGTACCAGGATGTGTAATGTCATGTAACATATTAAAAACTGTCTTGCGTAAACTTTTTGGTACAAACGGTCTAGGCTTCTCACCTGTCATTTCACACCAAATACTAAAATTTAAAAGTGGAACTTGAATTAGTTTAAGGTTATGTGATGTGTCTCCAGATTTTAATTTAGTTAATTCCTCGTCCTGTTCTTGTTCATTTTGTAAAACTTTGACATTCAGTTCTGTACTCTTAATTGCATCAACTTCGAAAGCTCGAAATAATGTGTCAGCTACAATGTTTTCCTGTCCTTTAGTATATCGTATGTCATTAGTAAATTGTGCAATGAGCTCCATATGTCTAATTTGTCTCGGACTACGTTCGGTTTTTGAACTCAAAGCAAATATCAAAGGCTTGTGATCTGTAAAAACTGTAAATTGTCGTCCTTCTAAAAGATAGCGAAAATTTTTAATGTTCAAATAAATAGCTAGCAACTCTCTATCAAATGCACTGTACTTAATTTCGAATGGAGAAAGTTTCTTAGAAAAGAAAGCTTGTGGCTCTGATTTGTTATGAAACGTTTGATGTATGACACCACCAATTGCCGTATTAGATGCATCCACATTTAAAGAGATTTTAGCATCTTTGTTAAAATGATTTCACAATATCGTAGAGGCAAACTTTTCTTTAATACATTCAAAGGCTTTATTTGTTGTGTCGTAGATAACTGCCGTAAACTCAGCTAATTTTGGTACATATCGATGGTAGTAGCTAACCATGCCTATAAAGTTCTGCGCCTGTTTAATAGATTTTGGACGTTCAAAACTACGAATAGCTATCACTTTTTCATCAGAGGGTCTAATTCCCGCCCCAGAAATATTATGCCCTAAAAAGTCAACACTCTAAAAAGTCAGTACTCTGTTAGGCGTTGGAAAAGTATACGGAGATCTTTAAAATGCTGTTATTCATTTTCACTTGCAACCAATATATCATCAATATATGTAAAAACAAAATCTAAACCACTAACTACTTCATTAATAAATCTTTGAAAAGTTTGCGCTGAAATGAAACATACCGAAAGGCGTCGTTATTGCAGTTTTATAGATATCCTCTTCTGCCATTGGAATTTGGTGGTAGGCCCTTACCAAATCTAATTTCGAAAATATATACTTATTTCTGAGATTCATATTGAAATCTTGAATATGAGGTAAAGGGTAACGATCCGGTACAGTTACAACATTAAGTCTCCGAAAATCACCACAAGGACGCCAGTCATTCAGTTCTTTTTTAGGTACTAGATGCAGTGGAGATGCTAAACAAGAATTTGAAGGTCTACAAATCCCTGTCCTCACAAAAAAATCGAATTCAGTTTTGACTACTTTAAATTTAATCGGATCCAAGCGCCTTGGCTTGGAGAATGGCAGATTTCCTTCAGTAAAAAGTCTGCCTTCAACAATCTTGTATACTTGTTCTCTACTACGAAAATTTTTGGAAGCGAAATGTTACAAACACATGAAACCGTGTTAACCGAAAGACTTGTTACTGGATCAACTAAACGTTTGCATTTCATGTCAATTAAGAGACCGTATTTGCAAAGAAAATCTGCACCAATAATAGGTTTCGCATTATCAGCTATGAGAAACGTAAATGGGAACTCGCGTCTTAAACCTAAATTTATATTTAAAATCTTTTTCCATACGATGAAATCGTTGAACCATTGGCTGCAGTAAGTATTATATCTGAAGAACGTTTTGTTTGAGGGAATTTTTTTTTACCGGAAGTATAGAAATTTCTACTCCACTATCAATCAAAAAATTTAGTTTGTTTGTTTTATCGAAAATAAATAGGCGACGTGTGGTAATATCTAAATTTCCATTGTTTGCCGCCACAACAACGCATGACTCTAGTTTAACGAATTTTTGTTTTTAGAAAAAGCACAAGGTTGTTGACATTTCTGAGCCTTATCACCTAATTTGTAATGGTATCTACATAACCAATTTTGACTATCACGAGATTTTGATCTACTTCTGTATGGACTTCTAAAACAATTCCTATTAAATGATCTATATCTAGAATTTTTATTAATTCGTTGCTTAATAGAATCTAATTCAAGGGAAAGTTTTTGATAATTTTCGCACATAAGATTTGTCGTTTTAACTAAATTCTGAATAATTGTGTCTTGTGATTTAGAATTTTGAAAACTATTCATAGCTGAAATTTCGGTTTTATTAACCGCTTCCCAAATATTATCAGCTAGCTTCACCAATTCATTAAAATCATTGGTACTTGAACTAGCTAATATCGCCCTAAATAAGATTTTTTGGGCAATTTACTCAGCCAAAGTTTCTTTAAAATATCTTGATTAAAATTGGAACCTGCACGCAGCATAAGCGACCGACAGCCGGTTCTACGTACCGGAATGACTCGGGTTTTACCCGACCAAGGGCTGTTGTTTCGGCGATCTAACCCCGTTTAGGTCGGCGAAGTATCTCAGAAGTTGTTCGTCCATAGGGCTACATTCACTACGTATTCTTCTACTCAGGGCTGGCATCGAGTCAAACCCAGGGCCAGAAACCTACACCTGCTGTGTATGCCGGAGACGATTACACCACAACTCCACCTCAGTCAAGTGTAATGCCTGCGAGGGGTGGAGTCACCTCAGAGTCTGCTCGGGACTACGGACACATCGACAGTGGACCACGTCGTACGTGGCCCCCTGTTGCTCAAACAGAGCAGCCTCCACGGCTAACCTCAGTCCGCCCGAGCAGCCTCACACAGTCACCACAACACAACAACACAATAACACCACAGACCATACCACAGCCACGACAGACCACATAACACACACAACCGCACCACCACCCACACGCCGCCGCCAACAACTCCTGGTTCGCCCTACAATCTGCACGGTATGTCACACCAGCATATTCCGTAATGTGACATCAGTCAAGTGCAACACCTGCCTTGGCTGGTGCCACTTTAGGGCATGCTCAGGTCTGCATACCACGCGAGATTGGACTGGGAACTTCGAGCGCCCGTGCTGCGCTGGTCGGTCGCAGACCTCAATTGCGACGCATCCCGCCACCACCACAGGGCGGCAACCATCACAGCAGCGCACACAGCCAACGGCGGTAAGAACACACACATCACTTACACCCCACATCACGACACGTCTCCCGAACCACATGAAGCTCCTTCAATTTAACTGCAACGGGCTACAGAGCAAGATTGAGGAGATAACCGTCTTCATGTGTCGGCATGGTATACTGATAGCTGCGGTCCAAGAGACGAAGTTGCACAGCAATTCAACTTTGTTGAATTGCGCCGGGTACAACGTGCACCGTCGAGATCGCGAGCGAGATAATGGTGGTGGCTTAGCGTTCATCACGCACCACACCGTGTAGTATCGTCTAATCGAAGCAGACATCGACCGCAGGGATACCACCCTAGAATGTCAGGGCATCGCTACCCGGTCAGGCGATGTTGAGCTCGAAATATTTAACATATACATACCCCCTGTCACCTGCTGCCCGGCAGGATATCACCCTGATATAGGTGCGCTCCTCAGAGGTGAAAACCGTATGGTAGTAGGTGACTTTAATGCGCACCATGATCTTTGGCACTCAAGCCTGTCAAACGATCGTAGGGGAACAGACTTGGCTGAGGAGATAGACGATTCGACATTCTGCACAATCAACGACGACGCACCCACCAGGATTATGGGTAACTGCAGTAGCTCGCCAGACATCACCATAGTCAGCGCTGGTCTGATAAACAGCATAACATGGCGACCTATGCTGACTCTAGCATCAGACCACCTACCCATAGTCATCTCGATAGATAAACCAACCGACTTTGCCTCCGCCAAACACCGGACCTATATCAACTTTTCTAAAGCTGATTGGAAAGGTTACGAGGAGTTTACCGAAAACACCTTCACAGCGCTCCCCACACCAACCGACGTCCATCTCGGTGAACGTAAGTTCCGCAGGGCTGTCACTGCTGCTGCAGCTCGCTTCATACCGGCAGGATGTATATCGGACCCACGTCCAAACTTCCCTGCCGAAGCGGCTGTTCTAGCCGATGAGCGTGATAGCCTTCGTAAGGCCGATCCCGGAGATCCCCGTATCAGGGATCTCAACGCGGAGATTCGGCAACTAGTAAACGTACATAAGCGGAAGAAGTGGGAGGAGCATCTGAAGACCTGTAACTTCACCTCTGGTGTGAGCAAGCTTTGGTCAACCGTGAGGTCACTGTCCAATCCGACGAAGCACGACGACAGAGTCGAAATTTCCTTCGGCGACCATGCTTCGTCGGACCCGGAGCGATGCGCGAGCTATTTTAGCCGGCAGTTCATACTGCATCCTCCGGTGGACAAAGCCAAGCGTCGAGTGACCAGAAGGCTGCACAAACTGCCAACAACCTGTGCCCCCCTTGCTTTCACTTGCGGTGAAGTTCAGGTGGCCATCGGGAAGGCGAAAGCCTCGGACGCGGAGGTCCTCAACTTGTCAATGGCCACTCTCATCATCCCAGACATCTGGAAGGTGGGGAGAGTGGTCCCACTGCTCAAACCGGGGAAACCTGCCAACAAAGGAGATTCGTATCGTCCGATTACACTCCTTTCCCCGGTAGCGAAGACACTCGAGGCCTTGCTACTCCCGTACTTCACAAACCACCTGACCCCAGCGAAGCATCAGCATGGTTTCCGTAAAGTGCACAGTACAACAACAGCACTTAACGCCATAAACACTCAGATAAC
>NW_023458556.1:92455211-92458902 GCF_013731165.1 Rhagoletis pomonella | reverse complement strand
AAATTTGGGTCCTGTGGGAGTAGCGTACCTAACGGAGGTCCTCAATCCGTCTATGGCCACTCTCATCATCCCAGACATCTGGAAGGTGGGGAGAGTGGTCCCACTGCTCAAACTGGTGAAACCCGCTAACAAAGGAGATTCGTATCGACCGATAACACTCCTTTCCCCGGTAGCGAAGACACTTGAGGCCCTGCTTCTCCCGTATTTCGCGAACCACCTGACCCCAGCGAAGCCTCAGCATGGTTTCCGTAAAGTGCACAGTACAACAATAGTACTTAACGCCATAAACACTCAGATAACTCGTCTTAACCGTAAGCGTCCCTGTGAGAGAACGATTCTAGTAGCGTTGGACCTGTCAAAGGCTTTTGACACCGTCAGCCACGCTACTAGAAGATATAGAGGCTTCCTCTCTCCAACAGAGGCTCAAACGGTGGTCGGCAAATTATCTGATTGGTCGACACTCGTCGGTAATGTTTAGAGACAAATCGAGCAAACTTATACAAATAAAACAGGGGGTTCCACAGGGTGGTGTCCTTTCCCCGCTACTGTTTAACTTTTATATTTCAAAGCTCCCTCAACCACCAGGGGGAGTCTCGATTGTCCCCTACGCCGACGATTGCTCGATCATGGCGACTGGGAATGGAATTGATGACCTGTGTTCGAAAGTAAACGACTATCTCTCCGATCTTTCCCGCTTCCTCACTTCAAAGTGTCTAGCCCTCTCCCCTACGAAATCCTCTGCGACCCTGTTCACCACCTGGACGAAGGAGATCAGGCTACCGCTGGGAATTCACGTCGATGATACACCAATTCCGACGGTGAATAACCCCAAAATACTCGGAGTAACATGCGACAGCCTGCTCTTCTTCTCTGTGCACGCAACCGCTATTGTCAACAAAGTACAGAGCCGCAACAAAGTCCTCAAGTCGTTAGCCGGCAGTACTTGGGGCAAAGACAAAGAAACGTTGCTGGCAACATACAAGGCAATAGGCCGGCCGGTTTTAAACTACGCAGCACCAGTGTGGTCGCCGGGGACTAGTAGGACGCAGTTGATGAAGCTACAGACAGCACAAAACACAGCACTCAGGACAGCGACCGGATGCCTCCTGATGTCACCAGAACACCACCTCCATGATGAGGCGAAAATGCTCCCAATTAGGGAGCATAACACGATGCTCTGCAAGCAGTTTCTGGTTGGGAGTCACAGATGTGGCCACCCATATAGACAGCTGCTTGCAGAGGAGCCCTCGCCAAGGTACGTCAGGAGGCATCTATATGAACTGACGGACGAAGTCCAGAGGTTCATTAAGCAGCCTCTGGACCCGTCAGCTTACAGACAGGCTCTGAACGGCATTCACAGGGACTCAGTCTCGAGTTATGTAGACTCTAGACCTGTGAATGCCGTTATAGGCACACAAACACCATACATTGACACGACGGAGCGCCATCTGCCTCGGGAGACCAGAACAACAATAGCCCAACTTCGCTCTGGCTATTGCAGCAGGCTAAATTCCTACCTGATTAGGATAAATGCGGATGTGCCGAATGAATGTCCGGCATGCGGAGAGACCCCTCACGACTCGAAACATCTCTTCGCATGCCCGGAAAACCCTACAACCCTATAGGCGTCGTTCCTATGGACCGACCCCATAGAGGCTGCACGCTTCTTGGGGCTGCCGTTAGTGGAACTCGACGACAACGACTGAGATATCAACCGATCTGGGCGGGGTTGTTGTAGGCGCTACAACAATAACAACACCAAATCACAGCAACCGGCACAGCAACCGCAGCAACTATCAGGTCGACTGTGCTGCTAATATCAGCAGTTTCAGAGCACAGTGGTGAGCTGTATCTTTTCATCTAATATTTTTGACAAATATATTTATAAATACATAAATTGTAAATACTCCTTATAGAGATTATTTGAAGTTATATTATATTTCGTTCACCACCACACGACACACATACATCTACACGGGCTGATAATTTAAATGACTCGCTTGTCGATTTGCAAACCAACTCTTTTCAAGAGGAAATAGCAAATCCTTATGCTAGTCAGAGTTATAATGAGGTTTATGCAACGTCAGTTAAGCTTCCATAGTTTTGGACAAGTTGTCCAGAAGCTTGGTTTGTACATACAGAAATGCAATTTAACATGAAAGACATTACACAAAATATGACTACACAATCACAGCGCTTCCGCAAGAAGTTATAGTTACGATTTTAGATGTCATTCAAAATTATCCGCATAACAACAAGTTTTCAGAACTAAAGAAAGTCTTAATTGAAAGGCATTTTTTAAGTGAAAATAAAAAATTAGATATAATTTTCTCAGATTCACAGATGGGTGATCGTAACCCTCTGAATTTTATCGGTTGTTGTTGTTGTTGTTGTAGCGGCTACAACAACCCCGCCCAGGACGGTTGGTATCTCAGTCGTTGTCGTCAAGTTCCACTAACGGCAACCCTAGGAAGCGTGCAGCTTCTGTGGGGTTTGTCCACAGGGACAAGGCCGTTAGGGTTGTCGGGTTTTCCGGGCATGCGAAGAGATGTTTCGAGTTATGTGGGGTCTTTCCGTATGCCGGACACTCATTCGGCACATCCTCATTCAATCTACTCAGGTAGGAGTTTAACCTGCTGCAGTAGCCGGAGCGACGTTGTGCAAGTGTTGTGCGAGTCTCCCGAGGCAGATGAAGCTCCGTCTCGTCTATGACCGGGGGTGGTATGCCTAGAACGGCATTCGCAGGTCTAGAGTCTACATAACTCGAGACTGAGTCCCTGTGAATGCCGTTCAGGGCCTGTCGGAAAGCTGTCGGGTCCAGAGGTTGCTTGATGAACCTCTGGACTTCGTCCGTCAGTTCATATAGATGCCTCCTGACGTGCCTAGGCGAGGGCTCCTCTGCAAGCAGCTGTCTGCTTGGGTGGCCACTTCTGTGGCTCCCGATCAGGAACTGCTTGCAGAGCATTATATTGTGCTCCTTTACGGGGAGCATTTGCGCCTCGCCGTGTAGATGGTGTTCGGGCGACATCAGGTGGCATCCTCTCGCTGTCCTGAGTGCGGTGTTCTGTACAGTCTGTAGCTTCGTCCACTGCGTCCTATTAGTCCCCGGTGACCACACTGGCGCTGCGTAGTTCAAAACCGGCCGGCCTATTGCCTTGTATGTTGCCAGCAACGTTTCTTTGTCTTTGCCCCAAGTACTGCCGGCTAGCGACTTGAGGACCTTGCTGCGGCTCTGTACTTTATTGACAATAGCGGTTGCGTGCGCAGAGAAGGAGAGCAGGCTGTCGAATGTTACTCCGAGTATTTTGGGGTTATTCACCGTCGGAAATGGTTTCATCGACGTGAATCCCCTAGACTGACTTCCTTCGCCCAGGTTGTGAACAGGGTCGCGGAGGATTTCGTAGGGGTGAGAGCTAGACACTTTGCAGTGAAGAAGCGAGAAAGTTCGGAGAGATACCCGTTTACTTTCGAACACAGGTCATCAATTCCATTCCCAGTCGCCATGCTCGAGCAATCGTCGGCATAAGGGACAATCGAGACTCCCTCTGGTGGTTGAGGGAGCTTTGAAATGTAAAAGTTAAACAGTAGCGGGGAAAGGACACCACCCTGTGGAACCCCCTGTTTTTTTTTTCTCTGTTTACTCTTTTTGTCTCTAAACATTACCGACGAATGTCGACCACTCAGATAATTT
>NW_023458556.1:92453563-92455111 GCF_013731165.1 Rhagoletis pomonella | reverse complement strand
AATTTCATCAAGCGAAGGTAGATGCAAGGTCGCATTTAGGGTGTATGACGACGTGAGACACCAGCAGAGAAGGATATAAAATAAAACTGCGTAACCACCCAAATCCACTGGTAAGTGACCTGTGCAACACAACAAATATAACACGCCTAGAGCTGAGATACTATCGATATTAATATCGATAGTTGAAAACCAGTGGATTTGGGTGGTTACGCAGTTTTATTTTATATCCTTCTCTGCTGGTGTCGATTACAGATTTAAGCATCGGTATACCAAAGTCCCGATGTATATTTTCATCGCGGACATGCCACGGTGCTCCCGTTAAGGCACTTAGCGTTTTAGATTGGTATCTTCGGATCCTGTCAATGTTGGTTGCACAGGTCGTAACCCACAGTTGAATACCATAATCCATACAGAGTTGGGCAAAATTTATTCGAATGACGAATAACAAATGAATAAATTGTTTTTCTTGTTATTCGTAAATAATAAATAATTTGTTTATTCAAAAAAAATTATTCGAATGACGGATAAATTATTTTATTCGTTATTCGAATAATTATTATCTTCATGAATTATTCGAATAACGAATAAAATAATAATAAAACAAGTAATTTATGTGTACAGATATGTACATATATTTATGTATAAAATGATAACCGTTTTCGTTGTTGCGATTTAACTCAAACCCCTGGATAGATTTAAATCAAATTTTCGGAGGTTATTCCATGCGCATAAAGTCCTATTAAAGGCTACTAGAAGACTCCTTGGTGGCGATGGAGCCGAGTTATTTACAAAAGCCGTATTTATGAACTGATTTCGTTCAAATTTAAAATGTGTTCTTCCTGCACAATGAAAAATACTTATGCGAAAAATGGACCCGCTAAGTGGCGCTGCAGTTGAGTTATTTAGAAAATCCCTATTTATTGTACAATCAGGTTGCAATTCATAATGCTGCTGCAGTCGAAATAATTAGAAACCCCATATGTCTGGACTACTTTGTTTTTTATGTTTAAATTATACGAATTAACGATGTCTCACGTCGTCATACACCCTAAATGCGACCTTGCATCTACCTCCGCTTGATGAAATTGCTCGGGCAGCCATTGCTGCAGCAGTAAGGCTCAAGGACACCAGCTCTTGGATATTTTAAAAGTGGTGAATCAGCAAGGAAAGTTTCGACCACATCCTTCCAAGAAAGACCACTGTTGGTATATCAATGGCCAAATTTTACATCGAGGATGTTTGACGCTCCTATAATAGAAAACGCACATCTGTGCTCTTCAGCTCCCTTATATGGACTTTTGTTGGCCTACATGACATAAGACTAGAGGTTGACGCATCGGACCAATGTTGTAGTTGCAAGATCATAGCAGAAGATTACGCACGCTTAGAAAAGATCTCACAAGTGGAAATAAGACCATCGGTAAAGCTCACGACATTGAAAGGAATTTTTCCTTGCATATAGCATCAGAGCACATTTTTTTTGGCAGAAATATGTGTGAGGAGGGTTCTGCTCTTTAGTTGTTCAACCTAAATTAAGAATTTTTACCT
>NW_023458556.1:92448784-92453463 GCF_013731165.1 Rhagoletis pomonella | reverse complement strand
TTAGTGTGAATTACACCCAGCATCATGCCATCAGCTGTATTTCTTACTAGCAAATAGTTACTATTAAAAATTTATCCAGTAGCAATACAGCAAAACTTGCGAGTTTAGCTGTCATTTTCGCTCTCTTAGTTTCCCCTACTTTGCTATTTCCTTGCAAGTTTTGTAAGAAACCGCCAGCCAGTAAATCTGTTACATACTAGGTTTTACTGGATAATGTCTAAAAAAAACATACGTTGAAGTGCATCATTAGATTTCCTACCCATAAAAAGGACAGACAATATATATGTACGATCTACTACTTGTCAAATGCATGCAAAGCAATGGATTTTCCCTACGATCCTTAATCAATTATTGGCCTCACCCGAGGTCAGGCATATTTAACACAGCTCATCTATGTACCCACAATCAACATTGGCCGCTCTAGTGTAAACTGGAAAGTACATTTATATCAGGATCATCTAGTTCAGCCTAGACTTAACCGGTTTGTCCAAACCAGCTTCGGAAAGACCAGTTTATCCTAGTCTAAACCGGTACATCCTAGTCTAAACCGGTATATCTTATCGCATGTTGGTAGAACTGTTTTTTTTCTGTGGAAACGAATCCATTGTGGAAGTAGTTCGATACACAGTCATGGTTACTTCTTTGTGCAACTTCGTATCCCTGTCGTACGTTGAATCTTTCTTTCTTCTATGAGAAAATTTTAACGGTGGTGCCATTTATGTTGCAGATGTTTTTGGTCGGACGCTTCTTGCACAATTTGCAGTAAGAGTATACATTTAGATCTTGAAGCCATGGCCTGTTTACCACATTTTTGAAGTAATAGTGATTTACAGATAGTTGCTGCCCATAAGTTGAATGACATATAAAAAGCGTAGTAAAAATAGAATAAGGCGTAGTGGGGTAGCAAATTTCAAAATTTTTGAAAAACCATTGCAAATTTACTACGATCGTAGCAAACGCTGTGCCCGAGCACGGGTTACTCGGCACAACCAGTGCTGCCAGAATCTTTTTGTACCGGATCCACATATCGAGCCGCTGCTATCCCTAAAAAAATCCCCAATAATGCTTTGACGGCGAGAGAAAGACCGTATAATCATACCGCGCAAAAAGTATGTACAAAGAAAATCTTTGTTCGAGAAATTCTTAAGGTCAGGCAGTAAGATATATCTATTTTAATTTCAATATGAAAATTTTAAACCAAACAAAAATCCCCATCAAATCCCCACATTCCCAAAATAAAAAATCTATCCCCAAACAGTTTCAGAAATCCCCAAAATGAGCGACATCCCCACATCTGGCACCACTGGGCACAACTCTCCTTTCCTCGTCGCTCTTTCTCCTGCAAATATCTACTTGCTGCAGCCAAAGTTGCCGTATATAAATGGGCATTTAAAAGGAACGTTGTCGATGAGATCATTGCCACACATAGAAGAGAATAAAAAAGATCCATCCTAATGCTTAATACATACATCTATTTTTTTAAGGTTTGAAACCGCTTTTTATTTGGTGGCGCTGGAATATATTCGCAAAATACTCTTGGAAAGTACTGAAGCTGCCAGTTTTATGGTTGGTCCTTTTTCGCTTTTTAAAGATTTTATAAAATATTTTATTTTTTTCGTTTTGCAGTAGAGGACACCGATGGATTTTCTTCAGAGGTATTTCGGTAAAGACTTGTTTTTACCTCCGCCCCAACTGTATGAACTATCGCGATTCCTGAATTATAAACGATTGGATGAATTACTGGAATTTGAGCAAATTCGATCTAAAGAAGGCATTACACATATGCTTCCCGTTATACAGAACTGTACTGACGGCTCTGTTAGTTTGCTACCGGGCGATGATTTTTATCCCAGCGATCCACAGGGCTCGGACCAAGCAGAAGTAATTAATCTTACAATGATGGAATATAGATCAAAGACCCAAAAACTGCATCGCATAGAGTTCTTCAACAACAGTAAACCGCTTATACAATTGAATTGTTCGTCTACAGATGATCATTTTTCACCAACAAACATATGACGGTATACAATATATACTCACATCCGCATGTGTATTTATGTATGTATAATTATATTCTAAGCAAATTGGTGATTTCCAATGCTTAAATTTTTTTATAAAATGGCATTGGGAGAAAATGTTGCACTTTCCCACGAAAGAATGTATGGTAATTTGTGTTATAAAATATAATGGCCCACGGGTTTAAAGTAATTACAAATAAGTAGTATTAACTGTTGAAAATCTGGGTCACCAAAAGTACCCAAAATATGAAATCTAGACTTCTTTTTTTTCAGAATGCATACAAATTTATTTATGTAAGCACTTCCTGGAAAACTGCATTTGAATATGTTTGTTAGATTTAACCAACTCAATGCGTGAAACAATCTTTTAGATAACACCAACTTTTGTTAGGTAACTGTGGCCGCTACAATAATTACATTTCATAGATGAAAAACAATTTATAAACAGGGCTGCCAACTATCCTTAGCTATGAGGTGTCATGTTGAGGATAAAAAAGTGCCAAAATGTGGCAAATAGAAAAATAGAAGTGCCGAAAAATGTGCCATCCTTTTAAATCATTCCCATTTAGCAATAAAATAAGAACCACATTTCTAAATCAAATGCCAAAATAACATAAACCAGTTGAATAACCTTTAGAAATTAGAAAATTTTAGCTGAGAAAAATGGTTTCACAAAAATGTATTGAAATATTACTATTTTTCAATAGTGCCATTTTGGCACTTTGTGCCAAATTGAAAAATCAAGTGCCATTCGATGTAAAATAGGGCCTAAAATGACACGGTTTATAAAAGTGTTTTTAATTGGGCTGATGATTTCACCCGGGTAATGAGCTACCTGGGTAACCGAAAAAATGTGAAGAAGTAAAAATTAAGCGCATTTACGATTATATACCGCAAACGAACGTACATAGGAAAAAACAATAAGAATCTTCCATACCATATGGGGAAATATAATATATATTCGTATCTAAAGGTTGTAGCAATAATTTTACGATTGTAGAAGTATTAAACTGCAGGGAGCTAAAAAAAATAATAATAATTTCTTTTTTATAAGATACTAGCAAAACCGGCTAACTTCGTTCTGCCCAAAATGTTTATTTTTTTATTGAAACTTTTTGGACCAACATTTTCACCAACAATTCACGTTTACAATTTTTATTGGCACATTCATCTGCTAAGATTAGGATTTGGTGGTCATTTGCCGTTTTAAATAACCTAAGGAAAATTTTACATCCGTGAAGAAGTTCTTGAAATTTTCCAACTGTGCAGCGTTTCATAGCATGGTTATTCGCAAAACGAAATTAATTTGAAGAATTTTTTCCTCTTCACTCCCTGGCGGCAACAATGACCCGGTTCTATAGTGTATCTGTCCTAGAAGTTTTACAGTATAGTTGGTGGCAATTTCAAAATGGGTGCGGATCATTGTTCTACAGAAATGCAATATACATATTAGAGTGGTTCATAAAGACACTATTTTTGGAAATTCATAAAAGCTACATCAGAATATTATTATTTTGATTAAAAAAAGTATTTTTTTATTTTGAAAAAAGTTTTTTTTTATTTTGAAAAAAAAAAAGTTTTTTTAGAGGTCGCGCTGTTCGTTTTTTTATAAAAACACTGATTTTCTAATTTTTTTTATTTTCTTGACATGTTAAAATGCAGCTAAAAATGTGGGTTTTACATATAATTACTCTGGTATTATTGGGGAACATTCCCTTAACTACACACCTGTCTTGGACAGTTACAATGGACCTAGTTCCCGAAAATACGCTCTCGAAAAGACACTAGTAAAATTAAAACGTTGATACTGAACGATTTACGCATTGTCATGGGTTGGAACTTGTTATCAGGGGGTTTCTGGGGTTGCTAATTAGGATTCTGAAGGCAGCTTTTCAAAATTCAAATTTTATCAAAAATAACAATAATTTGAGGTAGGGATTATGAATTTCCAAAAAAAAAATTTAGAACCTCTCTAATACATATACTTATTTCAGACGAAATACCTTAAAAGCTTGAACACATATTAATATTGGAAAATCACATCCGTTGGACCAATCGTAACACAGGAGAGTTCGATATACTCAATGGTGCAACAGGTCGATTTAATCTGATCTTCACGGCACCTTTTCTCACTTGGCTATTTTTAGTAATAACTCGATTCCAGAGCCACTTGGCAGCACTTTTTTGCAATAGTATTGCTCTTACCATTACCAATACATATTTAAAATATCAGCCAAATCGTATCATAAATAAGATTTTTAGTAATAACTCAACGACAGCGCCAACTGGCGGATTAAATTGGGAAACTAAACCACCAAAGAGACCCACTCAAACACGCAAAATAAAAATTTCGTTAAAATCCGTACAACCATATAGGAGGATTTCACTCACAAACACACCTACAGAAGAATTATAAATACATTCAAAGATAGTTAAAAGTCGGTACGTTTGTAGACCTCAGGCCCCCCTTTTAAAATAGCCCCAATTTTCTCCATGAGTATGGGCTTGATTTCATGTACATACATATCTCCATACGAAATTCCAGCACTGTACATTCGGTTTGTATGGGAGGTGCCACGCCCCCTTTTCCAATACCTCCCATTTTTCTTCATGAGTATGCGATTGATTTCATATATCTCCATACTAAGTTCCAATACTCTA
>NW_023458556.1:92443713-92448684 GCF_013731165.1 Rhagoletis pomonella | reverse complement strand
TGTTTTGTTATCGATATTTGTATACACATGCTGTGAAATCATATGACAGAACATCACATGATATGACATCATTTGGCATGACATGACATCCTATCACGTCGTCGCACTTCGCATCATCTAGGAGAATATGTAGATGAAGAAAAGGATAAAAGCAAAGATATAAAAGATAAAAACAGAGACGTAAGCTATGTAGATATGTATCGTAAGTTTCACTTTTCCAGTGTGGTCCAGGCGAACTTACTTTATTTTGTAAATTTCAACTAGTATAACAGCCCCACAAACAATTCCTTTATTAGTGTGAATTACACCCAGCATCATGCCATCAGCTGTATTTCTTACTAGCAAATAGTTACTATTAAAAATTTATCCAGTAGCAATACAGCAAAACTTGCGAGTTTAGCTGTCATTTTCGCTCTCTTAGTTTCCCCTACTTTGCTATTTCCTTGCAAGTTTTGTAAGAAACCGCCAGCCAGTAAATCTGTTACATACTAGGTTTTACTGGATAATGTCTAAAAAAAACATACGTTGAAGTGCATCATTAGATTTCCTACCCATAAAAAGGACAGACAATATATATGTACGATCTACTACTTGTCAAATGCATGCAAAGCAATGGATTTTCCCTACGATCCTTAATCAATTATTGGCCTCACCCGAGGTAAGGCATATTTAACACAGCTCATCTATGTACCCACAATCAACATTGGCCGCTCTAGTGTAAACTGGAAAGTACATTTATATCAGGATCATCTAGTTCAGCCTAGACTTAACCGGTTTGTCCAAACCAGCTTCGGAAAGACCAGTTTATCCTAGTCTAAACCGGTACATCCTAGTCTAAACCGGTATATCTTATCGCATGTTGGTAGAACTGTTTTTTTTCTGTGGAAACGAATCCATTGTGGAAGTAGTTCGATACACAGTCATGGTTACCTCTTTGTGCAACTTCGTATCCCTGTCGCACATTGAATCTTTCTTTCTTCTATGAGACAATTTTAACGGTGGTGCCATTTATGTTGCAGATGTTTTTGGTCGGACGCTTCTTGCACAATTTGCAGTAAGAGTATACATTTAGATCTTGAAGCCATGGCCTGTTTACCACATTTTTGAAGTAATAGTGATTTATAGATAGTTGCTGCCCATAAGTTGAATGACATATAAAAAGCGTAGTAAAAATAGAATAAGGCGTAGTGGGGTAGCAAATTTCAAAATTTTTGAAAAACCATTGCAAATTTACTACGATCGTAGCAAACGCTGTGCCCGAGCACGGGTTACTCGGCACAACCAGTGCTGCCAGAATCTTTTTGTACCGGATCCACATATCGAGCCGCTGCTATCCCTAAAAAATCCCCAATAATGCTTTGACGGCGAGAGAAAGACCGTATAATCATACCGCGCAAAAAGTATGTACAAAGAAAATCTTTGTTCGAGAAATTCTTAAGGTCAGGCAGTAAGATATATCTATTTTAATTTCAATATGAAAATTTTAAACCAAACAAAAATCCCCATCAAATCCCCACATTCCCAAAATAAAAAATCTATCCCCAAACAGTTTCAGAAATCCCCAAAATGAGCGACATCCCCACATCTGGCACCACTGGGCACAACTCTCCTTTCCTCGTCGCTCTTTCTCCTGCAAATATCTACTTGCTGCAGCCAAAGTTGCCGTATATAAATGGGCATTTAAAAGAAACGTTGTCGATGAGATCATTGCCACACATAGAAGAGAATAAAAAAGATTCATCCTAATGCTTAATACATACATCTATTTTTTACGGTTTGAAACCGCTTTTTATTTGGTGGCGCTGGAACATATTCGCAAAATACTCTTGGAAAGTACTGAAGCTGCCAGTTTTATGGTTGGTCCTTTTTCGCTTTTTAAAGATTTTATAAAATATTTTATTTTTTTCGTTTTGCAGTGGAGGACACCGATGGATTTTCTTCAGAGGTATTTCGGTAAAGACTTGTTTTTACCTCCGCCCCAACTGTATGAACTATCGCGATTCCTGAATTATAAACGATTGGATGAATTACTGGAATTTGAGCAAATTCGATCTAAAGAAGGCATTACACATATGCTTCCCGTTATACAGAACTGTACTGACGGCTCTGTTAGTTTGCTACCGGGCGATGATTTTTATCCCAGCGATCCACAGGGCTCGGACCAAGCAGAAGTAATTAATCTTACAATGATGGAATATAGATCAAAGACCCAAAAACTGCATCGCATAGAGTTCTTCAACAACAGTAAACCGCTTATACAATTGAATTGTTCGTCGACAGATGATCATTTTTCACCAACAAACATATGACGGTATACAATATATACTCACATCCGCATGTGTATTTATGTATGTATAATTATATTCTAAGCAAATTGGTGATTTCCAATGCTTAAATTTTTTTATAAAATGGCATTGGGAGAAAATGTTGCACTTTCCCACGAAAGAATGTATGGTAATTTGTGTTATAAAATATAATGGCCCACGGGTTTAAAGTAATTACAAATAAGTAGTATTAACTGTTCAAAATCTGGGTCACCAAAAGTACCCAAAATATGAAATCTAGACTTCTTTTTTTCAGAATGCATACAAATTTATTTATGTAAGCACTTCCTGGAAAACTGCATTTGAATATGTTTGTTAGATTTAACCAACTCAATGCGTGAAACAATCTTTTAGATAACACCAACTTTTGTTAGGTAACTGTGGCCGCTACAATAATTACATTTCATAGAAGAAAAACAATTTATAAACAGGGCTGCCAACTATCCTTAGCTATGAGGTGTCATGTTGAGGATAAAAAAGTGCCAAAATGTGGCAAATAGAAAAATAGAAGTGCCGAAAAAGGTGCCATCCTTTTAAATCATTCCCATTTAGCAATAAAATAAGAACCACATTTCTAAATCAAATGCCAAAATAACATAAACCAGTTGAATAACCTTTAGAAATTAGAAAATTTTAGCTGAGAAAAATGGTTTCACAAAAATGTATTGAAATATTACTATTTTTCAATAGTGCCATTTTGGCACTTTGTGCCAAATTGAAAAATCAAGTGCCATTCGATGTAAAATAGGGCCTAAAATGACACGGTTTATAAAAGTGTTTTTAATAGGGCTGATGATTTCACCCGGGTAATGAGCTACCTGGGTAACCGAAAAAATGTGAAGAAGTAAAAATTAAGCGCATTTACGATTATATACCGCAAACGAACGTACATAGGAAAAAACAATAAGAATCTTCCATACCATATGGGGAAATATAATATATATTCGTATCTAAAGGTTGTAGCAATAATTTTACGATTGTAGAAGTATTAAACTGCAGGGAGCTAAAAAAAATAATAATAATTTCTTTTTTATAAGATACTAGCAAAACCGGCTAACTTCGTTCTGCCCAAAATGTTTATTTTTTTATTGAAACTTTTTGGACCAACATTTTCACCAACAATTCACGTTTACAATTTTTATTGGCACATTCATCTGCTAAGATTAGGATTTGGTGGTCATTTGCCGTTTTAAATAACCTAAGGAAAATTTTACATCCGTGAAGAAGTTCTTGAAATTTTCCAACTGTGCAGCGTTTCATAGCACGGTTATTCGCAAAACGAAATTAATTTGAAGAATTTTTTCCTCTTCACTCCCTGGCGGCAACAATGACCCGGTTCTATAGTGTATCTGTCCTAGAAGTTTTACAGTATAGTTGGTGGCAATTTCAAAATGGGTGCGGATCATTGTTCTACAGAAATGCAATATACATATTAGAGTGGTTCATAAAGACACTATTTTTGGAAATTCATAAAAGCTACATCAGAATATTATTATTTTGATTAAAAAAAGTATTTTTTTATTTTGAAAAAAGTTTTTTTTTATTTTGAAAAAAAAAAGTTTTTTTAGAGGTCGCGCTGTTCGTTTTTTTATAAAAACACTAATTTTCTAATTTTTTTTATTTTCTTGACATGTTAAAATGCAGCTAAAAATGTGGGTTTTACATATAATTACTCTGGTATTATTGGGGAACATTCCCTTAACTACACACCTGTCTTGGACAGTTACAATGGACCTAGTTCCCGAAAATACGCTCTCGAAAAGACACTAGTAAAATTAAAACGTTGATACTGAACGATTTACGCATTGTCATGGGTTGGAACTTGTTATCAGGGGGTTTCTGGGGTTGCTAATTAGGATTCTGAAGGCAGCTTTTCAAAATTCAAATTTTATCAAAAATAACAATAATTTGAGGTAGGGATTATGAATTTCCAAAAAAAAAATTTAGAACCTCTCTAATACATATACTTATTTCAGACGAAATACCTTAAAAGCTTGAACACATATTAATATTGGAAAATCACATCCATTGGACCAATCGTAACACAGGAGAGTTCGATATACTCAATGGTGCAACAGGTCGATTTAATCTGATCTTCACGGCACCTTTTCTCACTTGGCTATTTTTAGTAATAACTCGATTCCAGAGCCACTTGGCAGCACTTTTTGCAATAGTATTGCTCTTACCATTACCAATACATATTTAAAATATCAGCCAAATCGTATCATAAATAAGATTTCAACGACAGCGCCAACTGGCGGATTAAATTGGGAAACTAAACCACCAAAGAGACCCACTCAAACACGCGAAATAAAAATTTCGTTAAAATCCGTACAACCATATAGGAGGATTTCACTCACAAACACACCTACAGAAGAATTATAAATACATTCAAAGATAGCTAAAAGTCGGTACGTTTGTAGACCTCAGGCCCCCCTTTTAAAATAGCCCCAATTTTCTCCATGAGTATGGGCTTGATTTCATGTACATACATATCTCCATACGAAATTCCAGCACTGTACATTCGGTTTGTATGGGAGGTGCCACGCCCCCTTTTCCAATACCTCCCATTTTTCTTCATGAGTATGCGATTGATTTCATATATCTCCATACCAAGTTCCAGAACTCTACCATGAACACTTCCAGA
>NW_023458556.1:92442336-92443703 GCF_013731165.1 Rhagoletis pomonella | reverse complement strand
CCAATAGCTCCAATTTTTCTTCAGGATTATACGATTGATTTATTATATCTCCATACCAAGCTCCATAACTCTACCATGAACACTTCCAGAGATATGCAGTATGGAAAGTTAGGTTTGTATGGGAGGTGCCACACCCCTTTTTACAACAGAGTATGCTATTGATTTTATGTATCTCGATACCAAGTTCCAGTACTCTACCATGAACACTTCCAGAAATATGCAGTATGAAAAATAGGTTTTGTATGGGAGGTACCACGTCCCCTTTTCCAATTGCTTAAGTTTTTCTCCAACAGTATGCGATTGATTTCGTATAGCTCCATATAAAGTTCCAGAACTCTACCACAAACACTTCCAGAGATACGTAGTATGAAAAATTTGGTTAGTATTGGAGATGCCACGCCCCCTTTTCCAATAGCTTTACTTTTTCTACCATGAACACTTCCAGAGATAGGTAGTATGAAAAATTTGCTTTGCATGGGAGTTGCCACGCCCCCTTCTCCAATAGCTCTAATTTTTCTCTAAGATTATGCGATTGATTTCGTATATCTCCATACCAAGTTCCAGAAAAATGAACGTGAAGTGTCTCGAACTCTACCACGAACACTTTCAGAGATATGTAGCATGAGAAATTCGGTTTGTATGGGAGGTGCCACGCCCCCTTTTGCAATAGCCCCAATTTTTCTCCAAGAGAATGCGATTGATTTCGTATATCTCCATACGAAGTTCCAGAACTCTACCATGAACACTTCCAGAGATATGGAGTATGAAAAAATTCGGTTTGTATTGGAGATGCCACGCCCCCTTTACATATAGAATTTTTTTAGCCTAAAACCATCCTTGTGACACGTGTGGCAGTTGTCTGAAGTTTCAGAAGAATCGGTTCAGCCGTTCTCGAGCTTTGCGAACACTAAAAAAACGGCTTTTAAAATACATATATGTTAGTATATATGACTAGGTAAGAATGTTACTCATACGCCATGTATGTACTTTTAATGATAATAAGTAACTACTTGACAAAAATCAACACCAGGGAGAGCCGAAATACACAAAGCGAAAAATAAAGCACATAAGAAGAAAAGAACAAAAGTCTGGGGAACGTCCTGCTAGAGAACGAGGCGAGAACAAAAGTTTTGAAAACTAAGAATGAGAAGAGCGTCTGCGTGTTCGGAGGAAAAGTTTTTTCAGTGAGAACCACGGATGTTAATTCTAAGCCAGAGGAAAGCTGGATCATTTCAACTTCCAGAGCGTTTATCATTATGGTGAACTGTCCATTTATGGAAAAATTTTTCATTTTCTGTGAAAGAAAAGTTCGTGTCTAAGTCTTTCGTTCACTTTATTTGCATAATTATCTTTCAGTTCTTTTTTTT
>NW_023458556.1:92436858-92442236 GCF_013731165.1 Rhagoletis pomonella | reverse complement strand
TTTTTTTTGAATAGGGTTGCTACCTGTTAATAAAATTACTATATTCAATCATAATAAGCGTAGGCATCAGTTCTGCACCTTCACTGTTACAAGAAAAGACTTAGCCTCTACATGTGCAATAATGTCTTATTTTTTCTGAGTAGGGTTGCCACCTATTGAAAAGTAGAAAGAATTTCGACGTTGTTTGGATTACAAAATGAGATACCAAATGAAGGGGTCTATCCTTCGCATGTACAAAAGCTTTCAGTTCTTGAATAGGGTTGCCACCTATTTAAAAATTACTATCTTATATACATAGTATAAAGGAAAGTCGAGATATTTTGACCACGATAATCTCAAAAACTACTGAACGGATTTATATGAGATTTTTTAAGTATAATCTGTATCGATAGGAATATTATCTTTATTACTTTAAATTCCTCTAGGATTTCCACCTGTATAAAAAATTATTAGATCCACACCGTTCATTGGATTACAAGAAATAAGATGCCAAATAAAAGGGCTCAGCTTTTAGATGTTCAATAATGTATTACTTTTTGAGTAGGGTTGCCGGCTATTTAAAAATTATGTATGTATAATACGCGAGGGAATTTTTTGTTAATGACATTAGATTTGCACAGTTCATTCAATTTAAAAAGATGAGGTGTCAAAGGAAAAGGCTTGACCTTCCGATTTGCAGTAAGGTTTTATTTTTCGAAGAGGGTTGTAACATGTGCGAAAAATTAAAAAATGTGGGCTGTTCGTTAGATTACAAGAAATGGGGTGTTAAATGAAAGAGTTTGGCGTCCAGATGCGCAATTATATATTAGTTTTTTGTAGGGTTGCAACCTGTTTAGTTGTCAATCGCATCTTATTTAATATCTACACATTCAGCGCGTGGCGAAGCCTCGCGCAGACGATGCCGGCTAGTATTTAATATTATTTAAAATATACATACATACATACAAACATATGTACACATGCATGTATGTATATGCATTTAATAAATTAGAAGTTTGAACTTAAGTACAGAAACTAACGTTTTAATTTACTTTTCTTGTCTGCGTCTACTCAGGCTAGCAGATAGGTGTACATAGTCGCGTACATTCTAGACATAAAAAAAGTTATTAAAAAAAATTTTCTCATTGGAAAAATATTTATCCTCACCAAAAAGATTATAAAAGAAGCTTTATGTCGCGTTACCCTGTTGTTTTTCGTTTAACCGGCATCAACATATGTATATTACCCGGGTAATAAAAGCCCCGGGAAATGCACGGGTAATCGGGTCCCCGGACATTATGCGAATTACCTGAGCACCCGGGTACCCGGGCATCATAAGCCCTAGTTTTTTAAGCCCCAAGTGAAGTATGAATATCGATTCTCAATTTTGATTGCAGTACACACATTTTATAATGGGGAGTATTCTTGTTTTCGCACGAATCGAAAATCATGAAATTTTTCTATCATTTTCTATACAAAAATTCCAATTTTTCGATTCGTACGAAAACAAGAACACGTCTCAATTTCTGGCAATTGTGTTAACAAATAATACAAATAGCGTCAAAAGGAAACTGTTTTTTCTTCTTTTGTACGTCTATAAAACGAATGTGGCTTTGTCCAGTATGAAAATATGTAGTAAACTAGTAAAACAACAAAAGAGACGAATTCTGTTATGTCGCATTTTCCCCCTGAGACGTTGGCTATCAAAATTGGCGCTGCAATGCTTTGGTCAACGTAAAACTTTTGAAATCTTTTGACGCGAATACATATCGCACCTCCTCTTCAAAAGAGGCACAACTCGAAAATCAGATCCGGAAATGAAACTGCGTGTGGATTGTACAGATTCAACGCAATTAAGAGGTTTGTTCCACACGAGCCCGTGGGATCCCGAAGCTGCCCAAAACAGCCCAGAAAGCGTTCCTCACGCTAGAAAAATGGGTAATAGAGAGCGAATACATTCCACTTTTGTATCGTAGGTAAATGTCTTTTTCTTCGTGCCCGAAACCGCCCGGACTTTTTTTCTGCGCACAAAAGAGCAAAAAGTCAAATTGCAATAATAGCTGTTGTTTGCTTACATCCAAAAACAAATTTTATAAAACACAAAAGTGGAAAATACCACAAAAGTTTCAGAAAATGAAGGTATTTGGTAATTTTATTAGCCATATAAGATAGATACTGATTAAATCATTGGTTTTCTTTCAGACTCGTTTAATTCTTATTTTCCATATTTTGCAAATAAAATAAAGGATGTAGAATGAAAAAGTGGTGTCTAAGCTTAATTGAAATTTCAGTTGAATAAACTTTAACTGTTTTCCGCACTTGTCAAATCGCAAAAATAAAAACAAGTGAAACAGCTGATTTGTTGATTACGGGCACGAAATGTGGTTTTTTTGCGTTCCGTTTTCTGTTCGTTTCCGGATACTAAAAATTGTAGTGATCGCTTTCGCTTAGCGCATACGGAATATGAAGTTGTTGTTTAATTATGCTATGTTGACAGCATATGTGTAATTCTTCTATATTGGCAGGAAGCTAACTTCTCAATGTGTAAGCATTCCGAAATCAAAACGAGACAGTCTAGTACCGTTTTTGTGTATGCATTGTGTACGTGAGTACCGTCTTTGTGTATGTGTTCTGTACATGTTTATTTATAAACGTTATGTGTACCTGTATTTGTACGTGTTTATTTATATATATGTACCGTAATGTTTTCGGACGGTACTAGCTGTTACTGTCAATATGTATATGGTTGACAGGTATTGAATTTTTGCTGTGGAAAATTACAATGATCGTTTGCCAAATTTTTGCGTAAGCAGCTTACCATGTACGAAAGGTAAGTATTTAAAATTAGGGTGCAATAACTATTGTGTAAGCAACTTGTTGTTGCATGTGGAACTATTATTGCTATTGTTTTAATTGGTGGTCTGGGTGCATTCGAAAACGTCAAAATACAAAGCATCAGTATCTTTTATTTCTCAACCGCACTAGGAATAGAGGTCCTACTTGCGCAACCTAGTTGATAATTAACATCTAACCGTGGTTGCGCACATTTTGCATTACAATCTGCTGAAGTTTAGAAATAAAAGAGACTGAAGCTTAGTACTTTGAAGTTTTCGAATGCACCCTCTATTATTGGTGGAATGAAAAGAGATTTCTGGTTTATGGGTCTCAATATGTTATACAGTATATTTTGCTTTGCTGCCTTTATGCTTAAGTGCACATTTAAGATACCTACCGTAAAATGCGCATTAGCGGCATTATTTTTAACATTTATAAGGAAACTCCTCCGATAGGTGCATTCAACATATCTGCACATTGGCGATACCTGCCTTAAAAATTGTGCAACTATTATTAATTATCAAAGAAAGTATTAGGTTTACCTGCACTGGCCCTACAATTACCTACTTTTACAAGCTTTTATTTATTTTGTTCATCTCGCAGAACAACGAAAATGGCTATCAATTCATGTAGTTATATAGATAATTAGATACCATTCGGTAAAAATTTCGCGTGGTAAGTGCTCCTCGTCTACGTGGTAAGTGCTCCTCCATTATTTGGTTTCATAGGGATTTGGATACCTTCCTCATTGCAGTAGTAAAGAAAATTCGCTTAAGTGCTTTTTTCGGTTAAGTGCACAAGTTTTTCGTGCAAAGAAGGATGGGCAGCTAAGCAAAATATACTGTATGTACTCATTGATGACATGTGTTCTAATTTCCTTACATTGGTTAAATAAAGTTGATGCAGATAGTCCAGATCATGATACAAAAAAGAAGGTAGTTTCAATAAACAGCTTTTTGATTAAAATGCGGATTTTTGACAATTTCTTAATTGTAAAAATTGGAAGAGATGTTACC
The DNA here is from genome assembly GCF_013731165.1 of Rhagoletis pomonella. Classification (NCBI taxonomy): domain Eukaryota; kingdom Metazoa; phylum Arthropoda; class Insecta; order Diptera; family Tephritidae; genus Rhagoletis; species Rhagoletis pomonella. Next base: position 92,438,406 of record NW_023458556.1, on the reverse strand, counting down.
CGATTTAAAATAATTCATATCTTATCTTAAAAATGTTTAAATTTTACATTAAATTCGATAACCTCTTCGAAAAAACTTTATATTAAGTTAATAAAATTTTTGTGAACATATTTTAAAAATCTTAGTGTCAGCAATAAAAAAAACAGCTCATCATATAAATTTAATCGCCGTTCGGAGTCAGCGTAAGACTGCAGGTCCCTCCCATTTGTGTGACAACAAAGGCGCACGCTACAAATCGGAGGAGAAGCTCGGCCAAACATTGATATAGGTGTAAGCGCCAATTTGTTATTATTAAAAGCAATTTACAAAAACTGGCGTTGATTTTTTTGAAATTTTATTACTAACGGTCTCCCGCATTTTACTTCATAAGGAATTCATGCCTATATGGAAAAAAATTCAAAAATCCGTCACAAAAAAAAATTTCAAAAATGGACGAGACCTTTTAGCCGGTTGAAACTGGCATGAGCTATAAAACCGTTTCTCATTAAAAATGGCCTCAAGCTCAATAAAAATTCTTGAATATAATTGTTATAAGGCCATAAATAAAAAAACAAATAAATTAAGGACTGGTACACCTAAAAGTTAAACAATCTAAAAATATAATTATTAACACAAACTAACAAAACCAACAACCGCATGATCAAGTTTAAATAGCACTGGAATAGCTGCGCTTGATTGTAGCTGACTCACATGAAAAAAGTGGAAAAAGCAACAACAGTTTATAAGGCGAGCTTAGCACAGTGCGTAGGCAAATGGCTGATTCAGCTGGGGTTGTCGGTTCGAATCCCGCTGAAGAAGTCTGATGAGGAAATATGGTGATTTCCGAAATAGCTATCACTTCTATCATTTTTTAAAATTGTTGTTGCTTTTCCACAATAGTTTTTCATCGAAAACGGCCTCAAGCTCAATAAAAATTGGTGAAATAATTATTATAAGGCCATAAACAAACACACAAAAAAACAAAAGTTAATAAAAAAGTATTCGAAAAAATAATCAGTGATTAACTTTCTTAATAAAAATAAAGTCGGCATCATTTTTTAAGGTAATGTCCAAAATATCAACAAGTTTTTTTGGCGCGGAATCCACCAGGCTAAAAAATGGAAAAAATATGGTTTTCTTCGAACATTTTCGGCCTTCGTCACAATAAAGCAGTTTCCTATAGTCTTCATTATCCATGTGTTTTCGGTGCAAAACTATTTGTAACGTAAGTCTTTTTACTAAATGAATTTTCAGGTAACATTATTTTTTATTTAGTTAGAGATAGGGCTCATATGAAAGCAACATTGTGAGCTATTCAACGTGCTATTGACCCATTTAAAATTTATACTCTTTCTAACTCAAATAGCTAGGCTCAGGAAATAAAAGAACGCGAGAATTATATTATTTCAAAAAGGAACAAGGTCAAAGGAAGCAAAATAAGAAGCTAAAAGAAGAAGATTTTCTGATTCAATAGTAAAAATCTATTCGAATTATTTTAAGTATTTTTCTAGTACTATTATTATCCTTCAAAATGAACTCTCGAATGGTGCTATACGATTTTTCCCTCAA
>NW_023458556.1:92434155-92436758 GCF_013731165.1 Rhagoletis pomonella | reverse complement strand
CTTCGGCCAGTGGTATCACAACGGGCGTTTCCAGCCCACGTGTGCTCCGCCCTCTACGCGGGACAGCCACTCCAACCTAACCTAATAAATAAAACAAACTTTAGGAATAACAAGTAAAATAGCGGCGAATCAGTTGCACTTGATAGTATTAGGTTGAATAAGGAAATGGATTAGCAAGAAGAGCTTACGGAGTGTGCATTTCTCAGTGATTAACGATTCTGACTTTGCACATCGATGATGCGGGTTCGATTCCTGCTGAAGTCTAGAAAAAAAATCTGATGAGATATGGTGATCTCCGAAATAGGAGCTATGACTTCTACCGCTTAGATTTTATTTTATTTCCAGCTCAATAACACTATTGGAAAAAATTAAAACCTTTTATCGAAGTGAAACAAAGTTCCAATACTAAATTCCCATTCGGAATTTAACCACGGTTGATGCATTACGGAAAGCAGCCATATTAACCCGGCCTAACCCTTAAATGCATATTGTTGCAAAACTGCGACATACCATTCAAATGAATATTACAATAAGAATATTGTATCAATGTATGATGTAAATAAATCACACACTGCAAGATATATTTTGCAATATGGCAGCACTTTTTTTGATTTATAAAAATTTAGAATGTCGTTTTGTTCCAAGCTTGGTTTATTTTCTTACTAAAGTGTATAAAAAATTCCATTCATAACCTAGACATCTATAATTCAATTAAATTTGCTTTATACATGTGGTATATATGTGTCTATGGAAATTCAAGAAAACATGCTGTTGTATATCTGCAACACCATGCATTTATGGGTGGAAGATTTAAGAGCGAAATACACCACACAAGCGGCTTGTCAAACACACTTCAAACCAACTTTTCCCATTTCGCCATACACCATGCAAACATGACTCGTTGAAGCAAAGAATTTTAGTTTTCTTCCGGTTTACAATATTAAATATTTTTATTTTCTTCCATTTTCCTCTCTTACGTCCTCAATCGGAGAAAATTGCTTTGGAAATGAGGAGAATTTATCATTCACAACGCAAGCGGTTTGATCAAACGTGAACATTGCGCTCATAAAATAAAAAAATTTAGGTTTTTGTTCAAATTTCCCTCAAACGGCTTGTCAAACCTTTAAACACCCCTATACAAAACACAAATGGCTTGAAGCAAAGGGATATTTTTCTGGGTTTGTCAAGCCGCTTGTGTTGTGTATTTCGCTCTTAAGTGTGGTTGTGGATTGTGGATTGTGTGGGAGCTTCAAGCAAAAAAAAGGCGAGGACCAGTACAAGTATGTTCACCTAAAGGATCTGCCAACAGATAATGTTGGATATTGATTAGCCCTCGTGGAAGATACAAATGGCTTGATGTACGCGGGCCCGTCGAAAGGTAGGGGGATAAGAGGTGAGTCCCCCCGGGCCCGGGCTTCTTAAGGCGCCCGAAATATCAGAACCATAACTTGTTATTAATTTTTTACAACGTATTTGCTCCTTCGTTATAGGCTTTTATTATAAATATATTCCGATTCGTGCTGATTGCTTCTGACTACAAATTAAAGAAAATGATCATACGGCCCAAACGCGTACTGGTTCAGTACGTTTTGGCTCACAGTCCTGCATCTGAAAGCATAAGTATGTTGCAATATTTAGTATATATCTAAATATATTGAACCTCCTGTTGTTTAGGAGCTATAAATGTTTCAACAGCGGACTGTTACATTACAATTTGTGGAGGTACTATTTAAAGCTGCTTTATATTATCGAAAAAGTCTGCTCTCCTTATATAACTTAAAAACTACATATTTGCTGAACTGATAAAATTAATTTTGAGGTCAATATTAATATAAAATATTATTAGAAAAATAGTCACTGTTACAGAAAAATACTTGCGGTTTGACATGTAATCCAAAGAAATTAAGAACATGATAAATATGAATACAGATTTAAAAGTTTCTGTTGTTGTGCAGCATAGGTCGTTTCAGAAGTAATTTTCTGCTTAGAACTCGAGCTTACAACTATTTGCTGATATTGAGGTTTTTCGCGGTTAAGTACACGAAAAACGGCTTTTATGCCATTTAATACAGAGACCCAGAATAATAATTATTTCATGGTGGAGTTTTAAAAAAGTCATCCAATATTTCGTAAGAATTATAAAAGCCTTTTGATAATAATTATGTGAGAGAAATTTTTTTTTCAGTCATCGATTACTATTTTTTTAAGACTTATATAATGTAAGTCTTTAAGACTTAAAACATTTTTTCGCGCTCATAATTACTATGAAAAGACTTTTGTAATATAAGTCTTAAAATAAAAGTCTTTAAAGACTTCAAGAATTTTTTCGCGCTCATTATTATTATGAAAAAACTTTTATAATATAAATCTTAAAATAAAAGTCTTTGAAGATTTAAAAATATTTATCTCTCTGATAATTATTATGAAAGGACTTTTAAAATATAAGTCGTTGAATAATAATTATAGATGACTCGAAAAATATTTACCTTAATATAATGATTTTTGACTGATTTTAATTATTTGCTCTTATAATAGTTATGTCTCTGATTTAATACTATTCTTGCCCTTCAAAATGCGCCTTCGAGTTGTACTTTACGATTTTT
>NW_023458556.1:92430315-92434055 GCF_013731165.1 Rhagoletis pomonella | reverse complement strand
ACTTGATGAATTGAGGCTTTTTATTAGTTTAGAGATACAAAAATCATTGCTTAAATCTAACAATTCGTACTGCTTACAAATACTAATTCTGTTATATTTCTTACAATTATTTTGTATTCCAAATATTATTTCTTTACTTCTTAAAACATTGTTGTATTTTAAATCAATTATGACATTATTTTTTATTACAGCTTTTAGTATTAAGTTTTAATAAATTTCTTTTGAGGTTAATGGTATTTTGATAACATATAAAATTGATGAATAATTTCTTAGTACGCTAACTTCTGCTAATTCTAATGCATCTTCGGCGGTGTCAAAAGGCATATTTTCCTATTCATTTCTTTTATGGCTAGATCAATTTCTTTTTTATTTAATATTATTGAATTTACAATTCCTATTCTAGCTCATTGTATGGCATATTTTATATTGATAATTTCCTCTTTGATTAATTTTTACTTATTCCGAAGGCTTATTGCTATTTCATTAGCTATTACATTAACTTCTTTTATGGCGTTCAGTAAGTTGTTAGTAATTTCAGTGATCTTATTGACTTGTTGATTTAAAGCGTTGTTTATAATTATCTGTTTATTATTATTTGTCAATAGTTTTTCCATATTATTGTTTATCATATTAAGGTCATTGTGGTCGGGACTTCCCGCTATGTACTTCCAGGCGGTGCCAAGGAAATCTAGGGATCTTCGGGTTTTAAGATTTCGGATGGGTTCGACGATTCCCAACATCTTAGTAGCTTGTTGGGCTTCGTCTCGTAGAGGAGGATAGAAAGGATTTGATGGTGGTAAGTTCCTGTCTATTGTGTCTGTTATCTTTTCCAAGATGTTTCTGTATATTTGAGTGTTAATGATGTGGATAAAATTTAGGGTTCCGTCCTTTATTTTTGAGTAACAATTATCGATGGTTATAAGATGGGATGAGGAATAGTCATTTATTTGGATTTATGCGTTGCATAAGGCAGCCAGGATTCTGCAAAAGCAAGTGTAAGGTTAATGGCCTGTTACGCTACTTTTGTAGATGGGAAAGGAAGATAATTTTACAGCTAACTAATTTAATATGTTCTATATCGTACGCCTATGGCGTGTTACCCGATTTTCAGAGTTAATGTTAATTTATTAACTCTTTCTTATCTACTGTGATTCTTTGAATGGAATGCATTGGATTTAATTTATTCAGTTTTGATTAAATTTTTAAAGACAAAATTTAATTAGATGAAATAAATTTAAATCTTTACGTTTTGTTAAGTCTAATTTTTACTTAAATTAACTTTATTTGCATTTCATTCAAGGTTTTTGAATTTGAAGAAATTATTATTATTATTATTTAATTTTTTTTTGTTATTGAGCCTTGATATGGCTTTTGTGCACCGACCTTCCGGATTTGGTTGTAACTACGTTTCCTTTGTCTTCGAGCACTACCTCCTTTTTGTATCTGGGGGTGAGTTTATTGCTTATTCGCTTATTGATTTTAACGTAAATGATGCAATTACTTGAATATGTTTTTACCTGTGTCCTCTTTTTGTTATGGAATGTAAGGTCCTTTTCTTGTTTATCAACTATTTTCCAGATATTGTAGAGTTTGTCCCTTTCGATTAATGTCGGGTCGCTGTAAACGCCTCTGCCGAAAAATATTTCAATGGGTTTCTTTTTGGTAGTCGAATGGATTGAGTAGTTATATTTGCATATGGATCTACATCGTATTCTTCAAAACTGTTGTGGGTATTTTCTGATCTTATACAGCACATTATCTCGGTAAGAGTTGAGTGAAAACGCTCTACCTGACCGTTTACTGAGCTGGTGTAAGGAGGGGTTTTAAAAATTTCGATGCCATACTGGTTTTCTAACATAAATACTATGGAAGATGAGTTTGAAGATTTTTCGTTGTCAATAACGATTTTCTCTGGTATTCCGAAGGATGTAAGTAGGTCTTGTAAATAAGGGTACTCCTATGTCTTCCGTTGCTCTTGATTTAATGATTTTCGCTTGCGCGTACTTTGAAAATTTGTTTATGGCAGGTAGGATTACTTTGTCATTAGTGTGGTAAATGTCGATGTGAACTGTTTGTCCAGGATAATTTGGAACTGGGGTTGCCTTTAAAACTGGTTTTGAGGGGTGCCTTTCATATTTGTTTTCTTGGCATATCTTGCATTGTTTAACGCTTTTTCTTATCTTTAGATTCATTCGAGGGAAGTCAAATTTTTCTAGTATTTGGGCTTTATTCTCGGTTGAATTCCTGTGCGCTCTTTTATGCTCTTTAATTATCTCGGATTCTTGTACCAGGTCTTTTACTATTTTCCGTGTGTATCGTACCTTATACCTGCTAAAATGTACTGGATATATAGTTTGAATTTTACCCAGTATGTAGTCTTCTGTAAAGATTGCATTGGTAATTGAAGGATTTAAATAGCGCTTGAGATGGTTTATTAATATCTCTTCTGTATACTCGGTTTCTTTAATAATATGCCTGTGATAAGTAGGGAAGGGTATTTTAAATTGATATGAGGAAGTGTCTGCGGTCCCGAAGAATAACTGGTTCTTGAATGCATTAACCGGGCATCCGTGTAAGGAATTAGGTTATGGGATGAACTTTCATCACTATGCTGAGTTGCAGTAAGAGAGTTTATCTGTAAATTTTGTGGAGGCCGGGATAGCGCGTCTGCCACAACATGGGTCTTGTCAGGCTTGTATTTAAGTTCATAGTTATATTCCTCCAGTATAGCTTTTCACCTTTTTAGTTTACTATTGTTGCTTTTATTGCTAAGGGCATACATCAGGGGTTGGTGATCAGTAAAAATTTTGACTGTGGCAGAGCCGTAGAGGTAACTTCTTAATGTTTTGAGGGCCTAGATTATCGCTAACATTTCTTTTTCGTTTGTTGCGTAATTTTCTTCAGCCTTCGACAATGTTCTTGATATACAAATTATGAGTTTATTTTCTTGTTCCAGTACAGCTCCTTTAGCGTAATTAGAGACGTCGGCGGTCAAGTGAAATTCTTTGTTGAAGTTGGGGTATTGCAACATCACTTCGCTGGATGTGAGTGTGTTTTTAATTTTATTGAAAGCATCTATTGCTTCGCTGTTCGGCGTTATTGCTGTTTTTGCCGATAGTTGTTTGCTCTCAAAACAAGAGTAAGAGGTTTTGCTATCTTCGCGTAGTCTTTAATAAACCGTCTTCAAAATTCCGACATCCCCAAGAACGATCTAAGGTCCTTGAGTGTCCTTTCTCTATTGCCTCTATCTTTGATGGGTTTACTTTTATTCCGTTCGCAGTCACTATGAATCCTAAAAATTCAACTTCCTATGGGCCTGTTCTAGTGTGTCGAAAACTATTTCTAGGTCTTTTGAATGCTCTTTTTCTGTCTTGCTGAAAATTATGATATCGTCTATATAGACGTAACATAATTTTCCTATCTGTTGTCGTAATATGTTGCCAAGGGCGCGTTGGAAGATGGATGGTGCATTTTTTAGCCCGAAAGGGAGTCTGGTAAATTCATATTTACCATTATTGAAGGAAAATGCGGTCTTTTCAATATCGGATTCCTTTAGTGGTATTTGATGGAAGCGACGCACAGTGTATTATTCCCATATTCTAGAAAATATCAATTAAATAATTTGACATCGCCAAATTTGAAAATAGCGTCAAATATGTGTTTAGAAATGCCTTATAAAGACGAAACAATAACAACTATAAAATTGAAATCAAAGTGTAGGGCGGGACGGGGTTTGATTT
>NW_023458556.1:92429027-92430215 GCF_013731165.1 Rhagoletis pomonella | reverse complement strand
TTCCTCTTCTTCAAAGGTGTTTTTATACCACCAACAAATTTCAGCGAGTATCGCATTGGACGGAAATGGCCTAAAGACAATAGGCTACACGAAAGTCTTGTTCCTGAAATGAAAATTTTGTTGCCGTTGCTCCACATTAAACTTGGCATTGCTAAAATTTTTTTGAAATGTATCGCAAAAAGACCAGCAGTATTCAACCGCTTAAAATACATTTTCCCAAGACTAAGTAACGCCAAAATTCAGGAAGGGGTTGTTAATGGTCCCGACATACGGAAACTAATGAGTCGTCAAGACTTTGACCAAGTTCTGACAGACCGAGAATTAAATGCATGGCTCGCATTGAAAGCAGTCATTAAAGGACTTTTGGGTAAAGAACGCAAAGACAACTACAGGCAATCTGTTGCAAACATGTTGGCAGCTTTCAATGAAATTGGGGTTAATATGTCGTACAAAATTCATCTCTTGCATCAGCATCTTGATCAACTCGCTCAACAGTTGCCAACTGAATCTGATGAGCAAGGCGAACGTTATCACTATACTGCGCTTCCATTTGAAATAAGGTAACTATGGAGTGTGCATATTTTGAATTCCTAGATTTTTCTAATATCTTTGTCAGAGTGCACAATTTAAACATGTTAAGGATTGAAAACTATTTTCGTTTCAGGTACAGAGGGAAGAAATCTCCAAATGCAATACTCGCTGAAATTTGATGGTGGTATAAAAACACCTTTGAAGAAGAGGAAGACGAGGAAAAAGGGGAAGACAAAGATGAAATTCCAGAATATCTGTTGGACGAAATTATCGACCTTTCTGATGATGATGACGATGACCAAGATATTAGAGAGAGCAGTGATGTTGATCCACAGCCGCCTGCTAAACGGCAACTGGCCAAATCATTTATTTAATTTTTTTACTTAAAACTTTTCATAACTAACATTTCAAAATTATATTTTTCCCATATTTTTATAATTTTTTTTCAATGTTTCTTCAAAACCAACACTGAAAAAATTGGTACATAAGAAATGAGAAGTAAATTAATATTAAGCTGGAAAACGCAAATTTTGTATTATGATTGCTTTCTTTTCAAATGAAATTTTTTAAAGAAACTGAGAAGCATATTATAGATCAAACAGAAAGCAAAAAAGACTTAGTTTTGTGGAAAATATGTTCAAAAAGCATGAAAAAAAA
>NW_023458556.1:92421985-92428927 GCF_013731165.1 Rhagoletis pomonella | reverse complement strand
AAAGTTATATCAGAGGGATACACGTTGTTTCTGGGCATATTCTTGTAAGACATTAAATTCTCTAAAAAATTACCCTCAAGCTGGTTGCCTTAGAGACGATGAAGAGTACTAAATATGATAACGATATTGCTGAACGAGGTATAGCATTGATACAAAATTTTAATCGAACTTTGACGAAAGGCGAAGAACAACAGCAATTAATTACTTTTGCAAGTAATGCAATGAAAATTAAATAATTTAAAAATAAATAGTCAAAACTTGTTAATATGTGGCGGTCTTATAATTATGCAACGCTGTGTACTATTAACTTGCCTGACTTGTGTTTAGAGAAAATTTGAATGGTTAATTTATTCGTTATTTATGTTTAAAGAAAATACAAATTTCGTGTTTTCAATGTGGAGAATTTGTCCTCCTGGAATGTTAAAAAGTTCTGGTCACCTTACTATTGGTGATTTTGAAGAAATTGTGGTAATAGCTGAACTCGCCTTATTATAGGTTTTCATTAAATTTTTAGCGCCATGCTATTAAAAGCGTATTGTGCGATTAATCAATTAATATGAGTTATAATAAATTTAATAATTGCGCAGTCCTATTGCAAAATATGTTGAAACAAATATTTTTAATAAGTATGAGTATTTTTAAAGAAAATTGTTTGTACATTACTATTACACATATAAATGATTTGTGTTATTTATTATTACCCTCTGAAAGTATTATAATCGTTTTTGGTTTTAAAAATATTATATTATAACAAGATCTCATTTTTAAAATAAAAGATTTGTTAAATCGATTTCACGAAATTTATTAAAAAAAATTTGCCATTTTTGGCGATTTTTTTTTTTAAATTGCGCTTTTTTTAAAACAACCTGAACACCCTGCGTGGGACACTGGCAACTGCAGGTTTCGCATGCTTGCGTAGCTGACTTCAAATAGTCTTAAACCTATGCCTCGTTTTCACGTTGCAACTGCAGGTGCAATATGATGACCTTGATGGGAGGTGTTTGATGTCCAGACACTTGCCAACGAATTGGGCGGATGAGCTTGTTGTAACTGGAGTTAAGAATACAGGCAACTTGTGTAAGTGTGAGTAATGCAGGTAGCCTCTGTTAGCGTGGGAATATTAGAATGTTGAGATTAAATCTTAACGGCGTTAACTTGATATATACTCATGCACAGAAGAATAGATGCGTGCTATTTTGACCAGTTCTATCTACTAGGTAGGTACATACATATGTGCATTAGGCTGGGTCGATTTTGTATGGGGGAAAATAAAAGGCATTTGACCGTATCGTAATAGTAATATTATGATGTCTTAAGTCTAAGCCAATTGTTATTGGCCACGAAAGATTAGTTTAAAACCTATCTTTAGCCCGCGCAATTGAATCAAAGTGTATGAATTTTGAAAATGAAACTTTCTATCTATGGAATGCGTTAATTGTTATAAACAAGACGATATATCAAATTAAGGGTTACTAAATTTAGTACCTCACGCTCATTTATCATTTTTCAATAAGCCTACAAGTTTTAAGATAAAGCTTACAAAAACTATAATTTTCCCTTATGAATTTTCAGTTCTTCATTACTTCAGCAACCAAGTGAAAAATACAAAAAAGTGAGACGAAATTTATTTCAAACGTTTTAATGTTTTCGGATGTTAATATAATATTAAAAGGACCATGGACTTGGTCACGCCGATTTGGTCAGTTTTCAAGATCGTGGTGAATGAAGTCAAACAAATATTGTCAAAGATTAGGAATCGTTTAATAAGTTAATAGTAGTTTCAAGCATATAAGTATTTACATACATTAATATAATGCAATTAGGGTGAGAAACGCCCATTTTAGGTCCATATATGCCGTCTTGAAAATTGGTGCAGAATGGTTTCATTAGTCACCGAAGAAGCACATTTTTCGCGGTTTCTAAATTTGCCGCTATATGAAAGAATAAGTGTATAGACATATATACTTAAATATTTTAGTTAATTCCATTATGTGAAAAAGTGACTGTAGGTAAGTGTGATAGTCTTTAACATATCCTGGGAAATTATTTTGAGGACTCTACAATTGGACGATATTGCTTTGCATTCAGCTTGAACGAAAAAAGTCACTCCCTGGCACGCTTTTCAGTGTCCCACTAGTCACATTCATTCAAATGAAAGGCAAAATTTTGTGCTCTCGTTGTGTTATTCATTTAAAATAAGTTGTTTGGTCTCTACATTGGTCTGGAATCGTTGGGCGTATATAATAATATATCCTGCATCTCTGGCGTTCGGACTTGGTTGTATTTATTGTGTTTGGCAGCTGTTTTCCTGTATCTTGAGCTTCGGTGCTGCCCTGCTGTTGGTCTGCTGTCGTTTGTTGGTGTTTTGTTTGCGGATTTGCCTATTTGTCTTTTGTCGCTGAAGCCAGGATTGGACGCATACGAGTAGGAATCTTTGCATTCGGGTAATCTTGTAAATTGCAGTGAATTTGCCTTAATTTTGGTATTGTTTGCTAATAGCAAGTCGTAAAAACATACATACCTCAAATTTATTACACAGTAGGGAGGCAAAAATATCACAGCTAAACGGCCAAATACGTAAACTTAATTTTGGCCTCTAGATTACAATGGCGTTTTCAGAAAATCCGTATCACGTCAAAATTTTGAGATATTTAGGGGGGAAGTTTTAGAGTTCTGAAAGTGAATGTTTCGTCGTTTAAAACACTGTGCTCAGGTTTTGAATTTTTTTCTGGGCAAAGGTTTTGATAACTGATCTTACTTAACTGGGATCTTTTAAATTCAATGGCGTCCTCCGTTTTTCCAGATTGGCTCTAGTTTCCGAGGTAACGGTGCTTGAAAATCTGCTTAAATTTTAGGGTTTTTGTTAATAATTACCTCAGTTTTAAGGTTATTTTACTAAAATTTTGCACGTGACTGTATTTTGATATTACCTTAGCTTTTTCTGAAAATCATGGAAATCGGTTCACTATAACATATAGTTTCCCATACAACTGATTGTTCAGATATGTGGTTTTGCGTTACAACTCATATTTTATTTCGTAATATTTTTTTATAACATTAGTTCATATACTATTTGGACCTAAATTTGGGTTCTCTTCAATCCCGTTTTTGCATATTTTGCTAGTTTCTATTGCTCGAATGATTTTTTTAATATCCTTTGCCTCCTGCGATCGACCAGCTAAAGGCCGCCAACATTGAGTTCAATCGTTTTCCAGCGAATCGGTCCTAAAAACACATAATGGATTGGTGAAATCTCTCTCCTATATCGTCGGTTTCTGTTGAAAGCTGTTGCTCGTAAAAGTCAAAGTGACTGTGTAGCATGTGGAGTTTAAGCGATATGTGCACATCAAAGGCGTCAAAAGATTCCATCAAGTTCGCAATAAAAATGGCATATTCTGGTGAACGATTTTTACACAGAACGTGTTTAATTAAAGCCCGAACTGCATCCCATGCAACGGCTGCTGTGCCATCAAGAAGCCTTGATCCTTCATTAAAATTCTGATGTCCGGCCCATTAAACACACCTGGAATAAAAATTATAGAGTTCTTAAAGCAAGAGAGAGATATAATAAAATATGTGATCGAAAATCTCTTAAATGGGCCACCCCAAAATTAGACGGTCAAGATATTTTCGCACAAATCACTTTATTCGGTTTACAACCACTTCAGAGATTTTCACTCATATACAATCAAAAAAATACCTTCACGGATTTTTTCAACGGAAAGTTTTGGAAAGACATTATTTTTCAAATATAGGAATGCAGTTTCGTTGACTCTAACCAACTGTTTGATGTAATTCTTAACAACACCAAGTTTGATATGTAAATCGGGAAGCATGATTTATTAAGCGCTATCAAGGGCTCGTGAACTATATTGAATTGACCAATCGATCGTTCCTTTCTTTTTGGCCAATCACATTTCGTATAGTGATTGCATTTGGCTCTACTATCCCAATGACAGAACAAACAACAGTATTTAGTGTAGCCCGTTTGCATGCCTGATAGTAGTGAGAGAACTTTAAAATCACAGTTCACGCGCCACCTGTGCTCTTCGTACTTGATGCAATCTAAGATTAATTGCATTGTTTCGTATGATTCCTTTATTCCAACCGCATACAAGATGGGAACGGGTTTCTTGCTACTATCGCGATAGAGCAAGACTGCTTTCAAACTTCGCTTCGATGCGTCAATAAAGAGACGCCATTGTTCGGGTTTATAGTCAGTAATTCCCATTTCATTCATCAAATCTGCAACATCAATGCAATAAGCCTGAGTGCCCTCTTCCGATAACTTGAAATATGGCATAAACGGATCTTGTCTATGTTTGTAGGCCGTTACTTTTACTCCTGGTGCTAAATCATTCACGCTTTTCAGTTCTGATGCCGAAATCATTGCGTTGTTATGGCACAGATTTAATCTATGCACCATGATGTTTAGGTGTTCTTGGGATATGAAAGACGGTAAATTGTTTTCAATCGGAATGTAATCAGATCCATCATCAAGTGGTAATGGCGTTGCCATAGACTGTTTGCAATCATAGACAGGTTCGAGTCAGTGATGCCAGACATTCTCTGTTAAATATCCCACGGAAATGGGGAAAAAATCCCTCAATTACCCACATCTTGAAAATTTATCCCACAAAATTCCCAACGAATTTAAACATATACATGTTTCAGTAGTAAAGAAGTAAAATTCATATAAAATAATAATAATAGTTTGGCGCTTACACATATGTGGTTTTCCTCCAATTTGTGGCGGTTTCCTTGATGTTGTCACACAAAGGGGAGTGACCTACAGTTTTACGCCGACTCCGAATGGCGAGTGTTTTTTCATGAGAAGCTGTTTTTCATGGCAGGAATACACTCGGAGGTTTGCCATTGCCTGTCGAGGGCCGACCGCTGTTAAGAAAAAACCCCTTTTTCTGTATTTTTTCACTCATTCATTTTTTCCCTTTAATTTTTTTGCTCACTCACTAAGGGCCTAAAAGAATTTTTTGGTGACTTTAAAATTGAAGCACATTCATGTGCTATTTAACATTTCATTAGATAATTTGTTCCGCTTTTTACATGAAACACCAGTTACAACTGAAAAGATTCTTTCTTACTCAGCGCTTGAATTGGTTAACGTAAGAAAATTTTCGAAATTGGCCTTATACTTTTTAACAATTATATACCATTTCACTCCACATCACATCTTCAGAACGATTAATTACGTAAGAATGTCGAATATTCTTGAATTTTGATCAATTATGCAACAATAACTGCGTTAAAAGAAAATCCCTTATTTATATGAAGTGTCCCTTTTTTCCCTTTTAATAATTTTTGATGCAAAATATCCCTCAAATAGGGAAATTACCCACAATATGGCATCACTGGTTCGAGTTCGGATGGATGATTTGGAACCTCTAACGCATCACTATGTGCAACAGGTAAATGAGCGCTCGGTACACCTTTGTAGACGACACAAGACCGATCTATTGAATTGAATATTTATGAGTATATGTACGTACATATATATGCTTATATCGATGGCTGAGTGGAAGATCGACCTATCTCAGCTGCCGATTTAAAAACGCCCTATCTCAGCACATTTTCAATGTATTTTGAGATAGGGCATTCCTCAACAAAATTCTGAGATAAGATGTTTTTCAATAAAATTCTGAAATAGTGCGTTCTTCAATCAAATTCTGAAGTAGGGCGTTGTTGAAAAGTTTTCTGAGATAGGGCGTTTTCGAACGGGCTGCCGAGATAGGTAGATCTTCCACTCAGCCATCGATATACAAATGTTAAGTTTGTTTGTTCGGCGGACAAAAACTAAAAAAGTTCTGCACCATTTTTTTTTTAATGTGGACATCTGCTGCAGACTTTCCAAGGTTGGTTATACTTAGGCGTGGTACCTTCCAAACATACATAAACTTTTACCTATTTCATACACTCAGCGATTAAGGTGAGGGCAAACAATACATAATTTCATGGTTTTATTTAAATTTACTTACTTTTTCGATTGAAACCAAATGTATTGCTGGTGCATGCATAACAATTTTCAGCTTCGTGTTTTTCGGGATTTGTCCAAATCATTGGTAAACCGAATGGTAACGAAAATCGTTGCTTTGTCCACCAAAAATTCATCGCACTAATGCACGAAATATATGTGAATTCGGGAGTGTATTTATTTTGTGCAGGTTCAGATTGCAAAAAATACCATTTATAGCATGCCAGTGCATTTTTTTTAAACTAATTTACGCTGGTCTGATTTCAAAACGAATTTACCACAAATGAAACAAAACTTGTTTAATTTATTGCAAAGCTTTTTGATTTTTTTCATCTTTAGGAGTTTCCGAAGACAATGATATGATGAATAAAAGTCTTTCATAAAATTTTCGATATTATTTATCAATTAATATGACAGTAATCGCGCGTAGATTTTCGGTTCGGTTTGGTTCCCAACTTATGTGAAATAGACGCGGTATAGAACGCCGCCTATTTGAAAGCATTACTCAGTCACTTTGACTTTAACGAACAACAGCTTTCACAGTACAAAAAAGGTATTAAAAAGCCATTCGTACAACAGAAACTGCAAAAATATGCCAGCGTTGGATTGAAAGGAACCCAAATTCAGGTCCAAGCACTGTATAAACTACTATTATAAAAAAATATTACGAAATAAAATATGAGTTGTAACGCAAAACCACATATCTGAACAATCAGTTGTATGGGAGCTATATGTTATAGTGAACCGATTTCCATGATTTTCAGAAATAGCTAAGGTAATATCAAAATACAGTCACGCGCAAAATTTTAGTAAAATAACCTTAAAACTGAGGTAACTATTAACAAAAAACCTAAAATTTAAGCAGATTTTAATGCACCGTTATCTCTAAAACTAGAGCCAACATAGAAAAACGGAGGACGCCATTGAATTTAAAAGATCCCAGTTAAGTAAGA
>NW_023458556.1:92416439-92421885 GCF_013731165.1 Rhagoletis pomonella | reverse complement strand
TCGAGAATGATGAATAAACGGTTGTTTAAATAAAACCACACACCACACAAATTTTTAAATTAAATACATCATATGTAGTTTAATTTGGAAAGTAGAACAAATTTATGCAGCTTACTAAAAAAAAACTTTTAGTAAGAGGAGATTGAGGGATTAATCTACTAGACACTGCTTGTTGAGTACTTCATATATCATATTTATATAATAAAGATTTAGATAACTGACATATTGCTGATAAAAAATTAACTGAGAAGGCTTGGGAAAGAGTTAAAGCAAAGGATAGCAATCTTAGTGAGAAAACAAATGCTTCGGTATGGGGAACATTTATAGTAAAACTAAGAAAGTGGGAGGAAAAACTGGTTGTCAGCTCTTCAAACATGCTTTAAAAAGTGCTAAACAAAATTTAAAGAAAAGTAATAACTTAAAAGATGCAATAAAAATTTCACGAAAGGTTGTAAATAATATTTTTAGAGGGAAAACCCCTATAATAAAAGCACCACGCGTAATACCATTACCTAAATCTGGAGGATTTCTCCCATTAACGCCTTTATTCGTAGCATTAGGAGCACTTGGAAGTCTATCTGGCGGTACAGCAGGAATTATTAAAACCATCAATGCTATAAAAACTGGAAAGGACCAGTTATTGGAGGCGAAACGTCATAATAATATAATGGAAGCTATTTCAATGGGAAAAGGAATGTTTTTAAAGCCTTATAAAAAGGGATTCGGATTATATTTAAAACCATACCAAAAAAACTCTTAATGAAGCTACCCAGAAGACCTCTTACTGATGTAGACTTAAACAAGTATTCAAAATTTATTCCAAATTTTAGAGGGGCATTCATGTGTGACAGTTTACCCCGTAAACCATTTAAGGAGAATGTGGAATAATAAATTTGGATAGTTCAAATACTGGAAAACGATAATGAGATTGATTATTTCGATAGCTTTGGAAAAACTTATATCCTCCTGAACATTTAATAAAGTATTTAGGAAAAACATTAAATATAACTATAATAAACAGCAATTAAGCTAATTTAAAAAAAAGCTCAAGCTATATAATGTCAGAGGAATATACGTTGGTTATAGACGTTCAGGGAGTCTATTTTCATAAGAAACTTATTGCTAAAGAAGTCAGCATATCAACATATGATTCACATGTAACAACGTTTCTTATTCAACCTCTTTTTGAAGAATCCAAGCTTACGATACGGGATAAAACAACTAACAACTGGTTATATCATAATCATCATGGATTAAAATGGGAAGAGGGTGATTCGACTTTAATGACTGTTATTGAATATATCCATTCATTAATGAGAGAAGAAATTATATATTCTATGCTAAAGGATTGAAGAAAATCAGATGGATTCAACGTTTATTCGGATACGATATTATTTTATATAATTTAGATGATTTAAATTGTCCAAATTTAAAGAATGTATATATTAAAAATACAAATATAAATACTTGTAAATATCATAAAAATTCTATGATATGTGCTGAAAAAAATGTAATAATATTAAGAAACTTTATTTCTTCATTAAATATCTAATAAATAAAAATATATACATAAGTAATTATAAAACTTTCTTTTATTTCAAATTACATTTTATTTGTTCTCATCATCAACATCACCAGGCCTTTCCATTCATACACACACACATATTAAATACTTAGCAATTAACTATGTGAACATTATTAACACACTTTTCTAGGGGTGGAGCATCTATATATGTATATACATATGTATGTATGTACGTTTGCATATGGATGTATGTATGAGAATACGTATGTATATATGTATACCAATACACCTTACCAATTTTCGACATATAAACCACCTTGTATATATACGTTGGTTATAGACGTTCAGAAAAACTGGAAAGGAGCAGTTATTGGAGGCGAAACCTCATAATAATACAATGGAAGCTATTTCAATGGGAAAAGGAATGTTTTTAAAGCCTTATAAAAAGGGATTGGGATTATATTTAAAACCATACCAAAAAAACTCTTAATGAAGCTACCCAGAAGACCTCTTACTGATGTAGACTTAAAGAAGTATTCAAAATTTATTTTAAATTTTAGAGGGGTATTTATTTGTGACAAGTTACCACGTAAACCATTAAGAGAGAATGTGGAATAATAAATTTGGATAGTTCAAAGGGTCCGGGAACGCATTGCGTAGCTTACTGGAAAAACGATAATGAGATTGATTACTTCGATAGCTTTGGAAACTTACAGCCTCCTAAGCAAATAATAAAGTATTTAGGAAAAAACATTAACTATAACTATAATCAACAGCAAAGCTATAATTCATATAATTGTGGACATTTATTCTTAAAATTTTTATTATCAAAATAAATAAGTAATTATAAAACTTTATTTTATTTCAAATTAAATTTTATTTGTTCCCATCATCAACAGACCTTTCCATTCATATACACATACATATTAAATACTTAGCAATCAACTATGTACACATTATTAACACACTTTTCTAGGGGTGGAGCATCTATATATGTATATACATACGTTTGTTTATATTTCTGACTGCCTACCAACACAGTTTACTAATTTTCGACATATAAACCACCTGGTATCGGATTTCCATCAGCGGTGATCGGTTCCAGTTCTGAATGGTATCGGATTTCTCAGCTTTCCATCAGCGGTACACCCTGTGATCGATTCCGGTTCTGAATGGTATCGGATTTCTCGGATTTCCATCAGCGGAACACCCTATGATCGGTTCCAGTTCCGGACTCAGATTTTCACCAGCGACATCTTGCGGCTTTTATCTGGGTTCTGAACTGGGATTACGATCGGCGACATCTTTTGGCGGAGCAGCAAAGCTTGCGGCAGAGCACCAGCAAACCGTATAGCGGTTCTGGACCGGTGCAAGCAGCAAACCATATGCCGATTCTGCTGCTAGCAGCGCTGCTTGCACTGGTTCAGAATCGGCATAAATATACTACTAAGCGAAGTTTGAAAGCAGTCTTGCTCTATCGCGATAGTAGCAAGAAACCCGTTCCCATCTTGTCAAACGAACAGATCGCATAGTCAATCACTGAACTGCCTGTTGCACCAACAAACGAGAAATCGCCTATAAAATCGAAAGAAATTCTGCCATTTAGAATTACTCCACCTATATCATCAATTAGACTAAGCAATTATCTACCCTTGCGGTCCACAAAAGTGTCTTTAGAACTTCTACGCTCGTCAATACCCGGCAAGCTCATAAGAAGATGCTTGTCTATTATTTGGCAATCTCCTAAACGCGCATTAAGATCACCCACAATGCAAAACGAGGACGGGTTCAACGAGTCTACAAACTCCTGAAAAAGTTTGAATTCTTCGCTTCACTTTGTACAGTTTATATACTGGGGTATAAACTAAAAATCAACTTCACCGAGTCTGGCTAACAGAACAACATAACCGAATATAGGCAAAAACTTGAGATTATAAACACCTTGAATAGAATTCCGGAAACCAAATAAATAACCTCCACTGGCACGGCAAGCTTTGTGAACTTTTAATGCATCTATCCGATGTAGATAATAGTTCTTAAAATTGTGAGAGAATTTAAATCCGGTTTCTGATATTATATGCATTTCAAATAGAAAGAAAATATCGAAAGTAATGATATAGTTAAAAAATCAATGAAATAGCAGTTTAGAGTTTAAATTCGCTACAGTGTATGATAATAAACTACAAACATTAACAATATAACTTGACAATGTTGATTGAAGTGAGTAGAGGGCTGATACTGCAGTTTTTTTGAGGCGGTGCAACTAAATTATTTATGTGTGTCGGGCAGTGTTGCCAGAACGTTTTGGGCCGACCGGCTAGATTGGCAAAAAAAGCGGCTAAAAACGGCTAAAATGTTTTAGTGAAAATTCACATGCTTTATTTAAATAAATCGCAAGAAACGAAAGACCAGTTAACACCATTAATTTATATCGAGTGTATATTCCTCATCATCAAATTAATCACTATTGTATATATCACCTGAATTCATTAATTTTAAGAGATCGTCATCTACAGTAAAATTATGGCAGCATTTTTCTTCACGTTTTAAACCGTATCTTATATACAAAATAGCGTTTAACGTTTTAACGCACATTGGATTTCTTTGCTTAGTTTTTATTATATTCATTGAACTAAATATTCGCTCTACTTCTGCATTACTTATAGGCAAAACAATAAAACTAAAAACTAGGTTGGAAAGGTCAGCAAAAGGGTTTTCTCCTAGGGCATTTCGAAATTGATAAACTTCGGCCCAAAATTTGACAGTTGAGTCTAAATTACTCCAGGTATGTAACGTTAACCGTTGCCATTGCATCTCTATGGATGTTATTTCGTCGGCATTATATTTGTGTTTTTGTTGCTGTAGTTGAACAAATACTTTTGGTTTAATTACTCTTAATGCATTTCCAACCGAAAAAAGTCAGTTTTTTTTAGTGTGGCAATATTTGTAGGGAGGCGTTGGCGTAATTCCTTTATTAAAGTGATAATAAAATAGCGACCATTTTCTCGAATTATTTTCTCGGCTTCGTGGTCAAAAGCGTTTGTGCTTACTTTTGTTTTTAAATACTCTTCAAAACTGTGATAAAACTGAGGAAATGGAGCAAGGTATGGTTCCAACGGGGAGCAATAGGATCAAATGTGTCCGCGCTAATAACCACTAGGGAGCATAGATGCGAAAGTAAAACATTGAGTTCATTAAAAATCTTCATTGGGTCTGCATTATTGCTTTCGAACAACTTGTTTACTTTTTGCACCTGAAAATTAGGCAAATAGTAAAATTGGCTAAAAACGGCTAACTTTTTTTTACAAACCGGCTAACAAATCGGCTGCCGGCTAGATCGAATTTTCTCCGGCTAGTTGCTATCAAAACCGGCTAAATCTAGCCGGAAAACGGCTAAAATGGCAACGCTGGTGTCGGGAGATCTTCTACCGATTTGCCAAAGACTTCTATTAGAACAGCTTTTCCATCTCGGTTACCGCAGCGTAGTGCCCCTTCGGAGTCAAACTACAAACGATGTTCGTTGATTATCCACTTGTTGTCGAAAACTTTAATTTTACACGCTTTTTTATAAGTGGACAATGACCTCTTCAGAGACAGCATAGCCATTTTCTGCTTTTGCATGGACATAATCCCTTCCAATGTAAACGGCCGAGCAAGCCAAATTTCTACTATGCTTAAAGATATCTGCAACATCATTTTCCCTCTCGAGTTCCGCGATAACATTCATTTTTCCATTCCCCTCGAAGATTTTCTTAGTTTTAACAATTGCAGAATTTTTGCCAAATTTATCTTTGAGCACCTTCGCAACTTCGAGAGAAGCATCATTAGCAGCTGGTAACCCGTGGAAGACAATTTGGGTCTTGGAGCTTGGTTCTCTAACCAACGTAATGTCGCCTTCGTTTCGTTAGCTTCGTGTTTCAT
>NW_023458556.1:92408306-92416339 GCF_013731165.1 Rhagoletis pomonella | reverse complement strand
ATGAAACACGAAGCTAACGAAACGAAGGCGACATTACGTTGGTTAGACAACCAAGCTCCAAGAAACAAAATTGTCTTCCATGGGTTACCAGCTGCTAATGATGCTTCTCTCGAAGTTGCGAAGGTGCTCAAAGATAAATTTGGCAAAAATTCTCCAATTGTTAAAACTAAGAAAAACTTCGAGAGGAATGGAAAAATGAATGTTATCGCGGAACTCGAGAGGGTAAATGATGTTGCAGATATCTTTAAGCATAGTAGAAATTTGGCTTGCTCGGCCGTTTACATTGGAAGGGATTTATGTCCTTCCATGCAAAAGCAGAAAAAGGCTAGGCTGTCTCTGAAGAGACTTATAAAAAAGCGTGTAAAATTAAAGTTTTCGACAACAAGTTGATAATCAACGAACATCGTTTGCAGTTTGACTCCGAAGGCGCACTACGCTGTGAACCGAGATGGAAAAGCTGTTCTAATAGAAGTCTTTGGCAAATCGGTAGAAGATCTCCCGACACACATAAATAATTTAGTAGCAACGCCTCAAAAACTAACTGCAGTATCATCCCTCTACTCACTTCAATCAACATTGTCAAGTTATATTGTTAATGTTTGTAGCTTATTATCATACACTGTAGCGAATTTAATCTCTAAACTGCTATTTCATTGATTTTTTAACTATATCATTACTTTTGATATTTTCTTTCTATTTGAAATGCATATAATATCAGAAACCGGATCTAAATGTTTCACAATTTTAAGAATTATTATCTACATTGGATAGATGCACTAAAAGTTCACAAAGCTTGCCGTGCCAGTGGAAGTTATTTATTTGGTTTCAGGAATTCTATTCAAGGTGTTTATAATCTCAAGTTTTTGACTATATTCGGTTATGTTGTTCTGTTAGCCAGACTAGGTGAAGTTGATTTTTAGTTTATACCCCAGTATATAAACTGTACAAAATGAAGCGAAGAATTCAAACTTTTTCAGGACTTTATAGACTCGTTGAACCCGTCCTCGTTTTTCATTGTGGGTGATCTTAATGCGCGTTTAGGAGATTGCCAAATAATAGATAAGCACCTTCTTATGGACTTGCCGGGTGTTAGGGTTTATAGTCAGTAATTCACATTTCATTCATCAAATCTGCAACATCAATGCAATAAGCCTGAGTGCCATCTTCCGATAACTTGAAATATGGCATAAACGGATCTTGTCTATGTTTGTAGGCCGCTACTTTTACTCCTGGTGCTAAATCATTCACGCTTTTCAGTTCTGATGCCAAAATCATTGCGTTGTTATGGGAGAGATTTAATCTACGTACCATGCTGTTTAGGTGTTCTTTTCAATAATAATAATAATATCCCAACGGTTTTTACCCTCCATTCCCGCCCATCCGCACGAGGGGCGCAGTCCGCATGACGTACGGAACCAATATTTTAAATTTTTGTGCCGAGTCACGATAGGCAGGAGGAGCAGCTACAGAACTAAATTCATCAGCTGATTTTATGTATTTATATCAATAATTCACTTATTGAGAGAGGAGAGTATCGCTTTCTTAATGCTGAAAAGCGGTTCTGATATATCAAACGTGCTGGAATGAGAGTTAAAATCCTGGCATAAGCAACGAAGTGGGTCGTGCAATTCAAAATTGGTTTTACAAGCTTTCAGAAATGTGGGACAAAAGTGTCTTGATACGCGTGAGGGAACATTAAAGCTTACATCAGCCAGAAGAGACGGACTTGAAATTGAGCCTGTCAGTAATTTAACCATAAAAATTATACCAAGCATTTCCCTGCGAATGGCAAGTGTAGGAAGGTTAATAAGTTTTAAGCGACTCGTATAAGGTGGAAGACTATATTGAGAATCCCATCGGAAATTTCTTAAAGCAAAAAGTAGGAATTGTGTTTGAATTGATTCTATCTTGTCTGAGTAAATTTGATACCTTGGATTCCAAACCAGCGAGCCGTATTCCAGAATCGGCCTAACTAATGTTGTAAACAGGGTTTTAGTGATATAAGGGTCACTAAATTCTTTTGACCATCGTTTGACAAATGTAAGTACACCTTTAGCCTTGTTGACGGTCACATTAATGTGAAGATTAAAATTAAGCTTAGGATCCATTGTGATACCAAGGTCCACAAAATTGTATACCTGTTCCAGGTTATGGTTACCTATTATATAAGAAACTGGCAGAACAGCTCTTCGCGAGAAGCACATTACTTTTACATTTCTTAAGATTTAGAGGCATAAGATTTACTTTACACCAGTAAGCCATACTGTTTAAGTCTGATTGTAGCAAAGACCTTTCTTTAATTGAAACGTACGATTTATAAAGTTTTACATCATCTGCATACATTAAAATTTTGGAGAATTTTATATCTGTAGAAATATCGTTTATAAAAAGCAAGAACAGAATCGGGCCTAGGTGGCTACCCTGAGGGACTCCTGAAGTAACATCAATGACGTCAGAGATAGTATTTTTAAACAATACCCTTGTGATCTATCATCAACGTAGAAAATTAGGTGGAAGACCAAGAAGATCAAGTTTATAGATGAGCAACGAGTGGCACACTTTGTCAAATGCTTTACTGAAATCAGTATATATAACATCAACAGTTTTGCTCTCACTAAATGCTTTTGAGATATAGGATGTTAATTCAAGTAAATTTGTAGAAGTTGATTTGCCCTTGCAAAATCCATGTTGACTGTATGAAATGCTTGAAGTGATAGAATGCGTCAACCGATTTGTTATAATTGTTTCAAATAATTTAGGAATTGCAGAAAGCTTAGCCTCAGTATACCCAGTAAACAAACTTAGCTATTTTTTTTCGCCAAGTTTGGTCCCCATAAAGGACTAGTGTTGCAAGCAACGCTTTTTCGGCAATTAGGGTGTTGTGCAGCTATTTAATGTGGTGAAAATTATTTAAGCACTGGGGAGATTTATTCACATGGAATTGGAGATTAGGCTAATAGATTTATTTTAAATAAATTGTGAATCTGCGAAAATATCTTTTCAGCAGATGAATATACTTTTTAACCTTTTTTCCGAAAATTTACATACAGGCTCGAAAATATGCGAGTAACATTAATACAAACAGTAAAATTGCAGCGAGAGCGTAAAAGCAAAATAGAGCGTTAAATTGAGAAGAAGAGAAAACTAGCAGAAGAACTTATTGAACACAAAACTGGCAAAAACTTGCAAGTGAACAGTTGTTGCACTGCTTTGACAATCTGCTGTAAACATTTTACTATTTATAAATCAGTTTTAAACTCTTTGCTTTACACACAAGCACTTACACTGTCCAGTACATCATTAATATTTTTATTTCCACTCATTTTACTTTTGTTTGTGCCAAGGCGAATCAATATAAGGTGATTGCAGGAGTACAAAAACAAAAATTTACATGTATTTTGTTTTTGCTTTGGCGGCATAAACTGTCAAAATCTGTAAGAGTGTGTGTAGAAACAAAACTTTTCAATTTGATATCAGAAGCCGTGCGGCGAAACACATACACAAAATCAGCTGAGCAAATAACACCACCTTATATAAATTCGCCTTGGTTTGTGCTAAACCAATTCAACAAATGGGGGCTTTTGACATTTATTCTTCTTCTTCTTCTGCTAGCTAATTTCTGCTAGTAAAAATTTCACTAGCAAGAATTTGCAGCTCTCGTGTTGTTACGTCTCGATTCAGTGCTCTCTTGCAAATATTTTGGGTTATCATACACTTTTCTAGTAAAAATTTGCAGGTTCCAGTACAAATTAGTACTGACTATTGGTAACTATACAAACCTATTCAAATATCGTCGCTTGGATGGAAAATTGCCGGAAGTGTCAAAATGACAATTTGCGATTTTTGGATATCTTCTTTAGTTTCCGAGTAATTGACCAAAATGTTTTCGGATATTTGGTACAAATTGCGTTAGTATTGCTGTCGTACTAAACTAATCAAGATCTTTCAAATAGAGTTATCTGTTCTTCTTGAGTTTCGGACATATTCAGCGTTATCATGAGTTTCATTTTCTAGAACCGGGTCACTTTTTCACTTTTCTTTTGCGTGTATTCACTACAGGTGGATGAAAAAATTGTTGGCGAAATTTTGTTCGGGCGAAACTCACGATTAGGCTGATTAGTAAAAAGTATGGTTAATTTATAAAAATTGTTATCACATTTTGGCGTATATCATTAAAAATGACTGCAAATTTTTTGACAAATGTTTATTTTTATATACATGCAAGTATACCTAAATTAGCGCGTTGAGCTTGTATATTTATCTCTCTCTAACGCATTAATTCTATATACGTCAGTACCAACGCCTGACTAAATTATGTCTAAATTTGATAATGGCTCTATGACAAAATATTCATGGAATTTATTCGTAGATTTTTATTTACTTCATTTCATACATTAGTATTGATCTGAATGTTTTTTACTAAATACCAGGAATAAATATTTAATAAACAACTATTTCATTTAAGCTTAACCAACTTTCAGTTGCTCGGAGCTAGTTTTGGAACGCTTCATGAAATATTTTCATGGACGGTAAATGCAACCCTGGGTGCATCATTAATGAGCTGAAAAACCAAAACAAATAATTAAATAAGTGCGTGCGTCTAAAAGTTTCGGAACAAATTGTGGATTAAAGCCTTTCGAAAGTGATAAATAACGTAAAAAGTGATTATATTAATATTGTTAATAAATCTAAATTACTAATAATGTATACCCTTTCAGGGAAGATGCCGAAAAGGTGTGTATCCAGATGTCCAGAACAAGGATCCTTGTATAAGTTTCCATCGGAGGGAGAAATGCCAAGGTATATTTTTTATCTATATATATAAAAATGGAGACGTTTTTTTGTGTTCGTTAGTCGCCGATTCACGCCTAAACGCATTCACCGATTTCAATCAAACTTTCACAGATCATTGGTATTGGTCCATAGATGGTTTATGTGAAGTTTTAAAGAAATCGGTAAAAGTATGCGTGCGTTGTGTAAGTGTGAAAAATACAATATTTGCGTGTTTCCCTTATACGGACATTACGTATACGGAATGAGAATACACGCAAATGAATAGAATATACACAGACATGAATAACATTGTTTCGATGTCGAGTGACGTATGCGACTGTATTATTCGTAATGCAATAGTTGTCCTCTCTTTTCTTTCCTTTTTATGCATGCGTGACACGGCATCAAAGCACATTGCTTTTTTTTAAACTGGAAAAATATTTTGAGCTTCATTTGAACGTTTTATGATTTAGATAAAATAAAAATTCGTTAAATATATTTGATTCCATTAATAACCATAAGCCTGTATTTTTCGAAGTTCAAAGTTTTTGGACAAATATTGAAACGTTTACTTAAATTAAATGTTAAATACATATATATAAATGCGCAAATGTAAAAGTTTAGATGGATTTAAAATATACGAAATTATTCAGCGGTTGAATCCATACATTTTTTGAAATCCATCAATATGGATCGACAGTCGCCATAAATGTTCTTTTAAAAAATAAAATTTGATGGTAGCTCGAGTATTAAGATCAGGTTTCTATTAGTATAACTTTGTTCATGGGTTTGCGTAATTTTTTTTGTGGTGAAAGTCTAAAACCAAGAAAAGAAAACGCGAAAGCCGACGAGCAAAATGTAAAAAATAAATCCTCCTGTATGTATATATACTCGAAAAAGTTATGCTAACACTTTTTTCATGCATTTAGGTAGACAATTTTATATGGGCAAACGTACGTTTACGAGATAAATGCCTAAAAGCAGGTATAACTAAAATAGCGCTCTCAGGGATTTCTGTTACAATACTTCTGTAAATTTCATGCTCCAAGTGTTCGAGCATTGGTATAGCGCTGAAGACAACTGCTCAGGATATAATACAAAAATGCATATTTACTTGATTTCACATAGTAATATTATCATTGTTAAAAGAGAACAAGTTTGTATTAGGTAATAATTAAATAATGCAACCTTATGTGCTGCTTTGACGAGTGGAAAAACCAAAATAGATAATTATATTTGTATGTGTGTTTAAAAGAGTTGGATTATTTTGTGAGTGTAAGCAGTTTCAAAACCAAAGAGTAGTTGCAACATTAAAAAGTACCTGAAACACATTTTCATTTAACAACTAAAATAGCAAATATGAGCAAAATATGTACTTTCTTCAGTTTTCTTCTGTTGCCAACTTTCTGAAAAACGTGAATTCACCGCGATGCGATACAGAAACAAAAAGACAGTGACAGCGCGCTGAGGGTTTTGAGCAATAATATAAATTTGTATCAAACAACGCATTAAATAGTCATTTTAGTATACTTTTGCTGTTTACTTATTCAAGTAAATGCATGTATTAGTTTTTCTTTAAGAAATTTCTCTAAAATTTGCAACTTTTTTTTATGATTTCTAAAGATTACTTTATTTTTGCCAAAGAGCAACCTTGCGTACAGAAAATTGCGTTGTACTTAAAACTTCACCACTATAAACTTGGTCCTTATAAAGGACTTTCACCACAGTCTGTTTACTGGATATACTGAGGTCAACATAATCAGCTGTATCAAAACCATTTGGTGAGTTGTCAAAAATTTTAAAGTGTGTTTTTCATTGTTGTTTTTTTTTTTGGGAAAAAATTTATAAAAATAAAATATATTGTGCGTAAAATTTTAATAATCAGTGAAAATAAAAAAACGGTGGTTTCGTTGTTGTTGTTAGCGATTGTAATGCACATTGTAAGTTTTTCATGTTTTTTTGATTAAATTCATTACTTTTCAATTATTTTGTTTTAACTTATTTGAAATCAACTTATGCGGCCAAAAGAATTAGAAATTTAATTTCAACAATAGAAAAAAGAAAATTATATTACTTATATTTTCATCGCTTTATTTTAGAAATGCCACGCCCGCGAAGAAATGATATTGGTCGTCGGTCGCGTAGAACGCAAAATAGATCAAATGAAAGGCAAAATCAATCACAAGAAGAGCGAGAAGTTCAAAACCAAAATCAAAGGGAACGTATGGCCAGATCACGTTCAGGCCATTCACCTGAAGAACGTATACAACGTAATGAGCACGATAGATTAAGAATGCAAGCGCATCGTGCAGCAAGAAATGTTAATGAAAATGCACAAAGACGACAACAAGCAGCACGAATCAATGTTAATATTGATTTGAACGGTGCTGGATTTCAATATAACAATGCCATTGATAATAGTTTGCATAAATTTGTGGTTATTGGCGCAATGGACAAAATATGTCAATATTGTAATGCAGTGAAATTTAAAACTGAACCTCCTGGAATGTGTTGTACTTCTGGGAAAGTACGACTACCAGAATTACAATATCCACCAGAACCATTAGCTTCACTGCTTTCTGGCTAAACACCTCAATCAAATCATTTTTTGGATCACATTCAAATGTACAATTCATGTTTTCAAATGACGTCTTTTGGTGCGACGAATATAATAAGAGATAATTTTATGCCGACCTTCAAGGTAATTTCGGCATCAAGCATTTCAAATGAAAATTTTGAAATAGACAATCTATCATCTGAATATTTTGGCTCTACATTACAGATACAAGGGCAAATTTACCACAAAATCGGTTCCTTGCTGCCATTCCCAGATGCTAACTATAAATTTTTGCAAATTTATTTCCTTGGCAATAATCAAAATGAAGTCGATACACGTTGTGCATTTTTTAAAAGTGCCAGAAGATTGATAATTGAAGAATTGCAAGCAATATTTCATGAACATAACGAATTGGTTACTACGTTTAAGACAGCACTTGATCAAATGCAATCTGATGATCATAAAATTGTGATTAGAGCTGACAGAAGACCGATCGGTGAACACGAACGAAGATTTAATGCACTGCTTAATAATGAAATTGCTATTGTGATTGTTGGTGAAGAATTTCAATCACGTGATATTGTATTGCGCCGAAGAAATAATCAATTACAACGTGTATGCGAAACGCATCTCTGTTATGACGCACTACAATATCCAATTTTATTTTGTCGAGGCGAAGATGGATACTCTGTCAATATAAAAA
>NW_023458556.1:92405786-92408206 GCF_013731165.1 Rhagoletis pomonella | reverse complement strand
ATTAAATACCCGGCGCAAATATTAAATATATGTTTTTTCACCTTTCCTAAACCTACCGCTAGATAGTAAGCCGGGGTGTATCAATTTTGAGGAAATTAGCGTCCTTCAATTTCGAAATACTGAAGTTTCAAGCATTTCTGAAATTTACCGTTATATGAAAAGCGGCCGTAATTTTAGTCCGATTTCAATAATTTTCAATGCTTTGCTTTCATGTGGCAAGCACAATAACCACACCGAGTTTGGCACAAATTGGTAGAACGGTTACCGATATACATATATGTGATCATAAGTGGGCGGTGCCCCGCCAATTTTCCAAAATTTTACCATAAACGTATTTCTTGGCAAAGAATTGTTGCAGGCATCAATTTTGAATAAATTAGCTTCAATATTTACTGATTTATCGAAGATTTTGTATTTCTCTAAGCTACCGTTATATGGGATGTGGGCGTGGTTATCGTCCAATTTTAAAAATTTTCGGCGATTTTGTATGATGTACCAAGGCCAACAACTGTGCCAAGTTTGGAAGAAATTTGTGCAGCGGTTCCTAAGATATACACATGTAACCATAAGTCGGCGTGGCTACGCCCGTTTTCCAAAAATTTATAATATTCTTATTTTTCGTCTAAAAATTGTTGTAAATATCAATTTTTAGTGAATAATCTCCAGTAGTTACTAAAATATCGCAGTTTTCGTATTTCCGAAAATAACCGTTATATGGGATGTGGGCGTGGTTATTGTCCGATTTTAAAAATTTTAGGCCATTTGGTATGCTGTGCGAAGGCCAACAACTGTGCCAAGTTTGGAAGAAATTGGTGCAGCGGTTCCTAAGATATACACATGTAACCATAAGTGGGCGTGGCTACGCCCATTTTCCAAAAATGTAAAATGTTCTTATTTTTCGTCTAAACATTATTGTTAATATCAATTTTGAGTGAATTATCTTCAGTAGTTACTAAAATATCGCAGTTTTCGTATTTCTGGAAATTACCGTTATATGGGAAGTGGGCGTGGTTACAGTCCGATTTCGCCCATTTTCAATACCAACCTACCTAGGATTAAGGGAAACCTACGTACCAAATTTCGTTGAGATATCTAAATTTTTGCTCGAGTTATCGTGTACACGGACGGACGGACAGACGGACAGACGGACGGACAGACAGACATGGCTTAATCGATTTATTTTTTCATCCTGATAATTTATGTATACATTTGTCTATATCTATCTCGATTCGTTTTGGCTGTTACAAACAACCGTTATGTGAAAAAAATTAATATACCCTTGTGCACAAGTGCGCTCGGGTATAAATATGATAAAACATGTACTCAACAAGCAGTGTCTAGTAGATTAATCCCTCAAACTCCTCTTACTAAAAGTTTCCGTAGTTTCGTTCCAGGTTCACAAAATTGATAACTAGGCAAATGAAGTTCCTATTGAACTTATTAATTATATTGGTTATAAAACCTTTTCCAACGACTAACGATTTATAAATAAACCTTTTTTCATAAATAACTCTCATATAAAATAATATTATATTCAAAGAAACGCTGAAGCTTTTTAATAAATTTATGGTTCTATATAATTAAATTTTAAATTTCTAAATACTAATTCAACAGTTAAGTTATATTCAAATACAATATTATTATGTGATTTAGAATAAACTTCTATATCATATATCGCTTCCCTATTTGTAATATCTAAACCCCTTCTTTTATATTCATGTTGGTTTTGGTGTTGCTCCATAATATACTCCTCAATTTCAACGCCAACCACTGTTAAAAATTTGATATTGTCATCCTCTTCATCCCATTTTTTGTTAAAAAAAGCATGGGCTGCTCTGACTGGGATGCCCAAAACCTGCAACCGGGGACCCTCATCTTCATCTTCAATACATATATAAGGGTTTTTCATGTCTTCAAAGCACAACATCTTCAATTCAAAATCGAAGTTGTACTCTCCATGATGCTCGCTATTGAGGATTCGATTTACTCCAGGCATGATGTGCTTTAGTAGCTTTAAACAAAGTAATAATTTCTAATGTACAGTATTAGCTTACTAGTGTTCGCCCAGCGGTTGAAATTCAACCGCTAAAATTAAGGATAGTTTATGTGAGTTGAGTTGAGCTGAAATAAAATTTGTTGGAATGGGTTAAGTGGAGGGGAGTTTAGCTTAGTACTTAGCATAACATAACATAGAATAGCATTAGATTCAATAACATGACATATGTAGCATAACACATAACAATATAACATCGCACATTCTTCAGTTGTGTTTCCTTTATATCCCTACCACTTTCTTCCTCTCTATCTTTGTCTCTATCGCTTTTAATGTTTATGTTTATCTACGCCTTCATATTCATGTTCATGTTCATGTTCATGTTCAAGTTCATGTTCATGTTCATTTTCATGTTCATGTTCATGTT
>NW_023458556.1:92398458-92405686 GCF_013731165.1 Rhagoletis pomonella | reverse complement strand
TTTACTTTATAAAATTTCTTTACAAAAAATTTATCAAGAAAACACAGAATTGGGCGGTTAATGACTGTATAATATATAATTACTTTATAATCTAGTTTCAGTTTTGATTTACTGTTTATAAGCCAGTTCACGCTAGCTGACTTTAGCTTCCTTTGTGTAATCTTGGTTGATATGTGTTTGCGCCAAGTAAGTCTCCTATCCAAAGGTATTCATTGATATGTCACCTAATTGGCTTGTGAAATATGGACATTATTTAATTTGATTGGGGGGAATACTTGCGGTCTGAGTGAAAATGTTGTATGTTTACATTTCTGTTCGTTGACTTTTATGCGCCAGTTTGCCAGTCATTCTTCTATGCGTAGTAAATGTTCCTCTAGTACTCCTGAAGCTCTATTGGTACATTTATTACGACTTACTTCAGCAGTATCATCAGCGAAGGTGGATGTTAGTATATCCTTGCTAGTTGGAATATCTGAAGTGTAGATGATACACAGCATAGACCCGAGTACACTACCTTAAGGTACGCCGGCCGTTATCGACATGGTTCGGCTGCATTTGCTCAGTATTATTCTTTTGAATATTTGCAAATGTTTCTTGATTGGAGTTTGGTTTCGCCCTGATTGGCTGCGTTGTTAGTTTTAATGCGTCGGCAATAGAAACGTTGGGAACTCGCTGCGCATTGACAAAAAGGCTCCTGGTGTAGTGGTTGATGGCGTGAAGTGTTGGTATGTATGAGAGCTAGTTGGAGTGGTGGAAGAGCATACGGCTGTGTTGCGCTGATTCATGCGGGACTTAAAGTCTTTGTATATGTACAGGGCATCCCATAAAATTTGCGGTGTGGTTACCTCCGCAATTACTGCAAATCTTTACAGCTACATCAGCTTTGATAGCCTTGCAAGAAGCGAAAGCGTGAAGGTCGCCACAGGAAACACACACTGGACGCAAGGCTCAGTATGTTCTGGTATGCCCAAATTCTTGACAATTTGTGCACTGTATGGGACCGCTTGTGCGGCTATTCTTCGGTGTAGAAGGTATCGTAAGTTGTAGATTGGGTGCACTGCGTTTTTATTGATTGGATTTGTTTCTGGCTTAAGCAAATCCTACTTTCTCTAGAGCATGAGCAATATCACCAATGGGTACACTTGATTCTTTACCTTTTATTACTACTTGCAGTCCTTTGCTGCTTTTGAGCCGGTACGTATTGTCATTATGGTGTTAGGTTACCAACCGGTAATTTTCTTCAGTTTTCAGAAGTTTGGTCTCTTTAATGTTGCCCTTGGTAATTGACGTTGCGTGGAACGTATTGTCTCCAATAAGCTGAACTAATTTATTCACGAGCTCACTACAGTTTTGCTCTCGTAATTAAATTGGGGTCGGTTTGGGTTTGGCTTTGGAAACTTCATTCGGCTCTTCGTCACATTCATTGTCCAGAATCGCAAACTTATATCCCAGTAGAGGTTTAATGTCAGAGGTTTTCGTTTTTGCCATTTTTGACGGACTTAAAATTTTTTGCTGCTTTTGGGCTTAATTTTCGTTTGACTTGTATGTACCTATTAATACCCCTTTGAGACAATGTACGGGTTGTTGGATTAAGTAGGTCAACTTGCTCTACGCTGCGTTGCTTGGCTTGGGCTGGTGCTGATATTCGCGTTTGTGCAGGTGTGGGTGAACTGCGTTAAGAAACCGCGGTGTAGGACCTCGGAATAGAATTAGAGCACACCACAAACTAGACTGCAAGTGATTGTAACTAGTCCAAATTTTGGTCCAAGAACATGTAAAAATTTTATTTACATTTAACATTGAATGTCCTAGGCTCGGACCAATTGTCGGCTTCTGCATTACGTTGTAACCAATTTTAAGGGGGAGGGGGAAAAAAAACAAAAATAAAACTTGCGCTAGCTGTGATTCGAAACGGGGTTCTCAGATTTTTTAAGCGGTTACTCTCTCTTGCCAAATCGTAAGGGTAAGCGTTGCCCAGCGGAGTTTTATTTATTTACAATTTTTATTCTTTATAAATAGAAATTTTGTTGTAATGGATGTAAATCGGTTAATTTTATTAAGTTCACTAAAAGAAATTGTGAATGATTTGGTGGATTCTTCCTCGTCCTCAACTGAGAATGAAATTGAAACGTTAGTTCTTGGAAGAAATTCACAGCCTAGAGTAAACAGATTTGTGGAAGATATTGTTAACTCTTATTCTGAGGCAGAGGTAAATAAACTAGTTTTAAATAAAATGAAAATTTTCTTAAAAATCTGAAATTACAGTTCAAGAAAAACTTTCGCGCCAGTCGTGACCTTACCGAATATCTTGTCGCTAAATATTCTGCGAGCACATGGTTTACAACAAGGAACTACAAACGAGGAAGACTGCAAACGCCAGAGGAATCTCATATGCTCGCATTTTTGTGGTAGGCTTAATGCAACGTTTAGAGAGAATCTTCATATTTTATTTATTTGTATATTTAATTACTATTTTTTTTTTTATTAAGGTTTGCCGCAAATAAAACCACTTTCAGAAAAGTTGGAAATCTATTTGACATGTGTTTGTCAAGTATGTATAATACCTTCAACAAAGTTTTGAACTTTCTTGTTAGGGATATCGCGCCGGAAGCAATAAAGTTTCCCAATGAAACCCATGAAAAGAAGTCATCGCAAAAGCATTTGAAAAAGTAAATATTATTCGATAAAATCCTAATTGTCTCATTATTTAAATTTTGTGTAAATTGTAGATAGCTGGATTCCCGAATGTCTTGGGTTGCATATATGGAAGTTCCATCTCTAGTAGAAAGCAAAAAAATAAAATACGGTCCACTTATACGAGCAGACACGATTGCGTATCCATCACTCTGCAAGGCATATGCGATTCGAAGTTACGTTTCTTGGATGTATTCACTGGAGTGCCTAGCAAAATCCATGACGCAAGAGTTGTGAGATTGTCCTTCATTGAAAAGGAATTATCAAGTGCATGTGCACCTAAGTACCATTTGTTAGGTGACTCAGCGTATCCCCTAAGGGAGTTCTTACTAACACCATACCGGGATTATGGAAATTTGACAGAAGCTGAAAAATTTCACAGCATGAAATTTTGTCAAACCAGGGTGAAAATTGAAAATGCTTTTGGTATGGAAATCAAGATTCCGTCAGCTAATGCGTTTAGATTTCCACAATGTTCAGTCGATGGCAAAGTTTGTTAAAGCGTGCTGCGCTCTTGATAATCCTTGCATTGAAAGAGACGACGTTGTTGTTTTCAGCATCATAGATGATGACATCGAAAATATTTCCACGGAACGAGGCGATAGGAGAGAACAACTACTTTCACAATTAGGCCAGATTAAACGAAACGATGTTAAAAATCTGCTATACATTCAAAGAAACGTACAAATAAATTAACATCTTCATTTATTTACTTAAAATAGTTATAGTTCATATTTCTTAATTTATTTATTTGCTTAAAATAGTTATAGCTTTATAGTGAATGTAAAAGGGTAAAAAAAACATAAATACTTCTTAAAAATAAGGTACTTCAAGCCTTTTCATAAAATTTTCATAATATCTACATAAATTCATATATGTTCTACATACAGGCACGTTCATTTCAATCACTCTTGACCGTTTTGCAACAAATTCGTAAGAAGGTGCTGAATATTACTGAGCGACTCCGTATGACGTCTTTCTCGAGCCTCTTCCTTTCTTTTTGCTATTTCTAGCAGCGTCTCTTGCACCGATTTTTTTTTTCTACCTCCTTCGCCTTTGGACTTGGTGTACTCGTAACCTTCATTGCTATTGCTTGGCTGCTCATTTGTACTTCCGGCTCTATTGAGTCATCCATTGCGCTAATATTTTCCAGCTCTTGTGCAAACTCTACTCTTTGCCTCTTAGCGCCAGACGTGTGGTTATTTTCAACTGCTGCTTTCCTCCTTTTCAGACCAGTTTTGTATCTTTCTTCACACTGTTTTGCTGTCCTACCCGCTATTTCTGTTGAGATCTTTTCCCACATTTCCTTCTTATTCCGAAGAGCCTTCATCGGTCCAATCTCCGAAAAATAGCTGGCGTATCTGTCGAGGAGAAGCCGGGTCTCACTGGCTGACCACACTGCAAGAAAAAACATATTGAATGCTCGTTTTTCCACTTGGGCTACTTATGTATATTTTTGTACTTACTTTGTATACGTTTGAAGCTCCGGTTTTTAATTTTTTGTTGCTCCATTTTAATATTGCGATAATTTCTAATAATATACTATATTTCTTTCTCACTGGGATAATGCAACCATTTCACAGGGCGTAGAGGAACATTTTAATGATGTTGCCATACAATCGGGCTACATTTTTTTCGAGAAAAGAAAACACCATAAGTGCCTACATATCAGCAAATCGTACCGTATGCATTACATTCGGACCACTTTTAGTACAATTCACCTGTTTTACATTACATTGCTTTAAATTTTTGGACTATCTTTGGTCTAGTTACAAAACTACTATACCTACGACAATATTTTTCTAGCAATTGGACCAATCTTTCCTTTAGGGCGCTGTTATGGTTGTAGTCGTTGTGAGAGCTGTGCTCACCGTTGTTACTGTGCTTGTTGCTCAGCTAGTGCTTTGTTGTTGCGTTAGAACAACTTGGTCTACCAGAGTCATTGGCGACTGTGCATGCCAAGATGTAATGCACGAGGTTTGGGGGGAGGGAGAGAACGATTTATCGCGATCAGCATTGTTTGTGGGGGAAACGAACGAAAAGTTATCATTTCGCCGATCAGCTGAATGCTTTCGGTCAGCTTCTATTACGGCAAGGTTTATTTCACTGCACTTGGTGCTTGTTTCACTATTCGGTAAGCGCGGTGGGGCCGGAGCTGCTTCTATTTTATTGTATGTTGGCACATTTAGTTGAATTTCTCGCGGCATTGCGAAAATTCGTAAAAAGTAGTTTATAATTATTAGCAAATAAGTAGATAGCTTATTTATGCCTAGTATTGTCTGTTTGCGTTGGTTTTGTTCTTTTTTTCTTTGCTTTACGTGAATTATTATTAATAATTTTTCGGTGGAGCGATTAAAAAACACGACCGCACAGGTTGACAGTCAATCACTACCTCGATAATTTGACACCTCTTTTATGAAAGATGACCCGTGGCGATAGTTTCAGTATCATCCTTGTGAAGTTCGAGCACTCGCCTGTGGGTTTTGTTGATCTCCCTCTAGTTCGATTGGTTGACGTACTAGGCTTTTCTTCGTCAAATAAACTTATACGAGCTAGCCAGTTTTCATGCTTCTTTACAAACTTAATAGAATAACGTTTGGTGGCTTGCGATTTTCTTTTTATTTTGATGTAAATTAAATTAGTTCCTTCCTCCAGAAAATAAAGTACACATAATACTTTACTTTTTGAAGTCGGTGACAGGTAACAAGATCAACGGAAATAAGGTCAATTGACTTTATTTCCCACCCTGGTGCAAAATAAAGTCAATTGACATTATTACCTTTTCAAAAGCGAAATAAAGTCAACAAAAATTTGGAAATAAAGTCATTGACGCTATTTCCTCATTCAAATGGCAACAATGCTTAAAGTATGTCGATTCATAGAAAAAAAGTGTTGTTCTTACAATAAAAATTGCTCCGTAAGTGTTGTTTTTTAATAGATGAAAAAGGTTATTGCCAAATCCTGAGTGTGGTGATATTAATCCACACACAATCATGAACTACCACCAATTGATTTTATTAAAAAAAATTTAAATTATGAATATGTAAAAACACGATGCGGAAACCTAAACGCCTGCGCACAGCTGGAATACGAGAAATATTTGAAGAAAGAGTGTAGATATGATCCATAACGAATGTCTAAGGTGGAAAAGAAACCAATCTTTCTATAAGGAAACAATTATAGAAAAAGAATTTTCTTACACTGTATTCATGTCTCCGCCAGCAATTTGTGACGACATCATTTAAAAGCAGCTAAGGAGAACGACGACACTATTTATTAGATGGCACATTCAACGAGCCAATGTGCCAAAACGCGGGTATAAACAATTAATGATTATTTAATATCGGAACCGAGATCATATAAGTTAATTGATTGGTTTTCACACACTTTTGAAACACAAATTATATGATTTTTTACTGCAGACAAGTTGTTGCCAAAACACAGCAGAAATCTTCCTTAGTTATGAGGTCGTTATATAAGGTAGCATTACTATCACCGATGACAGTTAAAGCTTAGGCCGCGGCGTAGCGTGACGTGTGCGCGCCGGTCGCGCGGGGTACACGGGGCGCTGACGCGGGCCGCCGCGAAGCTAAGCAAATTTAATGTTTGAAAGAGCAATAATGTCAATGGATTTTATTTCGCTTTTAAAAAGGTAATAATGTCAATTGACTTTATTTCGCACCAGGGTGGGAAATAAAGTCAATTGACCTTATTTCCGTTGATCTTATTACCTGTCACCTTTGAAGTCCAATAGCGACTGTTGTTAAACGCTGTATTATACATAGGTTTATACATATACGGAAATCACTAATCATCAAACGCGTCCCTACTCATTACACATTTTGCAAATAAAATGAGCGAAACATAGAAATGAATTACCCCATAGGCAGGGTTGAGCAAATTTTAATTGTAAGGACAATTAACAATTAATTAATTAATTAATTGTTAATTGCTGCCATTACAATTTACAGTTGGTTAATTAACCTAACTAATTGTTAATTGTAGTGGTAGCAAATTGTTTTGTGAATTTTATTAAAAATTTACTTTTAAAGATGCCCACTACATAGGCCTGGGAGGTCCATGTCAATACATTGAGAATTTTCAATAAGATTGATGCAGTGATGGGCAAAACTGTATTTACTAAGTATTAAGTACTAAGTACAAAAGTATTTAAGTATTTGTGTTGTGGTAAATACCAAAGTACTACTTACTTAAGTATTTTGGATGTTACTAAATACCAAGTATGCTAGTATTTTGTTACTTTCACAGCCCTAAATAATTTGTCTAAAAGTATTTAGTTAGTTTCACCTAACCAAGCACCACGTACATAAGTACTTTGAGACTTTGGCTTCACTAACTACCGCGTACCAAAGTATATAGTGACTTTGCCTTCACGAAATACCGCGAACAAAAGTATTTAGAGATTTTGTCTTTACTAAATACCGCGAACAAAAGTACTTAGTATTTAGGGCTTCACTAAATACTGGAAACCAAACCACTAAGCACTTATGTCTTGATTAAATACTTGTATTAA
>NW_023458556.1:92375523-92398448 GCF_013731165.1 Rhagoletis pomonella | reverse complement strand
TTTTTGGCTCTTTAGGGGCTATTTCGGTGATTATGAGACTTTAGGCATCTCTAAAGTAGCCTCGAAGGTCTCAGAAATCTTGATATAAGTCCCGATGATCCCGAAGTAGTCTCGAAAATCCCGAAACTGTCCCTAAAGTCCCGAAGTTGCCTCGAAATAATCCCGAAGGTCCCAAAAATCCCTAAATAGTCCCTAAAGACCCAAATATCCCAATATTAGTCCCGAAAGTTCTGATATTAATCCCGGAGATCCCGATTGTCTCGAAAAGGCCGAAGTGGTCTCGAAAGCCTCGAAATAGTGACGAAAGCCCCAACCAATTTCAATCTTTGACGGTCGTTGCGTGCGGTTGTGTTTCGACTTGCGCTCTAATTTATTATAGTTTTTCTGTTGTCAATAGTGCATAACATGCATATATAAACGAGGCTAGACTGTTAAGTTACTTGTACAGTAATGAACTCAATTTAAAACTATTGAGATAGTGACTCTATTTGGAAGTTTTGATATAATTTAATAATTGCATCAAAATGCCGTGCCTATGTGACCTTAAAGTGGACAGATCGCAGCCAAAAGTACAAAAAGTACAATGCGCAAAGTGCAATGAACTTATCACCTAAAATGTGTAAGCATTATGCCGGCCGCTGTGGAGTTTTTGCTCTTGTCGAATAAATCGTATTTATGCAATGATTGCTCTACTGCTCGGCGAAATTCCATTCGTTCACCGCCGCCCTCTGTTGCTCTGGAGAATAGTGAGAATAAAGTTGCTGTCTGCCCTAGTTGTTTAACTACTCGGAATGACCAAATCGACGATCAAAGTAGCTGTTTGAGTAACTTGTCACAGCAAACAATAATGTCAAAGTTTGACTCTCCATCCTAGCTAACCGCAAATGAAAGTGCATAGTGCTAATATAAATGAGCAGCTAACGTTGCACTCAGTCTTGGGTGAAATTGCAGCTTCCGAGGATGATATAATTTCATTTATTGGTAAAAAACTCTACTATCGACAAATCTCTTATTTCTTGCTTTAAACTTATTAAGGCAGATACAGATATTAACTCTTTTAAGATAATTAATTTTAAGCTAGGGGTTGCGCCATCTCTTATTGACCAGGTCTTTAATCCTGCGCTGCCGCCTGTGAATGTGAAGGTTCGACCTTTTCAGAATTTTCAAAAGGGCGATCCTCTCAAAAATAAAATCTAGCGTTATATAAAAAGTTAACTTTATTCAATGATTAAAAAATTCTTTTTCAGAATATGGGTAGCATTCGCACCAAGTCTGAAAGCAGAGTGCCCATTTGGACTTGGACATCATAATTTTTGTTGAGACATGGTTAAATTCTAATTTTTACGATGAAGAATTTTTCGATTTAAATTACTATAACGTCTTTCGTAAAGATCGCGATGCTAGTAGAACGGGGTGTTCATTGGGTGGAGGTGTTTTTTTTTGCCCTCCAGCGTTCGCTATATGCATTTCAAATAGAACGCTGTGATGAGGACCCTATTCCCCTATTATCGAGCAATTGTGTGTTTGTGTCAAAAGTTCTTCTGGTTTTGGCTCTTTTTATCTAGTAGCCTCTTACGTTCCGCCAAGTAGTAGTTTTGAAATCTATAAAGCTCATGCGGACAATATTGTCTCCCTTGCTCAAGATAAAGTTAATGATACTCATCTCTGCATGTTTGGCGATTTTAATCTTCCGAACATTATATTGTCAAAACATTTTTCCAACTTTGGGCTAATTCCAACTAATATTACAACTTCCCATGAATCATATTTCATTGATAATATCTTAAGTTTAGATTTAGTTCAAATAAAGTGTTTTGAAAACAAACTTAATAGAACTCTTGATCTCATTTTCGTTACTGGCAACTTTGATTCTACTATCTCTCAATGTATTTTTCCCTTCTCTCCTGCTGACAAAAATCACGTTTCAATACTGCTTAGAGGCGAATTTTATGCATTTTCTGTCAGAAAACCTGACAACAGAATTGCCTTTAATTACTCTTCCTGTGACTTCTCTAGGCTTAATGATCTGTTAATAATAATAATAGATTGGCGCTTACACATATGTTAGTGTTTGGCCGAGCTTCTCCTCCCACTTGTGGCGTGCGCCTTGGTGTTGTCACACAAAGCGGAGGGACCTACAGTTTTACGCCGACTCCGAACGGCGATTGTATTTTTATGAGAAGCTATTTTTCATGGCAGAAATACACTCGGAGGTTTGCCATTGCCTGCCGAGGGACGACCGCTGTTAAGAAAAACCTTTTTCTATATTTTTTGCGATGTTGCTTTGACCAGGGCTTGAACCTAGGTGCTGATGAGTGAAAGCGTTAATAATAATAATAGATTGGCGCTTACACATATGTTAGTGTTTGGCCGAGCTTCTCCTCCCACTTGTGGCGTGCGCCTTGGTGTTGTCACACAAAGCGGAGGGACCTACAGTTTTACGCCGACTCCGAACGGCGATTGTATTTTTATGAGAAGCTATTTTTCATGGCAGAAATACACTCGGAGGTTTGCCATTGCCTGCCGAGGGACGACCGCTGTTAAGAAAAACCTTTTTCTATATTTCTTGCGATGTTGCTTTGACCAGGGCTTGAACCTAGGTGCTGATGAGTGAAAGCGCGCACTGCTTACCACTACACTACAGCGGCCGATCTGTTATGTGCTATTAATTGGGATGACATGCTTTCGGGCTTAAATGTCACTGACTGCTTTAATGCATTAGATCGACACTAGGCATGTTTTATTCAACCATCACAAGCAAATAGCTAAATCTTGGTCAAATAAAACGAAATTAGCTTATTTCCTATGTTAGCCTAATTTTGACAGTTGTTTGACTGCAAATAGTGTCAAAGTAAGCTTTCGCCTCTTTCTGATTGGCTGAAGGAGAAAATTTCTGATGCTGAATGGCAATGCCTCATGTTCAATATACAAGTCAAGATAGCTTTTCATAAGCCTATATAATTATGTTGGGTAAGTCCTCCATACAAAATAAGCTAATAGCTTAAATTCTGGACCAATAAAACACGGGTACTGTTAGATATATGTTTCTCTAATATTCGCCAAATAATAAAGCAAAAAAAGTATATAAAAACTAAGAACCAACAATTCTGCATTAAATATCAGTGTTATTTAAAAGAATTTAATTGCCTAAAATTTCTTTACCGTAATTACATACTTAATGTCGAGAATAAAATTAAATCGAGTCTTAAGGCTTTTTGGCGATTCATCAAATCCAACAAGTCCTGTGCGAATGTACCCGCTGCCGCGTGTTTGGATGATAAAGTAGCGAGCTCTCCTTGTGAGGTGGCCAATTTTTTTGTCGAATTTTTGTAATGTATCAGTTTTCTTCTCTAAATTTTGGTAATTTGAATCTATCCTCTGAGGACCTATCAGAAGGTATATTAGCTTTGAAGCCCTCATCTCAGGCTGACGTGGACGGCCTTTCGGTATTTTTCTTCAATAAATTTCCCGCACTAAAAATAATTTTTAATAAATCTCTAGCAGCCGGTGTCTTCGTTGATCATTGGAAATTGACAACAGCAACACCAATCTTTAAATGTGGCAAAAAGAACGATGTACGAAACTATAGACCAATTTCAAAGCTGGCTACTACTTCCAAATTATTCGAAGCCATCATTAAAGAGAAATTATACTTTGTTATGAAAAGTTTATTTTCTTCCAACCAACATGGTTTTGTATCAGGTAGATGCACGGTGTCCAACCTGGCCGTTTCATGGTTGCCACTCGCCAACATTTTTTTCTACCAAAATCTCTTAAGAAAAGTTACCAAATCTTCACTACCAAAATCTTCGCTTCTTCACTGAGAAAAAAATATACTGAATAAAACTGCTATATTTCTTAACAAATGTATATATACTTACAGCCCGTTTCCGTGACTTAATAAATTCAATATGTTTATAATTAAAGTTTAAATCTATTTTCTTGATAAATTATCAAAATATTTTTCTCACAATTAATTGTTGCATGTGCCGTGGAATGTGGAACGATTTTCCGTCATCCCTTGTCAAATTTCGTTTGGAGACAAACCGGTTTCGACGTTGTGCCAATTTCAGTGTCATTTTTCGTTCGGAATGTGCCGATATTTGCGACCCACGGAATAATGGCACCGGCTCACAAAAAAAAGTTGCGGGTGCTTTTAACCGCCTGTTTGACTCGTACAAAATTTCGAGTAAATTGCGAAAATAGCAAATTTTTTGCTATTTTTTCGCTTTTTCATAATTTAGTGTACGTGTCAAACGGACATCAGATTTGGATTCAGTGGGTCGAAATACATGTCCCTAGGTGGGTCTAGTAAAAACAACGCGACATTTTTTTTTGTGCCGGAATAATCTAAACGATTTATGGACCTTACCGAAAATTGCCATTTGGCCAGTATTAAAATGTGAGATGGTAGAATTCAAAATTTATCGCACAAATTCGAAAGTTGTTTTAGAAGTGCAGCCCTTGGTGCTGCCACTGTAATTCAAATATTTCCAGTATTCGAATATGAGATAACTAATTTTATCGAAGTAATTTTGTAGAAGTGTCAGTAGTGCTGCCACTGAAACTCGAAGGGCTTTTATAATTACGCACATGCAAAACATAATTAATTTATTTCTAGTAATGCAAATAGATATTTAGTTGCAAAAGTTACCAAAATGAAATAAAAGTTTCCAAGTTACCAAACCGTTTAAAAGTTACCACTTTTGGTAGAAAGTTGCCAATTGTGGCAACCATGGGCCGTTTTCAGCGAATATTGCATTGAATCATTTTCGTCCGGACTTCAAGTAGATTGCATCTACACAGATTTCTCCAAAGCTTTTAACATGGTGTCACGTAGAATTCTTTTACGTAAATTGCACTCTTTTGGTTTTCACTCGATTTTTCTTAAATGGTTGAAACCATAACTAAGTGAAAGGCATTGTCTTCATACGATTTAGGGCGATTCCTTTACTCCTTTCATTGCCACTTCAGGGGTACCTCAAGGTAGTGTTCTAGGCCCTATACTTTTCGTCCTATTAATAAATGATATAAGCAGTTGCTTTTCATTTGCTAGTCACTTATTATACGCAGATGAGTTGAAAATTCTTGCCGCAATAAGAAGATGTAGCTAGGCTTCATTCTGATCTTAATGAACTTGCCTGTTGGTGTACTAATTCCTTTATATCTTTAACTATTAAAAAATGTGGTCAAGTCACGTACTCCCAATCTCGTGATCCTCTTCAATGGTCATACAATATCTCCATAAATGTCCTTCAACCTGTGGATGAGATCAAAGACCTTGGAGTGATTTTGACGCATTGTCTCTTTCTGAAGTCATATCAATTTTATTATCTCGAAGTCCTACTCGATCTTTGGTTTTGTGAGACGAAATAGTGCTAACTTTTCAGATCCTTACACAATTAAATTATTGTTTAATGCGTTTGTTTGGAATATGCTTCATTCATTTGGAGACCTTATCAACAATTTGCTATCGCAATAATTGAACGGGTGCAAAAGGTATTTCTGAAGTTCGCTCTGAGATGTTTAAATTTCTCGGACCCTATTCCATCCTATAACTCCCGCCTGCTTTTAATTAACTTAACTCAGAACGCAGAAGGTTGATACTTTTCTTTTTAATTTAATTCAAAAGGACAATGATTGTGAGTGTGAACTTTACGAAGCTCTTACCTTTTTTACCTTATGATATTCAAAACCAATTATGAATACAATGCACCAATTGCACGGGCGCTTCGCGAATTTAATGAGATCTCGAACTCCATTTCGTTTGAT
This sequence comes from Rhagoletis pomonella, assembly GCF_013731165.1. Taxonomy (NCBI): domain Eukaryota; kingdom Metazoa; phylum Arthropoda; class Insecta; order Diptera; family Tephritidae; genus Rhagoletis; species Rhagoletis pomonella. Next base: position 92,392,676 of record NW_023458556.1, on the reverse strand, counting down.
GTTTCAATTTCTGAGAATCAGTTGACTCTTCTGTTGAATTCATATTTTTAAACTCTCATACATTTAATAAACCAATGGAGAAATTTGTATTTTAGTCAAAATTTATCTATGAAATAATTTGAATAATTTGTATTAGCACTAAGTCAGTAGTCAGTAAGAACCCTTGTGTTTTTTGACTAATTAATTAAATAAATAAATCCCAGAAAATCCCGAAATAGTCCCGAAAGACTCAAAATATCCTCAAAAGTCGTAAAAATTCCGATATTAGTCACGAGAATCCTGAAAACTCCGAAGTAGTGGCGAAAATCTCGAAATATACCCTAAAGATCAAAAAATCCCGATATTAGTCCCGAGAATCTCGAAAACTCTGAACTAGTCTCGAAAACCTCGAAATAGTGCCGAAAGTTCCAATAAATGTCGCAATAATCCCGAAAGTCTCAAAAATCCCGATATAAATCCCGAAGTTGTGTCGAAAATTCCAAATATCCTCAAAACTCCCTGTATTAGTCACGAGAATCCTGAAAACTCCGAAAATCGAAAATCCCGAAATAACCTAAAGATTCAAAAATCCCAGTATTAGTTCCGAGAATACTTAAAAGTCCCGAGAATAACGAAATAGTTTAGAGAATCCCGAAATAGTCTTGAAAATTCTGATTTGGACCGGAGAATCTATAAAATCCCGAAATAGTTCCCAAATTGACATGTGGTAAGCTTAGGTGAGGTGTGATGAGTTTGTATGTGGTGAGTTGATTCTAGGTGAAGTGAGTTGTGGTAAAGTTAAGGTGAGGAGTTAATACATGCTAGTGCGCGAAGGCAAACCCCCAGCACTCGGTGGTACTCTGTCTTATGTCCATTTCTTTCTTATATAACTACATCTTTCTTTTATACAAAAAATACTGAATGTAGAATTTTTTGAATCTTGTAATATTCTTATTTATTAGGTTAATTTTTATTTTTAATTGTTTCATAGAACATTAATTTAATTAAAAGTTTAATTACAATTCATTTAATTGTAATGTGCAATTAAAAATTTAATTGCAATTACTTTTTTAATCAACTGGCAGACCAGCGCACTTTGTCCCGCCCAACATTTTTATTTTTTTACTGAAATTTTTTGGTCCAACATTTTCAAAAACAATTCACGTTTACGATTTTCATTGGCACGATCATCTGCTAAGATTGTGGTTTGGCTTTAAATAACCTAAGGAAAGTGTTATATCCGTGAAGAAGTTCTTGAAATTCTCCAATTTTAAGAATTTTTTCCTCTTCACTCCCTGGCGGCAATAATGACCCGGTTCTATAGTGAATGTCATAGAAGCTTTCGTGGCAATTTCAAAATGGGTGCGAATCATTGTTCTACAGATATGCAATATACATATACTTATTTCAGACGAAATACCTTAAAAGCTTGAAGGCAGAATAATATTGGAAAATCACATCCATTCGGCCAATCGTAACACAGGAGAGTTCAATATACTCAATGGTGAAACAGGTCGATTTAATCTGACCTTCACGGCACCTTTTCTCACTTGGCTATTTTTAGTAATAACTCGACTCCAGCGCGACTTGGCAGCATGTTTTTGCAATAGTATTTCTCTTACCATTACCAACACATATTTAAAATATTAGCCAAATCGGATCATAAATGAAGGGGTAAGAATCAAAAGGATCTAAGTAGATCTGACATATTTTTGAGATAATTAAGGTTGATTATTGTAAATTCTAGGTAAATGCATTTGAAATGATTCTTGCCTAAATGAATGCAGGTTAATTAACTAATTCAAAGAATGATTACTCTTTGTCACCAAATAAACACTATATTTAACTATAAAAATATGGGTATAACTAGTATGACCAACTGTACGTAAATGACACGTAAATTTGTAGCCATGTACCGTGTACCGAAGTTAACCACAAAATCAAGAAAATGTACGTAAATTGAATCGAAGAAATATTGTTGTACGTAAATTTTATCGATAGGAGCGCCCAACATACATACGTACATGCAAATTTTGACTAATAAAAACTAAAAAGATCTCTCACGTCAATTCTACGGTTCGAATGTTAATTTTGATTCTAAAGATTTTGTTCATTTGTTCCTTAGAATCATGTATCGAATACATTGAAAAGTGGATTGAACAATTTGACCATATTATGATATTCGCCTGGTGTGCACTTGATCAACCACCAAAATGGGAGTTTATCGAAAGTACCGCGAAGAGCATTGCAAAGAATAATCATTTTGACATAGAATCATCTGACACTGATTTATTCGATCATTTCACATATTTGGAAAAATACGTTACCCCAGAGAAGATCCAATCGTGGGAAGAAAATAACACTGACACCGATGAACGCTGGGTTGAATGCTTTCGACATTTTGACCAAAAGAAGGTCCCATACAATCACATGGTGAGAATCGTATCGTATGTTCTCTGCTTACCAGGCACATCAGCTACCATTGAACGCGTATTTTCTTTGATCAATCAGATTTGAAGCGATGAGAAATCGCAACTGAAAATCGAGACATTGCGAGATCTTTTGTTTGTTCGGTACAACATTAAAATGACTTGTATGGAATTTTTCGAATTCGTAAAGAAGCAACCTCAAATGCTGAAAGAAATTGCATCAGATGGAAAATACGCGCTCAGGAAAACTACTCAAGATCAATGAATTGATTACATAGGCCGACACTTTTGTAATTTAGCAGCAATTGCATTATTTCAGCTTTGAATCTATGTATGTACCTAAATATTTCTCAATTCGCAAATAAATATGCTGAAGTTTGTACGTCAAAAATGTGTTTGGATATCGACTAATAAACAGCAATAAAATCGTTTCCAAAATTTTTCTTTAAAATTTTGTGTTGCTACAATCTTTTGTGTACGTAAATGAGTTTTTGGAAAAGTAGTCACACTAGGTATAACATATATTTTAAAAAAATGTCACTTAGACCCTAATGATTTTAACCCCTTCAAATAAGATTTTTAGTAATAACTCAACTACAGCGGCAACTGGCGGATTAGATTGTGAAACTAAACCATCCAGAGACCCACTCAAACACACACACAAAATTTCGTTAAAATCCGTACAACCATTTAAGAGGATTTCACTCACATGCGCACCTACAGAAGAATTATAATTACATTCAAAGATATCTAAAAGTCGGTACGTTTGTAGCCCTCACGTCCCCTTTTCAAATAGCCTCAATTTTCTCCATGAGTATGGGCTTGATTTCATATACATACATATCTTCTTATGATGTTCCAGTACTGTACCATGAATACTTTCAGAGATATGCAGTATAAAATTTCGGTTTGTATGGGAGATGCCACGCCCCCTTTTCCAATAGCTCCCATTTTCTCCAAAAGTATGCGATGGATTTCGTATATCTCCATACCAAGTTCCAGAACTCTACCATGAACACTTCCAGAGATATGCAGTATGAAAAATTCGGTTTGTATGGGAGGTGCCACGCCACCTTTTCCAATAGCTCCAATTTTTCTTCAGGATCATACGATTGATTTCTTATATCTCCGTACCAAGTTCCAGAACTCTACCATGAACACTTCCAGAGATATGCAGTATGAAAAATTCGGTTTGTATGGGAGGTGCCACGCCCCCTTTTCAAATAGCTCAAATTTTTCTCCAAGAGTATGGGGTTGATTGCGTATATCTCCGTACCAAGTTCTAGAACTCTACCATGAACACTTCAAGAGATATGCAGTATGAAAAATTCGGTATGTATAGGAGGTGCCACGCCCCCTTTTACAATAGCACCAATTTTTTCCAAGAGTATGCGATTGATTTCGTCTATCTCCATACAAAGTTCTAGAACTCTACCATGAACACTTCTAGAGATATGCAGTATGAAAAATTTGGTTTGTATGGGAGGTGCCACGCCCCCTTTTACAATAGTCCGAAATTTTCTTCAAGGCAATGCAATTGATTTCATATATAGCCATACTAAGTTCCAGTATTCTACCGTTAACAGAGATATGTAGTATGAAAAATTCGGTTTGTATGGGAGGTGGCACGCCCCCTTTTCCAATACCTCCAATTTTTCTTCAAGTGTATGCCGTTGATTGCGTATATCTCCGTACCAAGTTCCAGAACTATACCATGAACACTTCCAGAGGTATGCAGTATGAAAAATTGGTTTTGTATGGGAGGTACCACGTCCCCTTTTCCAATAGCTTAGTTTTTCTCCAAGAGTATGCGATTGATTTCGTATATCGCCACATAAAGTTCCAGAACTCTACCATGAACACTTCCAGAGATATGCACTAAGAAAAATTTGGTTTGTATCGGAGGTTCTACGCCCCCTTTACATATAGATTTTTTTTTTAGCCTAATTTTTTACCTTGGGACACGTGCAGCAGGTGTCTGAAGTTTCAAAAAAATCGGTTCAGCCGTTCTGGAGCTTTGCGAACACAAAAAAACTGCTTTCAAAATATATATTAGTATAGATATATTATATATTATTATTATATTTTGGCTGTATCTGTTGTTTCTGATTGTCGCAAAAAAAAACTTGCCTAGTGACGAATTCGCGCCTTGATATGGTGGTTGCTCAAAGCTATTTATATTCGAAATTGCATGAAAATTGGAAAACAGGATACTTTAAGCTTATCCAGGCAAAAAGCTACCTACGTACAAAATTTTATTCAAATCGGACCATAGATACGATTTGTCGAATAGATCGGTCCCTGGTCCACTTCGCGGAAAAAAGGATCCTATATGCTAATAAAGGGTAAAAGCTACCTATATACCAAATTTTAGCAAATCTGAATATTTATTTATTTTTTTATTTATTTATTTTTCTAGTAGTACAGGGTAAGACTTAGGTCTTTTAATAGTACTTCATCCATTATATACTGTACGTGGAAAGTAAAATAGTAATGACAATGACAATATTTACTTAAACCTAAATTAAATTAATTACAAATTATCCTTAATAATTAGATAACTGTAAGGAAAGAGGAAATAAATAAAAAAAGTATAGAAATTGAGAATTGAATTGTAAAGGAAGAAATATACACGTTTAAGAGTTTTAAGAGTTTAATGCCCTGATACCCTGCGATCATATTGTTTTAAAATAGTTATAAATTAGTGTCTTGTAGTTGAATCTGCCTAGTCCAACCTTTACGGACTCCGGCACCGAGTTCCAAACCCTAGCCGCGTTAATGAAGAATAGTCTGGTGGATGTTAGGTAATTAAATTTTGGAACGATAAGACTGTGGTGTCTTCGTGACTTGGCTGGTATCAACTTCTCAAACAGATAGCTAGGCATCCTCCACACAATAAGTTTGTACATAAATATACAATTTCTAGCTGCCAGGTAGTTCTCAAGGCTGCAGCCTAATATCTTTGTCTGCCAAGGAGAAATATGTTCGTACCTGCTGATCCCATATACATAACGTGTAGCATTGTTAAAGGCAACATTGACTTTATGGCACGATATCGAATCTAATTTACTGTACACCACCTCAGAGTATGTGATGAGTGGCAAAATCAGTTGAAGTACTAATTTGCGCCTGGTTTCCACTGGAGTGAATGCAGCAGACACCCTTAATTTGCGCAGTATGGCATACACGTTTCCTACCATCTTATTTACATGGTCAGTACACGTAAGTTTTGTATTAACAATGAAACCTAAATTTTTTACCTTTTCCGTAAAACTTAGCGAACTAGAATCTATCCACAATTTGGGAATATTTTCAACATATACTACATTGTTACATATAGGCAAGACGTATGTCTTTGACACATTTAAACACAAAGAGTTATCACTAGCCTAAACAGATATTGCAGACAAGTCACTGTTTACTTTGAAACATAAATCTTCAACTAGACCAATACGACTGGACAAATACAATTGTACGTCGTCAGCATACGCATGCACATTCACATACTGACACTTAGAAAAAACATCATTGACAAAGAGACTGAATAAAAGCGGGCCAAGGACAGAACCTTGTGGGACACCTGTATTTACATATCTTGAATTTGAAATTGAATTACTTGACTTGACTTTCTGTGTTCTATCCTTAAGGTAGCTGATCATGAGTTTTATTGAACTTCTACTGAAACCAAAATAATGTTCCAGCTTAAGACAGAGCAAGTTATGATCCACAGAGTCGAAAGCCTTCGAGAAGTCGAGTAAACAGAGAAGAGTCAAGTCAACATTGTCAAAGTTAGTTCTTATATCATCGAGTATTTTAGTCATTCCAGTCGAGCAACTATGCTTTTGCCTGAACCCGTATTGCAATGAGGAGAGTAGATTTTTCTTTTGCACGAATGCCGAAATTTGTTTCGCCATCAACTTTCACAAGCCTTAGAGAAGGCAGGCAATATGCTTATAGGCCTATAGTCACTCAAACTGCTAGCATTCATCTTTTTCGCAACTGGCAGTATAATAGCTTTTTTTCCAAATTGCTGGGAAACAAGAGGTTGTAAAACAATGATTTATTATGTGGGTTAGAGGGCCTATGATAAATCCCATTACAAGTTTTACAAATTTCAACGAAATTCCATCCTCACCTATAGCATTGGACTTAATATTCGATAGTGACCTCAGAACGTCAAGCTCACTAACTGTCGTGAATTGAAACTCGTCTTTTAAACTGGTACAGGATGAAGAATCCATTGAGGCGACAGTACTTTTGGTTATACTACTGACAAAGTAATCATTAAGCACATCAACGTCTATATCACACTCAGATCTGTATTTTAAAATTCTTTAGATTGCGCCATAGCTCTTTAGATGGAAGGGAGGAATCTAGTTTAGAACTGCTATACCAGCGCTTTGCTTGCTTTATTATACTGCTAGTTTCATTACGAACTTCTTTGTAACGGCGCCAGGACAAGTCTGTACTACTTTTTCTCCACTTTGCATACAATTTATTTCGTTTCTTAATGGCAGAATGAACTCTGGAATTATACCATGGACATGAACAATTTATAACATTGGCAGAACGAAGAGGGACATGAACATCAAATAACATGGTCAGGTGTTTGTTTAGGAAGTCAAGTTTATTATCAACTGTGGCAAGAAAAAACACTCACGCCAATTTACTTTACTCAAGTCAGAATGTAATGAGTTTACATTTAATGATTTAAAACCACGATAAACAAATTTAGTGCTTAAGTTTGGACGATTCAATACAACATCTACAGTACAAAATATTAAGTCATGGTCAGAAATAAAGTCAACTTGGTCAAATTTAAGGATATGCTTGAGATCACAGGTTATAAAGTAATCTAGGAGACTAGGTGGAGAATTATTTGCATATCTCGTTGGGATAGATCCATTAAAAACGCAGAGTCCTGCTGTTGCCAGCTGATCCATTAATTTGCAACTATAAGGGTCATTCACAATTAAATTTACATTAAAATCTCCACAAACTAATATACGCTCATAATCTAATACATATTCATACAGTTCAGCAAAAAATGGTTGAAGACAAACAATTTTACTAGGATTATACACACCTGATACAAGAATTTTGTTTTCGCTATCAGATATTTCAGTAAAGATGTATTCAGATTCACTATTATTCGACTTTGCTAGCAGTCTGAATTTAAGATTTTGTAGGCAGTACACTGCAACTCCTCCCCCTTTTTTATGCATGCGGTCATGCCTCAATAAATTGAACCCATTGAAAATAGGTTGAAGTCAGGAAAGTCACTTTGAAACCAAGTCTCAGTAACGCAAATTACATCCACCGCAGACTCTTCGAAGACGTACCTAGCAAAGTCAAGTTTGTTTCGGCTTAGACTACGAGCATTAAAATGCACCACATTAAGACCATCATTTTGTTTACACAAAATGTCAATAACAACTTTCTTATTTTCATTAACGCCCGACTTATCGAACAGACCTATACTTAAATTCGCAAAACTGGACCAAAACAGAAACAACTAAAAGCAAGCAAATACAGCATGTATGTATGTTTGCATAAGAACAAGACATTGGCAAAAGACAGAGTAACGCATGGCATGTAGTTAAGAAAACAATTACGAGTTCAAGAGAAGAGTAATAGAGTAATTAAAGAATAACTTAAGATAAGACGCAGAATAGCTAAGAGGAAAGCAGCAGATGCAAGATGTTGAGCAATAGAAGAAAAAAGAGCACATACGACATAAACAAATGGTAAATATAACAGCTATACATAAACACTCGCTATCAGGTAGCTGCAGCAACAACACTTTTGACGCTCTCCATATCAATTACCTTCACGGCTTTGCACTTAGGGCGAACGCGTACATACACATTCCCACGAACTGAGAAAGCAGCCACCAGCTTTTTATCTCTTCGTTGCTGCATTGCATAGCGCATTAGCTCGCGGTTGTTTTTCGTAAGGCACTCGTGTATATGTATTTTCCCATCTGAGTTGGAGCCAATATCACGGAGCATTAGTGGCGGTTTTTTTTCTTTGCAGAAGCGTGCTACTGACTTGAAGAGGGTGGAGCGATCGGCTGAAGACGCCAACTTCACAATCACTGAAGCAGCGGAGTTGTTCTGTTTTGATATTCTAAACGCAGAGCGAATCTGTAGCGCAGGCAAATGCAAACTCTGGCACAGACTACTAAAGGTAGCTTCCAAATTCTCGTTGTCAACGTAGGGGAGACCATTGATGATAAAATCAGTGGATACAGCAAGGTTTTGGCAATCATTTACCTCGTTCTTAAGCTGCACCACTTCCTTTTTCAATTGCTCATTCTGCGCGATTTGGAATTCTGCCTTTGTCACACGTTCTTCAATTTTTCGCAGCGCCTTTCGAAGGTTCACCAGCTCAGCCGTTAACTCGCCAAATCGCTGCATCACTCGCTCTTCATAAGGGTGGGTAACTCTGTAAGTTTTGGTGTGCTGACTCAGTAACTCCAACTCACTTTAATGAGTCAGCACAGTGAGCTGGCACAAGTGTGCTATCGCACAATTGGTATGTACATCGAAATTTTTGATGATGTTAGTAATCGAAATCGATTTAGAAAAGATTATCTTTAGCTTCTGTTCGTAGCTGGCCGGCAAAATTTTAGAAAGCTGATTTCAACTGGTGAGTTCATTTGCAAAATAATTCCCCTTGGATGTATTAACTTCTAGCCCAGTTATGCATACTTAGCTTTGCTTGAGAGTTGTCATACAAGAATATGTTAAATGGGCTATGCATGTAAGCGGTTACCCAACGCATAGCACTTCACATGTAGAATTCTGTTTGGTTTTGATTTTAACGTAAAAATGGTATAACAGTGCAAGTATGCATAACTGGGCTATTCGCCTTGCTTCTTGTTAAATTTCAATTTCAATTTTTCAATTGATGGTTAGTCTAGTGATGCCATCTATTATGGTACTTTTTGGAAGATCGTATTGTGTGAATGTGTCAGCTCATCAATTGAGTTACCACATCGACACAGTTCTAAACAATGCAAGCCGCACCGAGCTATGCAAGTGTCAGCACATCAACTGAGTTACCATATCGACTCTGTAGCACACTGAGCTATACATTGTCAGCACATAAACTGAGTTACTGAGTTAAAAACTTTTTCAGAGGTGAGTCTGAGCGTGCGGCACAGTTCTAAGAGTCAGCACAGTAAATCAGCACAGTGCTGAGTTACCCACCTCTAGCTCTTCAGACGTTTTTACCCGCTCAGCTATCTCTTCTACAATGCTCCTTCTTGTTGACATTTTGAGCTTTGCTTGAAATTAAATCTAGGCAATTTGTTAAATACAAATATCGCACACACAAAATATAGTCAACGAAACTACTCGGTATGAGGTGTAGAGATAGATTGATGAGACCCGCAATCACTTCAAATGCAAATATATCAACGGAAACTCGGACTAAGTTACTACAGCGCACCGACAAACACGTCTACTTAGCTTGACATCTGTAATACAATCATAATACAATGTTAATCATACATAAATACATAAATAAGATTTTTTCGAATAGATCGGTCCCTGGTCCACTTCCCGGAAAAAAGGATTCTATATGCTAATCCAGGCAAAAAGCTACCTACGTACTGAATTTTAAGCAAATCGGACCATAAATACGATTTTTTTCGATACCATGGAGTCGATAACCGAATAATAATCGTTTATCTACCACTAGTCGACACTCGCAATAGGGGTCAGACACACAATTGATATAGAAAGTAAACAAAAAGCCAGGACAAATTTTGAATTTAGGAAGGGTCGAAACGTTTCTTTTTTGTTTATACCTAATATTAAAGTACCTTTCGTTAAAATACAAGAAAATAGCAAGCAGTCGCTTTATTTACACAACAAAATCTTAAATATAACGAAAAAGAACAAAAACTACAAATTTTTATTCATGTGGAAAATTTGCCAACTTTGAGCGACTTTACCTCATTAACTTCTAATTCCTGTTTAATAAAGGTTATATTTTCGTAATCTCTTGAAAATTTGCTTATTAGATACGTATATCGAACGCTTACGTGAAATTTTTGCAACGTTTTTGCGGCAGAGGCGCCATAGTTGATGTCACCATTCTTTCTATGTGTATGTACAAAATTTAAAATATTATACACGTTACTTTCTAGGTGTATCGATGAGCTTCCAACAATGCGCAAAATGTGATTGTGTAAGTGTTCATATAAGTTGGACGTAGCTGCTATAAATAAATAATATGTAATTAAATACAGCAAAGATAATCGTGTATGTATACTTAAATTTATTTAAAGATTTAACGTTCACGCAAAATGCCTGTCAGCTATACGATGCCACCACTTCCTGCCAACTCAACACAAGATGGAATTCGCGAGACAATGTTATATAGTGGATCAAGGTTCAAAGGGTTTCAAAAGTATCAAGGCAACTCTTACGACGTCGAAGTGGTTCTGCAGGTATTTTTAACCGACTTCCAAAAAAGGAGGAGGTTATCAGTTCGTCGGAATATTTTTTTTTTTTTTTTATGTATGTTACCGCATACCTTTGCACCACGTCAACGTCAATAATTCTTTTTGCAATGGAAAGGTAGTGTCTCAGAGGTGGTCCCATACTAATTTGGTTTAGATCCGATCATTGGATCATGAAATATATAAATATATATATATATTTTTTTAGTCGGTTTTTTTTGCTAAAAATTACTTATTTTTAACTTACACTTTTTTTAAATATATAAAATTCATTAAAAAACACGAAGCTTTTCAATGCCGAGTGGCAAAATAAAACTATAAATAAATAATATGTAATTAAATACAGCAAAAGATAATCGTGTATGTATACTTAAATTTATTTAAAGATTTCACGTTCACGCAAAATGCCTGTCAGCTATACGATGCCACCACTTCCTGCCAACTCAACACAAGATGGAATTCGCGAGACAATGTTATATAGTGGCTCAAGGTTCAAAGGGTTTCAAAAGTCTCAAGGCAACTCTTACGACGTCGAAGTGGTTCTGCAGGTATTTTTATATACAGGGTATTCTTTCTGGACGTTACTGACCATTTTTTTTTTAACTTACACTTTTTTAAATACGTAAAATTCTTTAAAAAACACAAAGCTTTTCAATGCCGAGTGGCAAAATAACGTGAGGGTCAATTTCAAGGTCATCTCGATGTCAACATGGCTTTTTAAGTGGTAACCCCCTTTTTTAATCCCAAATTTAGAAAGAACGGAAACTTCTACGTTCAGATAATGTATAATATGTGGGGTTCATTTCATCGTCAGGGTCATATGAAGCGTCAATCTTCCTATTCAGTAATTTTTTTTCACTAAATTTACCCAACTACGATTAGTAAATTTAGTGAAAAAAACATATTAAATAGGAAGATTGACGCTTCATATAACCCTGACGGTCAAATTAACTCCACATACGATACGTTCCTTCTGAATTCGAGATAAAAAAAGGGGGTTACCACTTAAAAAACCATGTTGACATCGAGATGACCTTGAAATTGACCCTCACGTTATTTTGCCACTCGGCATTAGAAAGTTTGTGTGTTTTTCATGAATTTTACATTAAAAAAAAAAACAATTTAAGAAAAATGGGCAGGGAGGGAGTAACGTTCAAAAAGAATACCCCATACATATATTTCTATAGCTTTTAAAGGAAATTCGATAAATGGATTCTAATATACTCTAAAAAATCACGTTTTTTTTTAATTTTTTTATGCATATATCTGTTGCGGTTTTTTCAAACAAGATTACGCTAAATCTGAGCCATTTTTTATAATTTAAATCTGTTATATTTAAAAAGCAAAAGCAAAAGACCATAACGAGGGCTTATATTCAATACCCTATATCTGGAATTTTGATCAAAATAAGTTTTTGATGGTAACGTAAGCTCCGATTAGTCTTTCATCCATGACAATAATGTCAAACTTAAAATATAGCTTTAATGGTATTATATTCTCATTTTGAAAAATGTCTATCTGCAATAACATTTTGTTATAAGAGCAAAATCCTCTATCTGCACAATTTTGCTTGAAAATTGTTTTTATTAACATTTTTTGTGGCAGGTAAGTTACATGTGCCTATGTATGCACATTAGACTGCATCGCTCCCCATACAAAGAAAAATCTGTACTATTTTTCCATTAGAATTATAAAACCTATTATATTTTAAGACGTCCACCGAAATATTTCCGAAAAATATTAAGATTTAAGTGAGCTGGACCGATTTGAAAATACCTCAAAAAATGGAGTTTTTCATGAATAAAATAGTTTCTTAAAGATTTTTTTTTGAAAAAATCCCCTCAAATGACAAAACGGTTTAAGCTTAAAATTTGGCATGAAAATATTTTTAAGAAATTAAAAAAAAAATTTAAACGGAATCGTAATGATGAGATTTTGATGCTGTTTTTAACTAAATAAGAATAGTTTTGGCCCAGCTATTCAAGTTTTTTGTAAATCAATCTTTGAAAAAAGTAAAAAAAAAACAGCATCAAAAATCTCATTCTTACGATTCCGTTGAAAAGATTTTTAAATATTTTTATGCCGATTTTTTAGGCTTAATCTGTTTTGTCATCTGAGGGGACTTTTTCAAAAAGTTCTTTAAGAAACTATTTTTATTCATAAAAAACTCCCATTTTTGTAGGTATTTTCAAATCGGTCCAGCTCACTTCAATCTTAATATTTTTTCGACATATTTTGGCGGACGTCTTAAAATATTATAAATTTTGTAATCCTGGCGGAAAACCGCAACTTTTTTTGGTGATGCTGTCTAATGTACATATGTATGTATATGTTACCGGTAAAATCCGATCTTAGGTCAAACTAGTTTTGCCCAGGCTAAACTAGTTCTACCTAATTCGATATATCTGTCCAACCGAAACCAAATTTTATACAACAAAAAAATCTTCCATATCCCGTCAAACATAGAGTCATTAAACTCCATTACTCCATTCTATCTCAAGGGTCACCAATAGTGAAAAACTGCTATTATTATTCCCATTGCCAAACTAAATATAAACAATTCATTACTTTCTAAATACAGACCCATTTCCCTCCTCCCCTGCATATCTAAAGTTTTACGCTGGAAAAATGGTGAGAGGATGTACAATGTTGTTAAGTCTTTCCTTTACAACCGGAAGTTCGTTGTTCGTGTCAATACCGGCTGCTCTTTTGCGGTAACAAAAGGGCTTGGTGTTACAATTGTCGTCGGTGCTTTTCCTGCGTACTGCTCGGCATTTGCAATTGCTAGAAGCTGTATGTTTCGCCTCTAAAAACGAAAGAAATTTCCTCATATGCATGGACAGTAAATCAGCCATCGAAGTCCTCTTTAACAGTGCTAATGATTCTCATATGATTTCGAAATCACGTTAAATACTCTTTCGACACAACATTAAAATTATGTGGCTACCTGGGCACGTCGGAATTTAAGGGAACGAGTTTGCAGACCAATGATTTATGTGTTAAAAACTTAATTTAACATAACATTTACATCTAAAGAACTGACATTTTCATTATTCTGCAAAACCCACTATCAGCACATTTTTTTTTTATATAAATAGTTACAATTCGAATTGCAATAACCTCTATATGATCTTTAAACTAAAATAAAATGAATTAAAATTGAAATCCTAGTTTTAATATATAGCGTGAATTTTTCAGACATGCGTGGATACTTAAAATTATTTACACTTTTAAAAATAGCTGTCAAAACAGTTTTTTTTGCTCTCCTGAAAAATTGAGTTTTTTGCAGATAGAGGGTATTGAATATATAAGCCCTCGATAAGCAAAACCTCACTCCTCACTGTACCTGCCCAACTGAATACAGAATTTTTTCCAGACACAGCTTTCCCCTACATCGATGCTAATGTAGTCAAAGATATCACACATAAATTTTGGTCCCGATCGGAGACGGTTTAGGCGTGTCGCACAGGGGTCAAAGTACAGATTCCGCTATGGAGACTCCAAAAATTTAAATTAATTTTTTTTCATGTAGTACCCAAAATCGATACCACTACGTCGAATATATTACAAATAAATTTTGGTCCCGATTGGAGTCGGTTAAGGCATGTCGCACAGGGGTCAAAGTTCAGATTCCTCTATGGAGACTCAAAAAATTTAAGTTAATATTTTTTTCAGCTAATACCCAAAGTCGATACTACGGACGTTGAAGATATCACATACAAATTTTGGTCCCGACTAGAGTCGGTTAAGACGTGTCGCACAGGGGTCCAAGTTCAGATTCTTGTATGGAGGGTCAAAAAAAAAAAAAAAATATATATATATACTAGCAGACCCGGCAAACGTCGTCCCGCCCAAAATTAGATTTTTAATTCAACCATTTTGATTCAACATTTTTTCCAACAGTCCACGTTTACGATTTCCATTGGCACAATCATCGGCTAAGATTTTGGTTTGGTGGTCGTTGCCGCCTTAAATAACCTAACGAGGGTGCTATGTCCATGAAAAAGTTCTCTGGCGGCAACAATGATCGGGATCTGTACTGAATCTGCCCTAGAAACTTTATCTTATAGTTGGTGGTAATTTCGAAATGGATGCGTATCCTTGTTCAATAGAAATACAATATACATACATATACTGCGATGAAGTACCCTAAAACCCAGCTTCACGAAAGCAATTTAAGTAAAAAATTATGTTTCTCTCTGTTTAATTCAATTTAAAAAAATACATTTTCATTAAATTGCTTTTATTATGGTATTTCGACAGGTGGTGATTTGAGATTTAGCACTGCACAACTCAACCCTGATGTGTCGGTATTAAGCTCTAACGCATAATAATATTGGGCCAATCGTAACACACGAGAGTTCGATATACTCAAGAGGTCGATTTAGACTGACATTCTCGTCGGCACCTTTTCTCACTTGTCGATTTTAGTAATAACTCGACCTCAGCAATTGGACTTGTTTTGCAATTGGATCGGATCATAAAAAAAGATTTTTTATTAATAACTCAACTCCAGCGCCAACTGGCGTGTTCATTGTGAAACTAAACTATCCAGAGACCCACTCAAACACACACACATAACATTGTTGAAATCCCTCCAGCCATTCAGGATTTCACTCACAAACATACCTACAGAAAAATTATATCCACATTCAAAGATAAGGCAAAGGCAGTACGTTTGTACTTCGCCATGCTCACTTTTCAAAGAGCCCGTTTTTCTCCATGAGTATGGTATTGATTTCATATATCTCCATACGAAGTTCCAGTACTCTACCATGAACATTTACAGAGATATGCAGTATCGAACCCGGCTTGTATGGTAGGTGTCACGCCCCGTTTTCCAATAGCTCCATAATTTCTCCATGACTATGCGATTAATTTCATATATCTCCACACCAAGTTCCAGTACTCTACCAAGAACAATTCTAGAGGTATGCAATAAGAAAAATTCGACTTGTATGGGAGGTGCCAAGCCGGTATAAAGTTCCAGTACTCTACCATAAACACTTCCATAGATACTTATGAAAAAATTCAGTTTATATGGGAGGTGCCACACCCCCTTTTCAAATAGTCCGAATTTTTGTTCATGAGTATGTGATTGATTTCATATATCTCCAAACCAAGTTCCAGTACTCTACCATGAACATTTCCAGAGATATCTATATATATAAAAATTAAATGTTTTCCGTATGACGGCGATGCCTGACCAAACAACTAAACCGATTTCAATTCTGTAAAAATTGCTTTTTTGGACCTTCTGGTGGAAGGTTTTTCGATTAAAAGAAATTCAAAACTTTTTGCTGTTGCCAAAAAGTTAAGAAAATTGAGATGTCACAATTTCACAATTCCATAGAGTTTTCCATATACAATGATAATCGACCATCCCGGTTTCTAAGGAAAAACAAAGTTGTTGTTTCTATTGAATTCCAATCCTTTTTATCATATTAACACACCTTCTAAACCTTCCCTGGACTTCCACAAACAATTCAAGACCAAAATTAGCCAAATCGGTCCAGCCGTTCTCGAGTTTTAGCGAGACTAACGAACAGCAATTCATTTTTATATATATAGATATATATTATATAGTTCAATTTTTGTACGACGACAGGGGTCTTTACTTCTCAATTGCCTACTCAGTTCGATGTAGCACTTCATAAAAATGTAACCTTAGTTTTATATACGCATTTATTGCTTTGTTGTGTTATACGGTAGACAAACGGGCTCGATTATTTGCATAACCAGCCTTTATTTGCTTTGACTCATGCATTTTCCTCTTTAATATGCGCATAAGAAGCTGAACAAATGCACGAAATTTTTGGGAATTAACTCGGATCCGGGCAGTTTGCGTTGACAACACTGGTCAGCTGTTGTCTTTTCTACAAGTAAGCAAACAAAGCGCGCGTGTTCCGCGTCCGCAGTAGCCGAGTGGTAAGAGTTACGGGATACAAGCCTGTAGCTGCCAGGTTCGATCCTCGGTTGGAGCGATTGCGAAATTTTTTTTGTTTTTATTTATTGTATATTTTTTTTTATTTTATTTGATCTATATATTTAATGTTACTTTATTTTGTTTTCATTTGCTTTATTTTATATCACTTTTTTTATTTTACTATCAGTTAATTTAAATTTTTAGAGTTGAATTTTAATAAAAAGTCAACAACAACTAACTGAAAGCAACGTAAAAAAAAATATAGAACTTATAAAAAAAAGAATGAAAAAAAATTAAAAAAAAATGAAAATTTAATTGGCCGTGGGACTCGAACCCACGACCTTGC
>NW_023458556.1:92366951-92375513 GCF_013731165.1 Rhagoletis pomonella | reverse complement strand
AATTATTATGCGCATATGTATGCCAGATTATATGCATAAGCTTTGCCATCTGTCACAGCTTTTAGTGTATTTTTCTCTATAGTATTTCACAACTTGCAATATGTGTTGTTTGTCCTCCTCATTTTTGGACCAAATTTTATTGTACTCTTCTACAAATTTAACTCCTCTCTCTGGCGTGTCATTTACCACTTTTAAATACTTTATCCATATAACTTATATAACTTCCATTTATTCTCCAACAATTTAGGTCTGCATAAATAAGCTCTTTGTTTATGGAAAGCCGATCAAAAAATGCTAAACTGCTTTTATTTATAAACTGATCTAGATCATTACCTAATACTTTTTTTCACTCCCTTTTAAACAATTTTAATTTTTTTTCTTCAAAGTTTTCGTCTTTTCTTAAAGATGCAACCATTTTTTATTTTGTCTCATTTGAAATTTTTTCATTAAATAAGGCCAAACAAACTGTTTCCGGTGCAAGATACCATACATGATTTTTGAATTTTGAATACTTTATCAAAATATTTGTAATGGTATAATAGTTAAAAAAAAGTCAGCGCCTGAAACAGGTGTGGATTTCGAGGCCAGCATCCATTTCTCTAAATAAATTTTAACTATAAATATGCATAAATCCCGGACTGCTATTTCTTAGTTTTCTCTGGTATGTACTCCTCTCGAAAGATATATATTTTTAAAACAGAAATACCCTTTGCCATCACTCTTTGGAGATGAACCGAGAAATACAAGTGCTAATTCTACAAATTCCTTATAGCTATTTACTAGCTTGTCCTTATTAGCTATTGCTATTCTCACATATCCGTCCTCAATTCCAGTTTTGAAATTGCCTTTGTTCAATTTGGGCCAGGCGTCTCTAAAGTTTTTAAGAATTTGAACATTACGCCCTTTTGATAAGGGTATTTTTGCTTAGAAAGCACTGCGTAATACTAATTCATATATGAGTAGTCCACTTGCAAACAGCGTTATGTGATTTTATAATAGTAAGCCATAAATTAAAAAAAAACCGTCTACAACAACAAGTAAAATCCAAATTGTATATTTTTTTTTATTATCTGAAAATTTGGATAAATAAGAGCCTAATAACATTAAAAAACGAAATCGCAGTATGGTAGTTTTTGCAAATTATATATATAAAAGAATAATATAGCGAGTTTTGAAACAGTTACTTTTACATAGCTAGCTTTTTTTAGCTTTTCGCGTTCTCTGTTCCATGAAGATGGGTCTGCTTCTTTTTTGCGACGGCTTCCACTAGGCACCGAAACTACAACGTTTTCTTGCAGTTTTCTAAGTGCATAAGAAGATGGAGACTTTTGCACTTGTATAAATACATACAATAAATATTATAGCGACTTTTGAAAGTGTATGTATACACACATTAATTATTATAGCGACTTTTGCTAGAGTAGCTAAGATTTGATGCTATTTTTTCAGAATATATAAGGATTTTGCACTGTATTGGTAGTGGACATGAAACTATTTTAAATACTGGTACGTTAACCACCAAAAACTAAAAATCTAAAAAAATTTACATAGAGCACTTTGCAAGTGGACTACTCATACATATATGGTGACGACACACAGTGCTGTATGAGCGGGCAAAAATCAAAAAAATGGTTGTCACGTATGTCAACGTGTTTGGTATCGTTGGAAAGGAAATTTATCCTAGATTAAGGATCTGGACTTAGTTTTTGTTTTTATCTCATAAGGTTCTCACAAAAACCTCTTAAAGTTGTGTGTTTTTTATATATTTTTTCTTTTATGAAAATGCCTTTAGCTGGAGTCTTTAAAAAAAATTGCTAAAAATACAATTTATCATACTTTATCTTAAGACACAATTTTTCTAATTAGAAAATCTGTAAGGAAACCACTCTATAGAGCTTTTTAAAAAATATTAAGCTTCCTGGCTGGAATGGCCTATTTGCTACACCCTAAAATTTGTTGCAGAAAATTTAAAAAATTCCTAAGTTTACAAAGGGATAAAAAAAAATATGTAAAAGTATGTTTTTTTTTATTCTTTTATTTGAAAGAAGGGGCATTTTTCTTTGAAATAAAAAAAAAGTCTGCAGACTCATTGCGCTTTTAGAAGAAAATCGTTTTTTTTAAGGTTATAAAATAAACTTTTGCAAAAAAAAAATTTCACTGATTACAGTTACCACAGTATTTTCCATTACTTAAATGCCAAAACATTCTTAAAAATAGTAAAGTTTATTACTGTAGACACACGCGGTAGTGTTCTGTGCTGTGTAGTGAAGCGTAAAATAGTGAAAAAAATAATATTAATATGAATTCAATTATAAAAAACTCAATTTTAGCTGATATCTGGATTTCTACTCGTCCATCAGATAGAGTGTTTGCATTATCTGCATTTTTTGAAGACAAATTAATACACGCTAAATGCGACAAAGCACTTTTGAATCAAAAAATAAAACTTTTTAATAGTGAGATGAAAAATAAGTGGAATTATAGTGGCCGCAAAAGAAGCGCTTTTGAAAAAACATATTCTAAATGGCTAAATTGGACATTCCTTTCCCTTCCGGATTCCAATGGAAATAAGGATAAATGTGCTGAACGGGGAAGACCTTCTAAAGAAGAATTTTGCGAAGCTTCACGGAGAACAAAAAATCGAAGGGTAGAGCATTTGTTGAAAAACTATTCCATCGAAGAGCTCGATAGAAGAGCTAGTATAGATTACACTTATAGAAGAGCTAGTATAGATTACACTTTTTCTGACTAGTATGATTTCAACCCAAAATTCATGAATGAATTCATGTATGAATACTTCACAAAATTCATGTATGAATACACCACAATTCATGTATGAATACACCACAAAATATATAGTCAATGAACTAGTGTGTTTGCTGAGTAGTTTGGAATTTGACTGCATGATGACTTAAATTTTTCAATAAACGGCGTTAGATAAAACAAATAATTTTTGATTCAGTATTTTGCAATAACTCTTGTTCGTGCGAAGTAACTAATAAAAAGGAAAACAAAATTATATTTGTCTTTTGAGTATTTAATGTCGTCTTGAATGAATAAAATTTTTTAAGCGTGTGACATCCACACCAAAAGATATAATCAATTTAAAAAAACATTTTGTAGTCAAAAAGGACCAAAATGAAAGTAGCTGCCATTCCTAGAGGGTTTGCGTAAGAGAGATATAGGGAATCTTATTTGCCATGAATTAAGCCATAGAATGAAGCCTTGAAGTCTTTAATATTATTAGGAAAACGCCCTGTATAAATAATAAAATAACTACTCAGTATTGGAACTACTTCTGAATATCAAATTTTGCAGTTTCAATCTCAGTTTCCATGAAAAATGTAAGAGCTAGGTAAAAAAAAATTGATTTTTCAAATCTCCGTACTCTAATCCACCAAGAAACGAATTTTTACTCAAATCCGTCCATTATTCTATTTTTGCCCACTTTTTATATGGAGACACAGCACTGTGCGACATGGCAAATACAGCAAGCTGTTACCAATTTTTTGTTCTAGAAAAGAACAAGCTCCCTGCAACCTGCCTGTGTTTGCTGCCGTTGTATCGCAGCCAAGAGCTTGTGTGAGCAAATCAAATTTTTGGCAAAAAATGTCAGTTACGCGGTTTTGCAGAACGACGATATATGATATGTTCGAATTTAGTAGGTCCGATTTTGGGTATTAGCTGAAAAAAATTAATTTAGTTTTTTGAATCGCCATAGAGGAATCTGAACTTTGACCCCTGTGCGACACGCCTTAATCGATTCCAATCGGGACCAAGATTTATATGTGATATCTTCGAGGTTAGTAGCATCGATTTTGGGTATTAGATGAAAAAATATTAACTTAAATTTCTTGAGTCTCCATAGAGGAATCTGAACTTTGACCCAGCCTTAACCGACTCCAATCGGGACCAAAATTTATATGTGATATCTTCGACTTTAATAGTATAGATTTTGGGTATAAGATGAAAAAAAAAATTAATTTAAATATTTTGAGTCTCCATAGTGTAATCTGAGCTTTGACCCCTGTGCTACACGCCTTAACCGTCTCCAATAGGGGCTAAAATTCATATGAGATACCTTTGACCGTGGTATTACCGATTGAGAGGGTGAGACTTAAAATTTAATTTTAAGGACCAGCCTAATGTACATACATAATAAAAATATGGAAACAGAAGATTCATTGCGTGACCTTTTTATACCAAATAGTGACAAAAACATTATTTTCGTTGGGGTTTCATCATTTATCATTAGACATCGGAATTCTATGAAATTGTTATCACTACTTATGTTAACAGCTCTTTGTATTAATTCTGACTAACTCAGTGAGAGAGCAGGACAAGGATGAATTTATTTAAACCAAAATGTATTCAAGCAAAAATGTGTTAGGTAGGCGTTGAGGCCAATGGTAACTCTTGTACCACATCTGAATGCTGAAAGCCATACAGAGCTCCGAAAAGCTTGTGGGGCTTTGGTTTTTGCTGTGTGAGACATCTCCGAAGGAGATGTGATGCATCAAGCGGGATTGCTGAGCATCGGTTAAGGATTTATGTATGTTAAAAATTGGGTAGGCGCTGTGACCAAAGGTAACTATTATACCACCTCTGTCTGCTGAAAGCCATACGGAGTCCCGTGAGACAACTCCGGATGAGTTGTGATCCATCAAGCGAGAGTGTGAAGTAGTGCTGTTCATACTCACGCATCCTCAAAGACCGATTATAGTAGTATTTTGTGAGATAGTTTACTTTTTTATTTACTTTATAGTAAAGGCAAACGTCAAGCTGTGAGGTTCAACTTATATTGTGCTCTGATTTGTCTTTCTTTTGCAAAGTTTATTGAGGCAGTTCTGAGTTAAAGTTGTTGCAAAATTGCCTACAAGCATCTTAGTATGAAAATAATCGAAGCTAAGTGAAAGTTCTGTGTTTTATATTAAATTTAATTAAATTTCACTAGCATACATCTAATCTTGCCGAGTCATTTGTTGTTATCATTGTTGTTGTAACTCTTTTGCAGTTAACTGAAAGCTATTACATCAGCTCCTAAATTGTTATAATTTATTTTGTTTGTCTTTTTATTACAAGTGTTATTAAATCTTTCAATATGAAGTGCGAACTTGATACTTGCCAAATTAAAATCGATTCTGAACGCTACTTATCGTGCTGGCTCTGTGATAGTATTTGCGATCTAAAATGTGCTGGTTTTACGTGTGTCAAAACGCAAGCGTCTTCATAGTCCGATTAATGAAATGATAATCGCTCCACGTCAGAACAATCTTCCGAATGACTTAATTAACCTCTCTTCTCCATGTCCACAGACATCGGAGTCGTCATCCTCAAAAGAATGTATAACAAAGTCTGCTTCCGCTTCTAATAACAACGAGCCTAAAGTATCTTCCTCTTCCCCCGTTGAAGTTGTGGCACCGTCATCTAATCCTCTAACGCTTACTCTACCCTCAATTAGTAACTCAGTTACTCAACCCCTTCCGCCGGTAATCGTGTCTGATCCTGGTGTATCCTGTGCAAACAAAATCAACAAATTTGCAACAGCTAGTGAAGTGAGCCTTACACCAAGTCAGGCTGCAGAACAAGCCAAGATAAATGAGCAAAAAAAATCCATTAGATGCACTAAGTCGTTTATCACTAAGGCATCAGGGTTTAGAAAAACGTTCGGGTCTACAAGACGTTGATGATGAATACTTTTAAAAGAATGTCTTCTCTTGTTCAATTTTAAATAAGCATTCGGGACAGAATGACTCTTATGAACAGCATGGTCGTGCAATTTCGTTGATAAATTTGGCGCAGGGCAATGCTTCCCACATACAGATGCAAAAACATCATGCAAAACAGCAGTCAACGCCGCATTTAACGCAGGTTCAGCCAACTTCTCAGTCGACCCAACCATATCAAGCGCCAACGGAATTTGTATCGCATTAGCAACTACCACCACAATAACAATCATATGTGCAAGCATATGAACAACAAACGCAATTAATTAAACAATGCAATTTCCATCCAAGAAAGTATAATCAGGGCTACAGCTACTATAACAATAACTAACGCAGCAACAGTCACAGAAATTATTTTAGTTTTGCTGTCACAGGTAACTAAGGAATAAAATTAGTGTTGTTTTTATTTAAAAAAAAAAAAAAAAAAATTTCGTGTCTGAAATCTTTTGTTTATTTATTCAGTTTTTGTTAATGTTTTAAAAGTTACTCTCTGACTTTGTTTATTTGTTTTTAAAATCAAATTTATTAACAAAAAAATAGGACAAAATTAATTAAAAAATTTATTAACAAATTAATTTATAATTAATTACAGATTTAACAATCTACCATTTTTAATGTAATTAAATTTTAAAACAAAAATATTTAAAAGAAGAGTGCACATTTATCAAAATCTATTAAGTTGCCTTATTTTTGGGAAGATTGT
Organism: Rhagoletis pomonella; assembly: GCF_013731165.1. Classification (NCBI taxonomy): domain Eukaryota; kingdom Metazoa; phylum Arthropoda; class Insecta; order Diptera; family Tephritidae; genus Rhagoletis; species Rhagoletis pomonella. The sequence continues at coordinate 92,369,084 of NW_023458556.1, read as the reverse complement.
CCTGAAGCATTCGAAATCAACAACATACGTGATGATAATATCAAATTTCAAAACGTTTTAGTTTTTCTTCAAAAATAATCAATTTCTAATATTATTGATGTTATTAATCCGCCTCCTTTGATTAACAAATATGAAACAATTAAGAAAGTTTTATGTGAAAGATTTTCTCTTAGCGAAGAGAAGAGATTAGAGCAATTATTTTCAAATACCGAACTGGGTGATCGTATGAAATCTTTAGCAGGTTCCAAATCAATTGTCAGTAAAGAACTTTTATTTAAATTATGGAGTAGGAAGTTACCGCAACAAATACAAATTCATTTGACTTCTTGTAGTAATCAAAATACTGAAGAAATTATTTCTCTTGGAGATAAATTATTTGATTTGATAAATAAACCCCAATCGTCTAAATCTTTTAATATTGCTAGTGTAGAAAATAATAATAATAATATTCTTGAACAATGCATTCGAAATTTAACTGAGTTGACTACAGCTATTTACCTAGGGATGCAAATTTTCAGAGCCAACATCGATACATCGATATTTCAATGTATCGTAAACACTAACATCGATGCCGAAAAAATCGCCCTAAAACTATCGATACATCGATATATTCCGATGTTTCTCTTTTTAATAAGTATGTTGCAGGTACTTCATGATTTGCAGGTTTTTACAGGAAGCGGTTAACGTACGCCACCTTCCATAAGGCTTATTAATGGCGAAAACCGCTTTACCTGTAAAACCTGCAAATCCTGAAATACAGTGATCGTCATGGAAATCGCCTATGTTCAACATTGCCAATTGCTTTTATTAAGTGCAGGGCTGCCATCACCCATAATACACTTACCCAAAGGGCTCTGTCCCACGGTCAGTAATTATCACGATATTTGGATCGCGATCCATATTGATGGATTGATGGATCGCGCACGAATGCTACATGTTCAATATTTATCGCGTCAGTATTTGCAAGAAAATATTTTTATTTTGTACGTATAATTTACAGATAATGCATTCCACAATTATTTTAAGATTTGTTCAATTTGTTTTGAAAGATTTTAAGCCCCGAGAGTGAAGGCAGAGCCGATGTTTACATTATGAGAGTAAAAGATGTACTGAAGAAATGTATGGATCGCGTTTTAAAAGTACTACACGTTCAATATTTATTAACGGTATTGCGATCCGCGATCCAGATTTCAAAATTTGTAGAAATTTTGCGATGGATCACGATCCATCAATACTGCATACTACACCGTCAATAAATATCGCGATACTTGGATCACGTCAATAAATACTGACCGTGTGACAGAGCCCAAAGAATATAACATAAAGATGCATGAACCAAAAATACAAGATCACGTAAGAACGCGACGTTGTATTTGTAACTGGTTTTGAGAAAAAGGTTTGCGAAAGCGGGTTCGTCAGCTGAGCGTTTGTTTACATCACAAGCACCACTATTTTACACTTTTATTCAAGTAAAGAAGAGTTAATTCAACATGACAACACATATTAAAGCATTTTGTTGCATAATTTTACCTAAATTGTGCGTTAAAAGTGGTTGACAATAATTTTGAGTAATTTTGGTTTTCGTTGTTTTCTTTGCTTTGTTTACTTTTCCCTCGTTTTCCAGTGAAACAAGATGGCGTAGAACCCACAAAAAAAAATCGACTTTTTTCACTGTCTTGTTCTTACGTGATCTTGTGTCTTTCGTTCATGTGATCTTGTGTCTTTCGTTCATGATAAAGATGTGAACGCAATGGCAATTTTGAACCGAAACTAAAGTCGATGTTTAAAACATCGTTAAAATTGACATCGATATATCGCCAATTTTACGATGTTGAGTAATTTTCAAATATCGATGGTTAACATCGGTTTTTTGGCCGATGTTATCGATGTTTGAGAAACATCGATGCATCGTTTGCATCCCTATATTTACCAAAATCTTAACAAAATTACAGCAGATATTAATGAATTACAAATTAGATCAAGATCAAGAGAGAGAGTAGAGACAGAAGTCGTTCTATATCAAGAAATTTTTCTAGATCTTGAAACGATATTAAACAAAATATTTGTTGATATCATAGATAATTTTAAAATAATGCTTTTAAATGCATTCAACCTTGTAATTTTAACAAAAAT
>NW_023458556.1:92318825-92326951 GCF_013731165.1 Rhagoletis pomonella | reverse complement strand
ATTGAGGTTGAAATATCGACATTAAAAATTATTGAACTTAAAACCTGTGTTTTATGTTTTCTCTGGGCCTCGAGCTTATCAAATAAAAATTACGTTAGTTTATAATTTAAAGGCCGATAAACAAAAACAAACATAAAGACATAAAATCATCTGATGAATTTAGTTCTGTAGCTGAAGAGTTTTAGATCTTTACACTTAACATACTCCTGCCTATCGTGACTCGGCGCGAAAAAATGAAAATATTGGTTCCGTACGTCATGCGGACTGCGCCTCTCGTGCGGATGGGCAGGAATGTAGGGTAAAAACCGTTGGGATTATTATTAACGGGTGATTTTTTTGAGGTTAGGATTTTCATGCATTAGTATTTGACAGATCACGTGGGATTTCAGACATGGTGTCAAAGAGAAAGATGCTCAGTATGCTTTGACATTTCATCATGAATAGACTTACTAACGAGCAACGCTTGCAAATCATTGAATTTTATTACCAAAATCAGTGTTCGGTTCGAAATGTGTTTCGCGCTTTACGTCCGATTTATGGTTGTTCAGCGATGAGGCTCATTTCTGGTTGAATGGCTTCGTAAATAAGCAAAATTGCCGCATTTGGAGTGAAGAGCAACCAGAAGCCGTTCAAGAACTGCCCATGCATCCCGAAAAATGCACTGTTTGGTGTGGTTTGTACGCTGGTGGAATCATTGGACCGTATTTTTTCAAAGATGCTGTTGGACGCAACGTTACGGTGAATGGCGATCGCTATCGTTCGATGCTAACAAACTTTTTGTTGCCAAAAATGGAAGAACTGAACTTGGTTGACATGTGGTTTCAACAAGATGGCGCTACATGCCACACAGCTCGCGATTCTATGGCCATTTTGAGGGAAAACTTCGGAGAACAATTCATCTCAAGAAATGGACCGGTAAGTTGGCCACCAAGATCATGCGATTTGACGCCTTTAGACTATTTTTTGTGGGGCTACGTCAAGTCTAAAGTCTACAGAAAAAAGCCAGCAACTATTCCAGCTTTGGAAGACAACATTTCCGAAGAAATTCGGGCTATTCCGGCCGAAATGCTCGAAAAAGTTGCCCAAAATTGGACTTTCCGAATGGACCACCTAAGACGCAGCCGCGGTCAACATTTAAATGAAATTATCTTCAAAAAGTAAATGTCATGGACCAATCTAACGTTTCAAATAAAGAACCGATGAGATTTTGCAAATTTTATGCGTTTTTTTAAAAAAAAAAGGTATCAAGCTCTTAAAAAATCACCCGTTATTAACTCAAACGATCTCACATTGAACACTGTCCAAGCACATTGCTTGGAATAATTTCCGATCACACTTTTGCTTTTACGTTTTGATAAAGTTTCTTAAGCTATATTGTTTAAATCTCACCTCAGTGATGAAATTATATTGTTGGTCTGAACAGACAATGCGTGCAGAAAAGAGCACTAATAGTAGAACTCACAACAAGCTTTTCGGTCGTTGTGACTTTTGGCGTGCAAGCCGTAATATTAAAGGGTTCATTTCAAAACGTCAAAATACAAAGCATAAATCAGTTTCTTCTATTTCTAAACCTCAGCCGATTGTAATGCCAAACGTGCGCAACCACGGTTAAATGCTAAGTTTCAACTAGGTTGCCCAAGTTAGACTTAATCTTCTAGTGCGTTTTAGAAATAAAATAGACTGATGCTTTGTATTTTGACGTTTTGGAATTTACCCAAACTTATAGCTAAATAGAGCGCTGAAAGCCTTAAAAGCGCTGAACGCCTGAAAAGCTTGTTGTGGAGGTGGGATCAGTGGTTTGTGCAGCGGGAAGTGACTACTTAGGAATTCCAAGAGTTGTCTCCTATCCTACTTGCTTAATGAAGCAGCCCCTCGAAGCCTTCCCAGTCATTACTGAGTGCTAAAACTGGTCGTGTGCTAAGAAATACGTGACCTGAGTAATTTGTAAAAAAATCACCTGGTATTCCCATGTGATCTGTCACTTACGAGTATTTAAAGTAAAACCAGTTTGTTATCTTTACCAACATAATTTAGTTGAGATTTGCATTGCCTAGTTTAGAAGAACTTAGTTTGAAGGCTGTGAAGGCAATGCCCCTTAACCTATTTTCCATCATACCGAAGACTGCTTACTATTCTTGGACATTGAGAACCACGTCTAGCTCTCTGCCCTGCCACTCTACACGACACCTACATCTTTTAAACCTTTAAGAGGCCTTAAGTTAGGTTTACAAGATTTTTAAAACATTCGAGGTATACTCCCCAAAATGTCAAAATACTCCCCAAAAATTACGTTTTTTACTTGAGCATGATTCGGGGTGTCGGCAATAAACTACTTTAGTAGACATATACAGCTTTGCAAATGCTTGTATTTACCAACGTGCCTTATGTCCGGTTTGATACCAGTTGCTTGAGGTGTAGCATACCTTTAAAGCACATACCTGCAGAATTATAATTATAATTTTATGAATATACAAATCCAGCTTAAATCCTGTTGTTTATTTCGTACATCTATCGATTTTTTAAAATACTGTATACTACATCTATGTATATCTGTGTATAGATATATGAAGATGTTCCTAGGCCTGGTTGAGGGAGAACAAAAACACTAACTGCTCTGCTGGTGTAAGTGCATACACACACATACACGTAAATAAATACCCTGCAAACAAATGCTCCCGAAATCTTTAAGAGTATCGGAAATTTGTTACGATTGTTTTAGGAATCTTTAAAGAAAAACATATGAAGCTGTTCACAATAACTAGTAAAGAAATTTCTGTACGATTTCCTCAAGAAAACTCTTAAAAAAATTTTGAAAACTTTCACTTACTCTGAAATCCTGGTATGCAGGACATACATATACATACGAATATGAATAGATAAATAAGCTATTGTTGACACAAGGAGTACATACCAACGGTAAATGTTGTTTTTGTATGATTGCTACAACCTGTAGTTATTGAATCATTTATTTAGACTTAATTCTACGCTACATGTTGTTGTTGTGTACAAATGTAGTATGTATTTATATATGTGCGTATGTGTGTGTACGTGGGTACACATGTATATTTTTTATTTACAAGTTTTTGTTATCTAATTATTCGGGTGTACATCTTTCGTACATATGTACATATGTATGCACATACATATGTCATTTGTGATCTCTTTGCATATGTGCATATACTTTAGAACAGGCCTTCCCAAAGTGGGTGACGCGACACCCTGGGGTGCCGCGAGCGTATGCCTGGGGTGCCGCTAGTGGCTAGAGTATACTAGTGGTACGGGCAAATTCTTTAGACTTTCCATACACAACACAAGCGATGTGATCAAACTTCAACATGGCGGCCTGAAAATCAAAAAATTACCTTCATCGGCTTGTCAAACCCCATACACAACACAAATAGCTTGCAGCAAAATATCTGAAAACGTACCCTTTTCACAACCACTTTCGGTACTTTTGTAGACCTAATCCGCGTTTCATCCACTTTTCTTCCCGTTTTCGGATTAATTTTCGGATTTTTTGCTGGCTGGGCTGTTCTCCTAACAAGCGCAGCAGTTTCGCGCACGTGTATATATTACTTATTCTTTGGAACTTCACAATCACACTGTCAAAGAGCGAATCAACAGGATTTTAGAGGCAGTCTTCTCTTGTTAGTGAGGTACCCATTCGCAATTCAAATCGAAGAAGATCGAAGTACTTCAGACTTACGCCACTAGCGACGAAATTTTTAAAGCTATCGACAAATTTGTACAGAACAATGGTTTCAAATGGAGCAAGTGTGCGGCTATTTGCGGTGGTTGGAAAAATGAAAGGAGCGATGTCTAGGATGAAGCAAGAGGCAGGAGGTATTCCCTGGCGACTAGAAAGATGCCGTCACTAAATTTAAAACCCGTATTGGATGACGCTGCGAAGAAGCACGTCGAGATTTTTTTTATTGGTGACATGTACATTTTAGAATTTCTAGCAATTTGGAATCATTTATCACTTAAATTGCTTTCGTGAATTGGCTGTAAAAATTATTTTCATAGCGTTATTTTCTTCGCTGGTTATCGAAGATCGAACATTGAAAGCGAAATTATGAGCTATGCAACCGTGTCGAAATTGGCGTTGAGTATCGAATTTTCTGTCGAAAAGAATTTTGCCTTCGATGGTGTAGCGAAGTGTTAGAAAATTCTGAAAAACTTATGATTTGCATTTGTTTTTTTACTTTACGGCGGTTAGACACTAATTTTAAAAATTTTTTATTAATTCGAAAGACCACTTAACCCTCTTAAACATTTTCTACTCCTGGCCAGTTTACCAAGCTCTCATCCTCTGACGAATCGTTGAACCAGAACTCCGTTGTACTCATTTTCACCACGTTTTTATAAACTCGCTTTCTTTTTTATTTCATTTTAATTTGCACAAATTTACATACATATGTATAAACACACTATTTAGTTTGCTCGATTTGTAAAGAAAATCTCTCAGCGGTGAAAAATATACTATTGTAAACAACATAACCGAGCGAAATTCACAATAGCGCTATTCTTCATCGAATGAGCGTCATAATACCAAATGAAAATTCGTTCGATCAGCACTTTCGACCACAGTCGAATGCAACTCATGATAGGGGCCTTACTTTTACATTTCTTTGTGAGACTACATTTTCAACAAATGCTTACATATACAAGTAATTTTTAAGCAAAAAAAAACCGATTTCAATTCCCTTCTAAGAATGTAAGATTATCGTTAATCTATTCATGATCCAATGATCGGATTTAAACCAAATTAAACCACCTGTCAGGTAACACCTTTCCTTTAAAAAAGAATTATAGTAATCGGTTAACGTGGTCCAAAGTTATGCGGTTCCGACGAATTGATAACCTTCTTTTTGTGAAGTCGGTTAAAAACAAATACACCAGCAAGCTTTCAGCGTCAAATGATTTCAGGCTAAAATTGCCAAAGCTCCCAATAAACTTAAAGGAAATAATGAAAACATCAAAACAATTTCAGTCATAAAGTTTGCATTGTGTTTTCTTGTGTTCGTAGACATTTGAAGAGTAGGGGTGCCGCGAAATTTTTTTAGCACAACAAGGGTGCTGAGTTGAAAAAGTTTGGGAATGCCTGCTTTAGAACAATGCTGGGCACACCAACACAGTCTCATTTTGTCGGGGTAATAGTGCGTCGCGCTCAGTTATGGTTGGCACGTTTTTATAAATGTACTAAACTGGTATTTTTGGTGCATGTGTCTTTTGCCCTATTTTACTTATACGTATGCTGAAATAATGAATCGTGGAAGTTTTTAGTAACTAATACTATTAGTTTATAGAAACTTTTCCATACGAAAAATTTAATACTTGTAAAATTGTAAAAAAGTCGGCTGCTGTGGTGTAGAGGTAAGCAGTGCGTGCTTCCACTCCGCAACGCCTGGGTTCAAACTAGGGATGTTGCGAATGTGGAATTTTAGACATCCGCGGATGCGCATGCGGATGCGAATATCTAACAGCTAACATCCGCGGATGTGGATGCGAATGCGGATGTTAAGTATTTTTAAACAACAATTAGAATCTAGCATAATGGCGAGATCGTTGTTCAAACAGCGCTTACAAGCCAAACTAGATGTGCCAGGTTTTTCTAAAGCTTTTTAAAAAGAATTCTTCATTCTCATTCCTTTGGCTGTTTCAGAATTTGGGGAATCTGTAACTTCATCAGCGTTTTTCGATTTTAGTTTTTGTAACTATTTTTTAATACTTTCTTCTGCGACTGGTTTGAACAATTTGTGCTTATAGCGAGCTAAATAGGTGGATATGGAAATAAATTAAATATTGTTTTCCAGGAGTGTAAATTTTGAACAAAATTCTGTTTTCAAAGTCGTAGCTGTCAGCGGAATCCGATCAGAATATTGTTATTAAAAAAAAAAAAACACCCCGCTTTTTTATAAGCATTTGAATCTCAGATAGTTACATAATTCTTATCTTATTAAAGGTCGGACCTATAGTTTTTTAATTATTTGTGCATCGATTCTCTTTATAGCCAGACGTTGATCATTTCTGCTGGAAATCCCAATTGAAGGAGCTTACTCTTTGACTTTAAATAGCAAAGAAGGGGCAGTTTTAATTAATAATATATATTCCTACCAAAAAAATATTGCACGACAAGTAAACCAAATTACTGTTCTTTAAATTTTTACTAAAAATAAATTCACCAAAGATCACCATTTGAAATTATTGAAACGAATATATGTAACCTCAAAAGCAAATCACGAAAATTTGGTTAAAAATTACAGTGCACACTTTCTTCTTTTGTGTCTAACAGTTTTTTTTAAGATTGGCTCAAAAAAATCATAATAAAGAAAGGAACCAATGCAGGTATTTAAAGAAGAGAAAACAAAAAAATATTGTTAAAAAGGCTAGGTTCTCTTTGACGTACGTCAAAGGTCAAGTAGAAGTTGGAACATGTACGACTGCCCATTGATAGCTCGGTTATATAGCTTAAGAAATAATATGTTTTAAGATATTTTTATCAAAGTTGATAAATATGACATTTGACCAGTTTTGTTACACAAATACTCTCACGACCACAGGCAAAAATATTGACTATGTACAATTTGTCATTTTGTTTGCTATATATACGTTTTATCGGTGCACTTGCACAACATTCGCATTCGCAAAAGCTCCGCATTGATTATTGCGAATTTTAAAATTAATGCGGAAGCTCCGCGGTTGCGAATATTCGCAACAACCCTGGTTGAAACCCAGGTCAGAGCAACATCGCAAAAAATATAGAAAAAAGGGTTTTTCTTAACAGCGGTCGTCCGTCGGCAGGCAATGGCAAACCCCCGAGTGTATTTCTGCCATTAAAATACAATCGCCGTTCGGAGTCGGCGAAAAACTGTAGGTCCCTCCGCTTTGTGTGACAACATCAAGGCGCATGCCACAAAGCGGAGGAGAAGCTCGGCCAAACACTAACATATGTGTAAGCGCCAATCTATTATTATTCAAATTGTAAAAAATTTAAATACATTTAACATTTTTATTGGAATCTAATCTTTGAAATGCTGGCCGGTCAGATGATTTCGGTGTTTAGATTTTATTATTGTCATATAAATAGGAATTTAGCGCTAAAAATAGAATATAACTTACAAATATTATTCATTAAGTATTTTTGCGTACAAACCAGTATTTAAATTTCTATATCGACTTCTTTAGATAGAAACAAATTATTCTAAAATATGGCATGCAATTTGTGCACTTCTTTATAAAAATCATGGAACTTATTACAAAATATTGAACGTTGTTCAGCAAGCAGCTCATTTTATATATATTTTTTTAATTGACACGGCATGAAAAATACAGTTTGCTTATATTAAAAACTAGCAGAGCACCCGACGTCATTCGGGGTAAACAAATCAAAAAAAAAAAACAGTAATAAAAAGATTCAGTTCAGGAGACAAACTATTTTCTTTGTTTATATTAAGGCATCCTTGTGAGCCATACTTTTAGCTTTATCGTGCTATAATATCTACTGATCATCACTTGTACTACAAATCTTGTTATATTATTAATATTAGGTGGATTAAGGTAACGATCAAATTTCTAAATTAAAATTAGTCTACTACGATACATTCCGTTTAGCTGCCTATTCGATTAGCTGTTTTAGTATAACTGCACTTTTCTGGTAGAATGCTTAATTCGGAATGGGTTTTATTCATTATGAATGAACCTTTTTCGTTTAACAGCATCGCGGGATTAAAAAACGATTTAAACTTTCCATTTCAAAATAATCTAAAGACATTAAGGTTTAAAACACACACAGTTTTAAATAGCCGAGTTATATAATAGATGAATACATATATGTATATCCCCCTTTTACAAACTCATTTATATACACATATTTTACTTTGACTACCTCCCATAGATACCTATGTCTGCATACTAAATTTAAAGTTCGTGGGACTTATGGTTCCGATGTTATGGCTGATAAAAATTCCACGCCTACGGGATGTACCACGCCCCTTTTATAAACTAACTCATATACACCTTACTATAAGAACCTACCATAGATATGTCTGCATACCAAATTTAAAGTTCGTGGGACTTATGGTTCCGAAGTTATGGCTGATAAAAAATTCCACGCCTATGGGATG
>NW_023458556.1:92296824-92318815 GCF_013731165.1 Rhagoletis pomonella | reverse complement strand
CTTCGCAATGCAGCTAAGAAGAGAACAAAAACTTGTAGCTGCCTTTTCAGTTCGTGGGTATGTGTATGTACGCGTTCGCCCTAAGTGCAAAGCTGTGAAGGTACTCAATATAGAGAGCATCAAAAGTGTTGTTGCTGCAGGCACCTGATAACGTATGTTTAAGCATAGGTGTTATGTTTATCATTTGTTTATGTTGTATCTGGTCTTGTTTCTTCTTTTATTATACCTCTCTTCTCTGCTGTTTTCCTCTTAACTTCTCTGCATATTATCTTAAATTTATTTATAATTTCTACTGTTCTCTTAAATTTCTAAGTATTTTCTTAACTACCCGCCTTTCACTATCATGCCCTTTCTTTGTTATTGTCTTGCACTTGCAGTGTACTGTAACAAAAGTCTGAAGCTGAAATTGTTAGTAAAATCAAACAACTGCGAAACTGAATACATCTTTACTGAAGTATCTGATGGCGTGAATAAAATCTTACTCGCATGTGTTTATAATCCAAATAAGGGTATAGCTCTAGATACATTATTTTTTGACCTGTCTGAATTTCGTTAGATTATGAGCCTATTATTATCTGTGGCGATTTTGTTAACGAAACTATGCCAACGAGGTATGCAAATAACTCCCCACCTAGTCTTCTTGATTATTTTATTACCTGCAACCTCTCGCATATTCTTAAATTTGACCAAGTAGATTTTATTTCCGACCATGATTAAATATTTTGTTCTCTAGATGTTGTGATGAATCGTCCAGGGTTAGGTGCTACCTTTGTGTATCGTGATTTTAAATCGTTGAATGTAAATTCTTTGTTTTCAGACCTGAGCAATATTTATTGGAATGAATGTTGGTTTCTCCCCACTGTTGATGATAAACTTGACTTCCTCAACAATAACTTGTCCATGTTGTTTAATGTGCATGTTGAACTGTGTTCTGTTAATATTGTAAATAGTTCGTGTCCTTGGTACAATTCCAAAGTTCGTTCTGCCATCAGGAAACGCGATAAGTCTTATGCTAAGTGGAGATAAAATCTAACGGACACTTCTTGGAATCGTTACAAGGAAATCCGAAATGAAACTACTGCTATAATAAGACAAGCAAAACGTTGGTACAGCTATTCAAGACTAAATCCGTCACTCCCCTCGAAGGCACTGTGGCGAAATCTAAAAAATCTAAAAATATATGGCAAAAAAAGACCCGAGTGTGAAATTGACGTCGATGAGCTTAACGAAAATTTTATCAGTGCTAACAACAAAAACAATTGTGCTCCCGTGTTAAAAGATTTCATACCTTGTGCTTGTCCAAAACACGAGTCTCAATTTATGGCAGTTAGCGAGTTTGAGGTCCTGATGGCCCTGTCAAAAATTAAGTCTAACGCTATAGGGGAAGATGAAATCTCGCTGAAATTCGTTAAAATAGTAATTGATTTTATAATAGGCCCTCTGACTCATATAATAAACCATTGTTTTACCAGCTCATGCTTTCCAGCAGTTTGGAAAAAAGCTATAATTTTGCCAGTTTCGAAGAAGACGAATGCTTAATGTGACCAATTATTTCATAACTCAAATAAGTACAGGTTAGGTTGGGTTAAATTAACGACGCGAGCTGATTACGAAATTTCGAATGCAGCTCATTTCGATCCCTGAGAGCTCAGTGTTTTTTCAGAAGTGCGAGCGAAATCTTAGCCTCGCGAGGGTTGGACAGTCTAAAAGAAAGTTTGGAGATGATTCCACTTCATCTTCCTCTTGACAGCTAATAAAAAAGGACAGTTGAAATTCTCACCGCATGAATACCAATCGCACAATGGCCTGTCAGAACCCACATAACTATCCCTTGAGAGGGCATGTGTTTTAAAGTGCCCTATAAAAATTTTTGCTGCAGCAGAGAAACATCTTCTTCTCATGTCACAAAAGGACCCAGTTTCCCCTAGCCTAATAGCTGGCGCCGTATTCAACATATGTATGTTAAGCGCCAGTGTAGGTGTGGTTCCTAATGCTCAGCTAATTCCTATTTTACAAGTGTATCCTTCTCGAGTGAGTTCCACCAGATAAGGGCTCCTTGAAACAATATATGCTTAAATCTGGTTCCCTAGAGCTAATGAATTAATTTGGGCGAGAGACCTCACATTTTACCGATAGCCCCCCTACAACAGAAGAAGGCAACCGACAACTTTCTTGCCCTTTCCACAATATTAGGCTTCCACGACAGCCTCCGTTGATCGCCCACCTAGTTACCTGGTTCAGGTAACTTTGAGCCAGATCAAAAAGGGTGTATAGAAATCGTCCCTTAACCAAAAGTTTCACATCATCTACATAGGCGATCACCCGACAGCCCACTTTTTCCAGTTCCTCTAGAAGGTCATTTACAACCGCAATGCAGAGCAGGGGAGAGAGAACACCACCTTGTCGAGTGCTCCTAATGACTCTGCACTGAGTGCAGGCGCTGTCCCACTTCGCGGCAACTGTTCTGTCACGAAGTAAGCTGTAGATAAGCCTTAGTCGGTTGGTTTCAACCTCCAGATTATGAATATACTTAACTATTGCCTTTAGAGTGACATTGTTGAAGGCCCCTCTTATTGCGTGAAGAGTTCCTCTGACCACTTTACCAATATGTGCAGAGCGGTATTCACCGACCTTTTCTTGCAAAAAGCTCTTGAAAGACAGTCACGGGGAATCGAGTTTCTTATGTGTAGGTCTATCAGTCTCTCTAGCGTTTTTAGCAAAAACTAAGAGAGACTGATTTGCCTAAAATACCTAGGGGAAACCTGTGCGGCCTTCGGTATGAACACAACACTGACTACCTTCCAAGCCTTGGGGATGTGTAATTGCACGACACCTTCAGAGGCCTTTTCAGCTGCGCATGTATGATGCCATCGGTCCCCGGCGACTTTAATGGTTTGAACGAATTTATCGCCCAGGCCACGTGACGATCGTTCTGAATATCGGAGAAGTGCAGGACCTGGGGGAGATTCTGAAACCAGTTAGCGACAATTTTCGAATCGCTATCGCACTTTTTGACGCAAAAACATTTATATCATGAAGTACAAAATATTCCAAAGAAGTACATTTGACTGTACTTCGAAGTACGAAGTACAAGAGCGAAAAAAGAAGTACTGTACTTCCGAAAGAAGTTGGTCACATTACGAATGCTACTTATGATGGCGACTATAGACCTATCAGCATACTGCCTGTCTTTTCGAAGGCTTGTGAAAACTTAATGGCTGTGCAAATTTCTGCATTTGTGCAAGAAAATAGTCTGCTTTCTCCACTACAATCTGGCTTCCGACAAAAACATAGTTGTTCGAAGGCAGTGGTCAAAATACTGGATGATATTAGAATTAACTTTGTCAGTGGCGAGCTGACACTTCTTTGCTTATTCGACTTCTCAAAGGCGTGTGAATCACAAATTGTTGAGTTTGAAGCTCAAATATTATTTCGGCTTCAAAGACAGTGCGGTGAAACTTACGGTTAGCTACCTGGAGTGTAGAACGCAGAAGGTTAAGTCAAACAAACTAATATCCTGGCCTAGATTTGTGTATGCTGGTGTTCCACAAGGTTCTGTCCTTGGTCCACTGTTATTCAGTCTCTTTGTCAATAATGTCTTTTCTGTTTGTCAATATGTGAATATCCATGCGTATGCTGATGACATACAATTGTACCTGTCCAGTCGTATTGGTCTCGTTGAGGATTTATGTTTCAAAATAAACAGTGACTTGTCTGCTATTTCTGTATGGGCTACTGGAAATTCTCTATGTTTAAATGCGTCAAAGTCGTATGTATTGCCTCTATGTAATAGTGTGATGTATGTCGATTGTATTCCAAAACTGTGGATAGGTACCAGTCCCCTTAGTTTTACGGAAAAGATAAGAAATTTAGGTTTTATTCTTAACTCTAAACTTACCAGTACTGACCACGTAAATAAGGTTGTGAGCAGCGTGTATGCGATACTGCGTAAGCTGAGAGTTTCTGCAACATTTACGCCACTGGAAACCAGGCGTAAACTAGTCCTCCAACTAATTATGCCAATCATCACCTACTCTGAGGTGGTATACAGCAAACTGGACTCAATATCTTGCCATAAACTCAATGTAGCATTCAACAATGCTACACGTTATGTATGTGGGATTGGTAAATATGAGCACATTTCTGCCTGTCGAATAAATATCCTGGGTTGTAGTCTTGCGAACTATTTGTCCGCTAGGAATTGTATATTTATTTACAAACTTACTGTATTTAAAATCAAATAAAACACCTCTTTGAGGTAAAATTTCCGAGTGACGAAAGCTGAACTCGAAACACAAAATTTATGATATCAATTTCGTGACGAAAATTATACGCATTTTTTAACTGCCTTGGAAACGTACGGAAAATCTTTTTTATTTATTCGGAACGTTGCGAAATTCCGTCTACTGCTAGTAACACTAAATAAAAAACAGAACTTTTGCAACGATTCGTATGTGTTTTATTTGATATCAATTATTTTGGGGTAGCAAATTTAAAATCGATGAAAATACAAACAATAATCTAAATGTTTTATTTTTCTCAAATAAAGTGCTAAAAATATTATCTAAATCTAAATCATGTATTCAAATCGATGTGTCCACTGAAACCTATAATTTTTCGAATACGGAATAAAGCGAAAAAGAATGATCAATACAATATTGATGTACATATATTGTATTCGAAAAAAATTATGAAAAACAACTTGTTACCAACTTTGGATAGTTTAATTTTATTAAGATTTCTACCGGGTGTGGGGCGCACACATGTGCTTTTTTTAAGAAGTTTTACTTTTATCACGAGTACGGCGTTGCACTCGTGCTATTAAACTAATGCTTTTTTCTCATGTACTTTTTATCAATGGCAATTTATACATTTTATGTAAGTAGTAGCGGCACATTGGGTGAACTAAATACATTCATACATATATATTTATGTACAACTGTAGGTAATATAGTATGCGTCTTCCCAGGTAGGTTAAGTGCGGGTGATAAACCCATGTAGCATAGTTAAATACTGTGTACATACCTGCACTTAAAATGGGGAAAAATATTATTTTCGGCATCTGACTGGAAAAAAGCTCTAAAATACACACAAATTGTGAATTCCAAGGCATGTACGAAGTGCTTAGCACAGCTGCATCCTTCAACTTGTCAACTCGCGGGAAATCCTCCCGATTTGTAGGGAATTTCAGTTTAAGTGGCAATCGGGGAATGGGCATTTTTTTTTCGGGGAACTGGGTATGTTATTTTTATATCTTAAAGTAACCAAATTAGACGAATGTGTTAATTTTAAACCATTGGTCGCTATTTGGGGCGACTTTTTTCAATTTGAATCGCCATATCTCCACAACAAGAGTTTTCCCAGATATAAGCTATATACCAAATAAAAGCTAAGATTTTGGGATAGACTTGAGGAAACCTAGAATAAAATCGACTGACCAGTTTTTGAGAAAATGCCCGAATTCTATATTTTCAGCAGCCCGATTTTTAGTTTACAGGCGATAACGTTATGACATATTTATATTTCATAAACGCAAAAGATAGCGTTATATAGCTTGTTTTAATACCCTTCTACTGATATCCACATCAATGATATGGACTGAGTAGTGCGGCCTCAGTGGTAGTTTAAAAAATTGCCTTTTTTCGAATTTCAATCCTGGAACAAAACCTTCTTAGTTTTTTGTGTACTTTAATTCCTGAAAGTTTGAAAAAAATTAAATGAAGGTACGTACAGACGCCACATACATACATACCAAAGCATCTCGTAGTGGAGACACGATGATTTTAATGCACAAAAAACTTGGAAAAAAGCAAAATGTACTTTGAAAAAGGGCTAAAAGCATATATTTTTTAATTTTGTTATGTACTTCCTTTATGTACAATGTGCATGTCCGATTAAAGATATTAAAGAATACATACAGTGATCAAGAAATTATAGCCGAACCACTTTTTGCCAAGTTTTAACGTATTATTTTCGTTGTTTTTTAATTTTGGTTATTTTTTTTATAAAAATATGGTTCATTCTTAAAAAAAACCCGCTTGAATTCAAGTTTCCAAATTTGTGCAATATAAAAAAAAAATCAACAAACTTTCGTACAAATTTCGATCTTTTTCAAAAATTCTAAAAAATAAATCGTAGTTTTTAGCCATTTGAAACTTGTACTTTATTCTATTTACTAGAAATCAATGCATACTCAGAATCTAATTAAAAAACTCGAAGTTTTTACGAGAATTTGTTTAATTATTTTTTTTTTTAATTGCATACATTTTTATTGGTACAAAACAAAAAAATGACATTTTTCTTTTTGTAGTCAAAATAGTTTCTTAAAGAATTTTTTGGAAAAAATCCCCTCTGATGACAGAACAGTTTAAGCTTAAAAAATCTACACTGCCGGAACAAAGTATTGGCACAGCAAATTTTTCACAATATATGCAACAAAATTTTATTCCAATATTTTTCCGCCAATTTCGTATACAAATATGGTCCATTCTACAACAAAAAACATAAAAATATAATTCCTAAATTTTGTGAAAAGCTCGCGAAAATTCAGTGAATTTTCATGAAAGTTTTCAACTTTTTAATCAGATTTTTTAGAATTTTTTTGAGTATGCATATTTGTCCCAGAGCCCAATCAATTTTATTATAATATTGTGCAAGTTTTAAGTAGCTCGGAATTATCGTTGATTTTTGGTATACTTTATATGGAAAAAAATGCAAAACACGTTCAACAAAAAAAATTCTCAAAAATCAAAGCGATTTTTGACTAACTCCCAACTTGCATTTTTTTGCTAGAATTTAATGGGCTGCAAAACTGCATACTCATCTGATTAAAAAGTTGAAAATTTTGATGAAAATTTGCTGAATTTTTGCGAGTTTTGCACAAAGTTTAGGAATTATATTTTTGTGTTTTTTGTTGTAGAATGACCATATTTTTATACAAAATTGGCGGGAAAATATTAGAATAAAAATTGTTGCATATATTGTGAAAAAATTGCTGTGCCAATACTTTGTTCCGGCTGTGTACATAAAACTATTAAAAAATTTTATCAACGGAATCATAATAATGAGATTTTTGATGCTGTTTTTTAACTTTTTTCAAAGATTTATCTAAGAAAAACTTGAAAACCTGCTCCAAAACATTACCGATATAGACTTATAAGGTATCACAGGTATCATTTTCTCACCCTTTTTGTTTCTTTGCAAAAAAACTCATTCACGTCCCAATTTTTTTTTTATTCAATACCAACACATCTTAATTCAACATGGAATGACACTCGTTTATCTTACCTCCCTTTTTCATATTTTGAGTGAGCTTATTCGCAAAGAAATTAAAAGGGTGAGAAAATCATACCTCATAAGTCTAAATGGTAAGGTTTTGGCTGAGTTATTTAAGTTTTTCTTAAACCAGTCTTTGAAAAAAGTGCAAAAACAGCATCAAAAATCTCATTATTATGGTTCCGCAGAATTTTTTTTATATTTTTATGACCACTTTTTAAGCTTAAAGTACTCAGTCATCGAGGTAATTTTTTCAAAAAATATTAAAAAAAACTGTTTATTTGGTAGAAGTCTTAAAATATAATACATAGATTTTATAATTCCAGTGGAAAAACAGTACCGCTTTTTTTATGGGCAGTGATGCAGTCTACTGTACATAAGTTGGCTATGATTACTCGGCCGTGCTATCATAGTAGCACAATGCCGCTAAGTACTTTTTGAAATTTTCAGGCAATAGCCTCATGCGATTATCGATTATATTTTTTCTTGTTTGTGTGAAATATTTTATTTTTATCAGTATTTTTCTTTTAATCAAAATATGTTGAAATAAAAGTGAAAAAAAAAATTTGCCATTTCCCACCCTGGTGCGAAAAAAAGCCAATTGACATTATTACCTTTTCAAAAGCGAAATAAAGTCAACAAAAATTTGGAAATAAAGTCATTGACGCTATTTCCTCATTCAAATTGAAATAGCGTCAACAATGCTTAAAGTATGTCGATTCATAGAAAAAAATGTTGTTCTTACAATAAACATTGCCCCGTAATTGTGGTTTTTTAATGAATGAAAGGGTTATTGCCAAATCCTCAGTGTTGTGGTATTAATCCACACACAATCATGAACTACCACCAATTGATTTTATTAAAAAAATTTAAATTACGAATATGTAAAAACACGATGCGAATATCTAAACGCCTGCGCACAGCTGGAATACAAGAAACATTTGAAGAAAAAGTGTAGAAATGATCCATAACTTGCAAAACATGTTTCGTTTCCACAAAAATAAAGCGAACACTATTAAATTGAAGAAACAGTCCATGTCCAAAAACCCCGGAAGAACACTGAAAGAATTCTGTGTTTTAAATTAGCATATTTTGAACGAATTCGGAATGTCTAAGGTGGAAAAGAAACCAACCTTTCTATCTGCCAAATAGAAAACTAAAAGTGCCAAAAAATGTGCCATTCCTTTTAATCATTCACATTTAGCAATAAAATAAAGCCACATTTTCAAACCAAAAGTGCAATGATAAAATAAGATAAACCAGTTGAATAACCTGTATAAATTAGAAAATTTTAGTTGAGAAAAAGAAGTGCACGCAAAGGATTTCACAAAAATGTATTGAAATGTTATATTTTTTACAAATTTTTTAGTGCCAAATTGAAAAATTAAGTGCCATTTGAAGTAAAAATGGTATGAGCCAAGTTGGCATCCCTGCTTCCAATAACTTACAAATATAAAAATGTGAAATATCGAGGGCTTGAATTCATTAATACCCTCTATCTGCAATTTGCACAAAAACTTATTTAGAAATCATCTGGGACTTACTACCTGTCGTTATATAAGGTAGCATTAATATAACTGATGACGGTTAAAGCTTAGGTGGATTTTTATATCAGAATCTCACCTTTGTGAAAAGTGTGCAAATAGAGGGTATTATTGAATATACAAAACGTATACAAAAAATAAATCTACCTGCGTTACAGCAACGGAGGGAGACGGGGAAGGGGGCTCCGCGGCGTAGCGTGACGTGGTGTGCGCGCCGGTCGCGCGGTGGCGGGCCACCGCGAAGCTAAGCAAATTTAATATTTGAAAGAGGAATAATGTCAATGGATTTTATTTCGTTTTTAAAAAGGCAATAATGTCAATTGACTTTATTTCGCACCAGGGTGGGAAATAAAGTCAATTGACCTTATTTCCGTTGATCTTATTACCTGTCACCGTCTGGATAAAAACTTCCAAATCTCGTGTATATACATATAAGCGAGTCATTTCAGCATGCTACTGTGGCTGCTTTCGACACTCGCGCGCACTGCCGTTCGCTGTGATACCTGCCTATCTGTTTGAGAAGCTGATACCAGTAAGGTCACAGAGACACAACAGTTTTATTGTTTCAAAATTTATTTACCTACCATCATCAATACTATTTTTCATTAACGCGGGATGAGTCTGGAATTCATTACCTGTGACCATAAACAGTGGGTTAAACAGATTCAACTACAAGACACAAATCTACAATTATTTAAAAAATGACTGATAGCATTGTGTAAGGGCATTAAAATTTTCTCATCTCTCTCCACTATTTCTGTTTTATTCTGATTTTCTTTTCTATTAATCAAGTCATACTCGTTGTTATTGTTAAGTTACATATATTGTATTTTGTTGTTTAATAAAATTTGTTGCTTAAGAAAATTTGTAAAAATTTAAATTTAAGAAACTTGCATAGTAAAATAAGTATTGTAAAACATAATATAAATATATAGTTGTAGTACTATTAAAAGACATAAGTCTTACTCTGTACTACTGAAACAAATTAATAAATTAAATTAAATTAAATTACATCCACAGTCATGCTTTGAATCGATGACTGATTTTGGTATAGCTCAGCCAAGTATTTTTAATTCTGGTAACTTTTCTCGATTTGCTGCGATAGCTCCTCAGCGCGCTCTTCATCTAATACCCCGTACAAAGCGTGCATCATGCTTCCGATAAACGACAGCGGGGTTGATCTTCGCAGTCTCTGCTTTCTTATCGACTTATTTAGGATTATTATTTCATGTTCTTGTATATTTTGCCTCTAATTCCCGAAAGGATTCTGAGAAGTCATCACTTGCAGCTAGCTTTATTGTCTGCAACGCCTCCATAGACGTTCCCTTTGGCTCGAATAATATACCTGATTTGTCTCTAAATCTTTCTAATACAATATTCTCTGAGTTTATGCTGGACAAAATTAACAAGAATGCCAGTTTAGTCAGTAAACAACTTTTATTTTTTTATTTTATTAGGCTTCTTGTTTTCATTTCTTGTGTAATTTTTCTTTCAACTATACTTGTTTCCTTCTATACATTTTTCTTCTTCTTCTGATTTTTCCTCTGTAGGAAACGGACAAATATTGTGTATCGCTCTCGACGACACGCCATTACTGGTCCGTACGTCTACCATTCTGCAAATTCCAACTTTTCCGAGAATAACTTTCACGACTCTTCATTGGAGGGTACAAGGGTATCAGTTTTAATATTTTCTGCTGGATTTTTTCATTTATACCTTTTTTGTAACTCACTTAGATATTCATTAGACCATATTTTCCAAAATTCTAGAGCATTTTTTCCACTGCTTTCCAGCGGTCTCGCAGCCCATGATAACATTTGTTGTCATAGGTGTGAAAACAATTGTTACCATTGGTTCTCCTATTATAAAATGGCCAGGAGTTATAATTGAAGTCATTTGGATTATTAGAGCAAGGAATTAAAGGCCTTGAATTTTTGCTTTTTCACACTTTTAACAGCGGCGTCCCATAAGCCTCCCATATGTGGCGATTTAGCTGGGATATTTATCCATTTAATCTGCCTTTCTCCACAAAACTTTTTTAATTCATCGGTATGATATTTACTTTGAAATTAATTATTTTCACAATATGCTTGGCAATATCTTGGACCTAATTTTTGTTGATGAGAACCTGATGTTTTAGTTAGATGAATGCTCTTTTCCCATTTGCAGATCTGATATGCATCATGTTCCCCTATCTTTGTCTCTTCAATTTTGTAATTTTATTCCCACTAGTATTACCCGGTCCCCGTTCTTTTAATTTTCGTGATGCTAATTTTGACGCCTTAAACTCAATCATCTCCGAAGTTGATTGGTATTCTGTTTTTCATTTAAAAAATCTCACGGAATGTTATGAAGCTTTTTTACGTAATATCTTTACTGTCTTAAAAAGTAATCTTTCTTTACTTCCTGTGCGTTTGCATAAGCTACCCTGGTACACTAAAAAGCTGAAGAGGCTAAAAAATAAAAGAAATAAGTATTTTAAATTATTCAAAGCCACCAATAATATCATTTATAAGGATAAGTATACCTGGTTTATGAATGAATTTAATGAACTTGATAAATATTTGTATAATAGCTACATCTCCCGTTATGAAGATGAGCTAAAGGTTAACCCCAAAGCCTTCTGGAATTTTATTCGTTCGAAAAAAGGGTGCTCGAATATCCCAGTGTGTATTAATTTTAATGATAACTGTTCTACTAGCATATCGGACTCAGTAAATTTTTTTGCTGACTATTTTAAATCCAATTTTGTTAGTGACTCTCTAAACTTCGATATGTCAACTTTAGCTACTGGCTCACATATCGAGCCCTAACCGCCAAAATAACGTAAGCGACATTTTTTTCAAAATTTTCTTTTTGATGCAGAAATATTCCTAGAGCGTCTAGATGCATTTCTGCATCAAAAATAAAATTTTGAAAAAAATGTCCCTTACGTTATTTTGGCGGTTAGGGCTCGATATGATAGACTTTGGGGCTATGACGGTGACACAGTCAGATGTTATCAAGGGCATCTCCTCCCTAGAATCTTCACTAAAAAGTGACCTTGATGGGCTCTCATCTTTTCTTCTTAAGAAATGTAACTATTCGCTTTGCATGCCCTTAACTTTCATCATTAATCTTTCCCTGTCATCTGGTGTTTTTTTAGATCAGTGGAAAATTACTTCAATTACTCCAACTTTTAAGTCAGGGAGCAAAAATGACGTTAGAAATTGTAGACCAATATCTAAATTAACTACTTTCTCAAAACTTTTTGAAAAAGTGGTTAAAGAGAAATTATCATTTGCAATAAAAGGAATAATTGATCCCAATCAACATGGCTTTATCTCTGGACGCTCTACAGTTACCAATTTGGCAGTTTTCTCCGAGTATTGCATTTCAACATTTAAGTGCGGTTATCAGGTGGATACCATCTACACTGATTTTTCTAAAGCATTTGACACAGTCACACACAATATTTTACTACATAAGCTCGAATGTTTAGGCTTCCACTCATCGTTTCTAGCTCCGTTCATATCTCTCCAATAGACTATCTTTTGTAGAAATTGAGAACACTAAATCTTATTCATTTGTCGCTACTTCAGGCGTACCTCAAGGTAGTATTATAGGTCCAATCTTATTCGTTCTCTTTATTAATGATATTGGGTCCTGTTTTAATCAGTCCAAATTTTTACTTTACGCGGATGACCTGAAGCTTTATAGGAAAATTACGTGTCTGTCCGATGTTTCTTCATTGCAAAATGATTTAAATAATCTAGCTGAGTGGAGCAATAAATAAACTATCGCTCAATATTAAAAAATGTTTCCATATGACTCTCTCAAAATCTCATAATCGTATCACTTCAAGTTATTCGGTCTTAAATTTCAAACTTTCCATAGTTGAGGAATTTTTTGTTTTTTGGGGTTTTACTTGATTCGGGTTTTACTTTCATAAATCATGTGAATTATGTGATTCCTAAAGCTTACTCCAACTTGGCATTCCTCAAACGCTACGCGAAAGACTTTAAGGATGCCTATACTAGAAAGTGGCTATTTAGCTCTTTAGTCCGTTCAAAACTGGAGTGCGCATCTATAATATGGAATCCATTTTACAACTCACACTCTGATAGAATGGAGCGAGTTCAACGGAACTTCATTCGTTTTGCTCTTCAATCGCTTCACTTTAGTGACCCTGCCCCTTCTTACAATGCCCGTTGTTTACTCATCGACTTGAAATCCCTTGCGAGTAGGAGAACCATTCAATCTTTAATGTCTATCTATGATGTCATTAATGGTTTAATTGACTGTCCGACTCTTCTTGAGCAGATAAGCTTCAATGTACCTAATAGGGTGCTCCGCCACTATTATCCCTTTCATGTTACCGTATAGAGATCTAACTATTTTAAATTTGCTCCTATTGCTAGAGTGCTTAGTGAGTTTAATAAAATTTATAGCACCCTTGATCTCGATTTTGCTATGCCGAGATCTCTGTTTGTGTCTAAGATTAGATTTTTCTATTTTTAACAAAGCACATGTAATTAGTTAGTAGACAACTTATCTTTAAGTCTTTGTGTTCATCTAGTCTGTAAGATTCTTGTAATCATAGACTTAATAAAGAATGAAATGAAATGAATTGAAATATTTTGTACATTTCGTTTAGACTATTTGCTGCTTCAATGAAATTGGTGCCGTTATCTGAATATATTTTAGTTGGGCAACTTCTTCTAGCTACAAAACGTTTCAAGGCACCTAAAAATGCTGCAGAACTAAGGCCCGATGCTACTTCCCAATGTACTGCTTTTGTTGCAAAACAAACAAATACACATACATATGATTTGTCTAATCTTTTCCCCTTAATTTCAATACTGTTATTGAGCTTTGTACCACGATTTGTTTGTTAGGACAAGTAATTTTTAGCAAAAAAAAACCGACTTTAACTCTCATATAAAAAATATATATATATATATCTCATGATCCACTGATCGGATCTTAACCAGATTAGTATGGGACCACCTCTAAGACACTACCTTTCCGATGCAAAAAGAATTCTCGTTGACGTGGTCCAAAGTATTGCAGTATTGAAATAGAAATGAATACTCCACAATAAAACAGCTTACTAAATATTTTCTATTCTACCTCCTACTCTTATTAGTCCGTCATTATCTAAGAATGGAGACAGTGTAGACAATTTTGAATCTGAGGATACTACTTTATTCTTTTGCAAACTTTTTATTTCCTCTTTCAAATGTTTCCTTTGGACAATTTTTAACCACTAAATTTGAGGCTGTTTTTCTATATTCTGCCAAGGGAAGCCATTCTTTTTTCTTGCAGAACTGAGCAAAGTTGTATACCCGCGCAATTACATTCTGAAGATAAGTGAAATTGTTTTTATGAATTATTTTCTCCCACATGGTGTCCTTGTTTATTACTACCCCCACTTTTTTATATATTTTTTAAATCTGGAATTTCATAATTTTTATCTAGTTCCAGTTTTTCTATCTCAATTTGCTTTTGTAATAAAAATTTCGGACCAGAAAACCAAAATTTATTATTACGTAATTCCTTACCCAACATTCCTCTGGAAAGCATATCTGCAGGATTTTCTTCCCATCTTACGAGATTCCAATCCTTTATGTTACTGTTGGCTTGAATATGGCTTACTCTGTTGGCTACAAAGATTCTTAGATTAGCTGGTTCCAATTTTAGCCAACTCAAAACAATTGTTGAATCTGTGTAATAGAAAATTATATTATTATTGAGCTTTCAACTTACTAAATAACACGTGTTTTACAAGGTCGAGAAGCAAGCCCGCAGCACATGGTTCTAACTTGGGCAATGTAACTACCTTTGTTGGTGCTACCCGAGATTTTCCTGCTGCTAATCGTCTATAGTTGTCGCGCTTACGTACACTACAGCGCCATAAGCTTTCATTGAAGCGTCACAAAATCCATGAATTTCTGCTTTTTCTGGTTTGTCACTCATTAAATACCGTGGAGATTTTATGATGTTTAAGGAATTAAACCCTGTTCTTATTTCATTCCAAGCTTTCGTGATTTCTACCGGTAGAATTTCAACCTAGCCTACTTTCAATTTTCATAGTTGCAACAATATTTTTGCAAAAACAATAACTGGATTTATTAAGCCTAATGGGTCAAATAATTTCGAAATTTCAGATAGTAGATTTTTTTTGTCGGCTTAATGTCTTTTATCCCCTGACATTTTATGATTAAATTGTCGGTTATGGGAATCCAAGTTAACCCTAATGCTTTTACCATGCACTGTTCCTTTAGATCAAAATCGAGTTTTACTTTCCGATTTTCTTCTGGAATTCCTTCAAGTAGGTCCTTAGAATTTGAACACCATTTTCGTAATGGAAAACCATAATTTTACAAAATCTTGTTAGTTTGATTTTGGATAATTTTAAATTCTTCAATATCATTGCTACCTGTCATAAGATCATCCATATAAAAATCTTCCTTTATAATTTTTTAAGCTTTTGGGCAGTGGTTTTTCTCTCTGTCGGCAATAACTTCTAAGCATTTTGTAGCCAAATATGGAGCTGCTGACGTGCCATATTTCACGGTTTTAAGAGCATACGTTTTCAACGGCTCCTCCTTGGAATTTCTCCAAAATATTAATTGGATTTACGGTCTTATTTTGTTACCCAAATCTGTCGAAACATTTTTTCAATGTCTGCAGATATTACGCATTTGTGTTTTCTAAATCTAATTAATATGTTGAATAAGTTATCTTGTAGTCTTGGACCTGTATATAATAAGTCATTAAGAGAATTGTAGTTGAACTAATTTCTGGCCTCAATACGCAATGATGAGGTAGAAAATATTTTTGTTTCATGTTTTCGGCATCGCTTACTAATTCCACGTAACCTAGATATACATATTGGTCGATAAACTCTTTGTATTGCTTTTTCAATAAATCATGTTTATCTAATTTTCTTTCTAATGCAAAAAATCGTCGCTTAGCAATTATTTCCGAATTTCCGAGTTTGTTTGGATTATTCGTGAATGGAAGCGCCACACAAAATTTATTATCCTTTTGAAAGCTTTGTATTATTAATAAAACTGCTTTCACAATTTTTTTCGTCTTCTGTTAAATATTTTTTTTGAGTGCCTACTTCTTCAAGTTCCCAAAATTTCTTTAATTGGTTATCCAAACTTTCACTATCGTAGGTTAGCACTCCACAATGACTCCTCCAGCTAACCATCCTAAGCAGTCTGCCAACCTATACCACATATTTGGTAGATCACCACCACATATTTTTTAAAATTTGGGCTTAAAATCTAACACATTTTTAGGCAGAACATTTGTTTACAATTTTCACATAACTAACATTTCAACTCAATTCTTATATGAAATATACAAATTATCCAATAAATTTTGAAAAAGGTACATCATAAATTTAGCTTTAAATATATCTGTGCCTTAACTTTTTGATATTTCAAAAATCCGCATATTTATATTTGCTTAAGTATTATGCAATGGAAAAATAATTTTTTTGCATAAATAATTCTGTAGGATTTTTCTCAAATTAATGAAAATATTTTTTTCTTCATGATTATATTCTCTAACTAGAAAACGAATGTTATACTTGTTTTTGCATCAATTGCGTTGAATCTGTACGATCCACTAGCACTTATATTTCCCGATCTAATTTTTGAGTTGTGCCTATTTTGACGTCGCGACGGTGTGCGATATGTATAGCCAATAAAAATATGAATTGGAAAATCTACCACATCTTATTCAAATCTACCACATTTTTTTGCGGATTCTACCACACTAAAATAAAAAGGGGTTTGCACACTGATTCTAAGGCGCTATTTTGAAAAAAAATGGATGAAAAAAAATTTCCATCGATAACTTAAATTTGTGACACACAATGGCTAGAGGCGTCGGCTGAGTGTATTCTTTCATATATTTATGTATGTGCCAGTTTTACCGTTATATATTTTTTATCTACTCGTTTATTTCATGTGGTATTCATGCTTTATTTAAATTTAAAAATTTAAATGACTATACCGTTTTAAAAATCTGAAAATAAAAAGGTTTGGAAAACCATTATATCACATTCCTAGGCAAGTTTTGAAAGAATATTTTCGATACTAAATTTTATTAAAACAAAATGTTGAAATCAGCTTCATATAGAAACAGTGTCATCGTTAATTAAGAAAGAGATGTTCTTAAATATCATAACTTTACGACACTCACATATTGACTAGATTTGACTATTTATTTTATTATATTTTAATTTGAATTATTTGTTTATAAAAATATAGTTTATTCCTTAACAAACACTAAATGAAAATAAGTTCAATCTTTGAACAACATTAAAAAAAAAATCGACATACTTTCGTAAAAATTTCGAACTTTTTATTCCAATTTTATCTCTTAATATTTTGCAGTTTTTTAGCTCATTCAATTTTAGTCTAATAAAGTGCAAATTTAAAGTAGCTGTGATTTACAGTTGATGTATGGCATATTTTTGACGGTGTCGGTAATTTTTTTCCATATTATCTAAGTATGTTCGACGATTTTTTTAATGAAGAAAATGAGCAACGCCTTCATCAAAAAAAAAAATTAAAAATCAACGATAAGTCGCAGCTATGTATTTTAAACTTGCGTTTATTTTAAATTGATCGGGCTACAAAACTGCATACTCAAAATATGTATTTATAGGAAATCTAATTAAAAAGCTTTACGAAAGTTTGTTGATTTTGTTTATGTTGCGCAAAGATTAAACCTTGGATTTATACGGGTTTTATTAAAGTGTAAACTGCATTTTTATAAACAAATAATTGAAATTATATAATTTGAAGATAAATGGCCAATCTAGTTAACATGTATAAAGTTTTGATAAGCACTTGAAATGTCAAATTTTAGTACTGAATTCAAAGAAGATGTCTCTTTTATCCATTCATTATAACTTAAAAAAATGTGTTTGTTAAGAAGTGTATCTTAAAATATCTGCCTTGACATTTATGTTAAAAGTGTAAAATATGTAAATGTACCTACATAAACTTTCCCGTGAATACCATCAAAGCATTGGTCTTGAAGGGAATCTATGTATGCATGCATGCATATGAGCAAATCAAAAAGTCGATACAATTTACAGTCGAAAAGTACAGTTTTTGTGTAGATTATAGATTATTTCCCAACACTGAGGGGAACTAAGCAAAATGGCCTAGTGTTTTTCGCAAATATTCAAATACATAATCCACCAACCGATAATTTTATATATTCATTAAAAGATAATTTGTCATCAGTCTGAAATAAAAACAATTATAAATCGGAAGGGTAAAATAGTATTGTGTTATTAATTCAAAAATAAAAAGTTTCATTTCAATGACGAAGGGGGGGATCTATCCCGGAATTCTTTATTTCAACTAAGGCTGTAGATAAAAGTATATATTTATTTTTATTTAAATTTTCACTAATCACTGTACTAGCCACTGTGTTTGTATCTCTGTGGAGCATCCAATGATGCTCTAAATTGCAAACGGGACAGTTTCTGAAGTTGCAACTTTTATGTGCATGCCCACCATTTTGACACTTTTTACAAACATTTTTGTTTTTTTGTGATCATCCATCCTTCTTTAATGGTTAATTTTAAATTTTTTTACGCTGGTTTAAATAGTGCGGCGTTCCGCAATCCATTGCACATTTTGTTTCCACTCTTTTTTATATTTTCTCGAGTTTTTTCGTTGTGAATGATCTTCTTTTGCTTCTAATGCGAAGAACTCTTTTTCCAAGAAATTGCAATAATGAATCTAGTCTCGGTAATTCCTTAGAGTCTTTTAAAGAGCATTCGTATTTCATTCTCAGGGAATCATCTAGTTTTCTTACAAGCAAAAAATTAAGTAATGCTTGAAGGACTTCTACTGATAATTTATTTGCTTTTAATGCTTGAACGCTTTATTCAATAATTTCCTTAAATTTTTTCACACTATTGGCAGTTGAATTCGCATCTAACAAATTTTTAGAGTTAATATTGGTTATTGCCCTCTTATTATCAAAGCTTTCTTTTAACAAATTCCACGCTACTAAATAATTTTCTTCTGTAGCTGAAAGATTTTCTATTATCGTTAGGGGTGAAACGATACCTTTACTTGGAAGAAGTATTGTAGGAAAGTATCGATACCCGAAAAATATCAGTGCTAAAGTATCGATACCTACTCGTATCGGTACTTTTGGCTATGAAGGTATTCAGTATGAACTGGATTACATTTAACTTTTTTTAAGAAATATATAAATTATCCTCGGCGAACCCTAAACTCCGAACAATAAAAATTAATAATGTAGGAACTGAAAATAAATAAAAGAAGTAAAAAGTCTAAGTTCGGGTGGAGCCGAACATTAAATACCCGTTTACCGAGACATACATACCTGGTCATAAGTGGGCGGTGCCTCGAACACTTTCCAAAATTTTATCATAAACGTATTTTTTGCTAAAGAATTATTGCAAACACTAATTTTGATAATAACTTGCTTCTGTATTTACTGATTTATGGAAGATGTCGTATTTCTCTAAATTGTGGGCGTGGTTATGGTTCGATTTTAAAAATTTTCAGCCGTTTGGTATGTTGTACCAAGGCTAACGAATGTGTCATGTTTGGGAAAAATTGATGTAGCGATTACCAAGATTTAGGTACACATGTAATCATAAGTGGGCGTGGCTACGCCCATTTTCCAAAAATTTATAATATTCTTATTTTACGTCTAAAAATCATTGTAAACATATATTTTCAGTGAATAGTTACTAAAATATCGCAGTTTTCGTATTTCTGAAAACTACCGTTATATGGGAAGTGGGCGTAGTTACGGTCCGATTTCGCTCATTTTCAATACCAACCTATCTTGGGTAAAGGGAAATCTAATCGACTTCTCTTTTAATTCTGATCGTTTATGTATACATTTTTCTATATCTATCTTGATTCGTTTGGGCTGTTGCAAACAACCGTTATGTGAACAAAGTTAATATACCCTTGTGCAGAAGTGCGCTCGGGTAATACAACATAACATAGCAAAACTATATGTTTAATAATGCATAGAGATAACACCTTGGGAAAGTTTACAAGAAGTTAACATAGGTTAACTTTAGAACCGTGAGTTGGGCACTAAGTGCCCATATTCCTGTTTGATGTTGAATTCCGGGGTTTGGGAAGTCCAAAAAGTAACGGATTTTATATGGTAAGTTCTTAGAAAGCTTAAATTTGCATACGAAATTTCTGGGCTGGGCTACGTTGAACATTTTAGTTTTTTCTAAGTTAACTATTTTGTTTTTGTTGTCCACGCTTTGCAGCCTACTCTTTTCTCCTTTGCTTTTTTTCAATAACAGAGCTAGTCTCCACCACCTTTCATGTTGTCCGATATTGTTTTCAGCGCGAAGAATAATAGAGTTACTCTGTACGTTGAAGCGTGTATATGCCGCACAATAGAACACTGAAAAAAACTACAAAATCAAATGAGAAGAGATAGCGAAATAAATGTGACGGTGTTTCAAAGCTTTTGGGATGGGGAATCCAGGAAAGATAGTGTCGTTTGGTAGAATAATTACCTTGACCTTTAAAAAAATGATTATTTAAATTGCTTTCTTTTTTGGCGTGAAACCAGTATGCAAGGAAGTTTTTGAAATGTTTTAAACCCATATTTTTGCTGTTCGTACATCAAGGAGTGAATTTCCTTTGCACAAGAATCGAAAAGCATTTCTTTTTAAATTGTTTTTAAAAAAATTATTACAAGCTGTTTTTAGGTAAAAAAATCTTGAAAGTGATGTTAAAGAACTAATTAAATGAAAAGTTACCTTGACCTCAAGACCGACCTTCAAAAGAAAACTTTTTTGAGTTTGATTCTTTGGACTCAGGAGCAGCGTGAAATGAACTTTACATTTTTTTTTTTGTTTTTGCGACCTTGGAAATGGATGCCCTGATGCAAGAACTGCATAAATATCTGTTAAAAAAGGTCTTTGCATACTGGTTTCAGGAAAAAAATTAACATCTTCAATATTTTAAGGTCACTCTCGTTTAAACAGCCATAAGGCATTGGCTGATTTATATTAGTGGAGACGAAATTCCAAAAGAAAAATTTCCTTGGTATCGACTTTTGATACGAGTACATTTTTCGATATCTACTCAGTACTTGGTTCAAAAGTATCGAGACCAAAACTACTTGGTATCGAACGAAAAGTATCGAGTATGTACTTGTATTTACTTGTATCGTTTCATCCCTAATTTTCGCTGCCGCATATCCTTTCAATTTAGATGTTAGTAAGGAAATTTTTTTTTACTGTAGATATATTTTCGGCATCCACTTGAACATATTCCA
Source organism: Rhagoletis pomonella (assembly GCF_013731165.1). NCBI lineage: Eukaryota > Metazoa > Arthropoda > Insecta > Diptera > Tephritidae > Rhagoletis > Rhagoletis pomonella. The sequence goes on along the minus strand of NW_023458556.1, from coordinate 92,297,681 downwards.
TTACGTATAATCCCCATAGAAGCAAGGAATTTCAATTTGGGGGGATTGAAAGTTCTTATTCTGACTATCTCCTCTACTTTTTTATCAGCATTGCTTCTATGCGGCAGCGAGTTTAATTCTCTCCTTAACCGCCTGAAATTGTCAGTAAGTTCATCCTCCGAATGAACTTCAAGATATTGGAAAAACAATTCGTTCACCAGATTTGATCACTTATTTACTTCTTCTGGATTTCCTGTTCCAGCAAGAAGTGCCTCAAAGTTTTCTTCCAAACCGCTTATTGCGAATTCAAACTTTATTTGAAGAACGGAGTTTCTATTTCCATCTTTTTTTCTAATTATCTCCTCCGTATTTGTAATCGCCATAGATTTAAGCATCTCATGACATAAACGAATTAACTCCCTAACCTTTATAATAATATCCCAACGGTTTTTACCCTCCATTCCCGCCCATCCGCACGAGGGAGGGGCGCAGTCCGCATGACGTACGGAACCAGTATTTTCAATTTTTGCGCCGAGTCACGATAGGCAGGAGTTTGTTAAGTGTCGAGATCTAAAACTGTTCAGCTACAGAACTAAATTCACCAGCCGATTTTATGTCTATATTTTAATGGTTCATTTATTGAGAGAGGACAGTATCGATTTCTTAATGCTGAAAAGCGGATCTGATATATCAAACGTGCTGGAATGAGAGTTAAAATCCTGGCATAAGCAACGGAGTGGGTCGTGCAATTCAGAATTAGTTTTACAAGCTTTCAGAAATAGGGGGCAACATTAAGGCTAACTTCACCAAGAAGAAGCGGACTTGAAATTTAGCCTGTTAGTAATTTAACTATAAAAATTGTACCAAGCATTTGCCTG
>NW_023458556.1:92293901-92296724 GCF_013731165.1 Rhagoletis pomonella | reverse complement strand
TTTACTTCTTATGCTTATGTTCACTTGCCTAATATTCAATGTTCAGTGTATTGTTGTTGATACATAATTTTTGTTTACAATTACGGTATTCTCCATTTTTTTATTTTGTTATGCTTAGGCTCTTCTGCCCAAAAAAGTTCACTTACTTAAATTATAATTCTGTACTCCTAATCAGTCGACCGGGCACAACGAAGAGTGTAAGTTGTGTTTAACTTATATTTCACAATAATTTTACAGGTTAATAATAAGTCAATGTGTTTATGTATACTTATAGTCCTGAAGGTGACCTCAGATTGAGGTTGAAATATCGACATTAAAAATTATTGAACTTAAAACCTGCGTTTTATATTTTCTCTGGGCCTCGAGCTTATCAAATAAAAATTACATCAGTTTATGTCTTTATGTTAATGATTCATTTATTGAGAGAGGATAGCATCGCTGTGTTAATGCTGCAAAGCGAATCAGATATATCAAATGTGCTGGAATGAGAGTTAGAATCCTGGCATAAGCAACGGAGTGGCTCGTGTAATTCAAAATTAGTTTTACAAGTTTTCAAAAATAGTGTCTTGGTACACGGGAGGGAACATTAAGGCTATCTTCACCCAGAAGAAGCGGACTTGAAACTGAGCCTGTCAATAATTTAACCATAAAAATTTTACCAAGCATTTCCCTGCGTCTGACAAGTGTAGGAAGATTAATAAGTTTTAATCGGCTCGTATAAGGCGGAAGGTTATATTGAGAATCCCAACAGAAATATCTTAAAGCAAAAAGTAGGAACTGTTTTTGAATTGATTCTTGAGTAAATTTGATACCTTGGATTCCAAACCACCGATTCGGATTCCAGAATTGGCCTAACTAATGTTGTAAACAGAGTTTTAGTGATATAAACTAAATTCTTTTGACCATCGTTTCACAAATGCAAGTACATCTTTAGCCTTGTTGACTGTCACATTAATGTGAAGATTAAAATTAAGTTTCGGATCCATTGTGATACCAAGGTCCACAAAATTGTATACCTGTTCCAAATTATGGTTATCTATTGTATAAGAAAGTGGCTGAACAGCTCTTCGCGAGAAGCACATTGCTTTACATTTTTCCAGATTTAGAGGCATACGATTTACATAGCACCAGTTAGACATGTTGTTTAAGTCTGCTTGTAGCAAATGCTTTTCTTTGATTGATACGTACGATTTATAAAGTTTCACATCATCTGCGTACATTAAAATTTTTGAAAATTCTATATCTGTAGAAATATCGTTTATAAAAAGCAAGAACAGAATCGGGCCTAGGTGGCTACCTTGCCGGACTCCTGAAGTAACATCAAAATACGTCAGAAATAGTATTTTTAAACATAACCCTTTGTGATCTATCATAGAGGTATGTAGAGATCCAACGTAGAAAATTAAGTTGAAGACCAAGAAGATCAAGTTTATAGATGAGCAACGAGTGGCATACTTTGTCAAATGCTTTACTGAAGTCGGTATTTATAACATCCACATTTTTGCATTCACTAAACGCTTTTGAGGTATAGGTTGTGAACTCAAGTAAATTTGTTGAAGTTGATTTGCCTTTGCAAAACCCATGCTGGCAGTATGAAATGGTAGAGGAGATAGAATGCGTCAACTGATTTGTAATAACTGTTTCAAATAATTTAGGAATTGAAGAGAGCTTAGCTATGCCCCGATAGTTTTCCACCGAGGACCTGCTACCGCTTTTATGTAGCGGGGTTATGAACAATTCCTTCCATATGGTTGGAAAGATGCCTTCTTTAAGAGACAAATTAAATAAGGTTGTTAACGGCTCATAGAGATAATCAGCACAATTTATAAGAAAACAAGTGGGGATCTGGTCAGGACCATGACTAAAAGACTGCTTTAAGGACTTCAGGTAAACTAATACACCATCGGAAGATATTATTGGTGTATGTATTGAGTTAATTGGACTTAGTTTAAACGGATAGTGAAAGTATGCTTGGGAGTTAATGGAGTAATTGGATTTAAAAAAAACTGAGCGAACATGTTAGAAACACCGTTTTGGTCCAATTGGACCAAATTTGGTCCATTTCTTTTCGTTTGGTCCATTGGTCCAATTCTTTTTAAAATGGCCCATTTCACAAGCCTTTGGTTAGGTTATTATGACCCTTTCACTTCATGCAATAAATTTCGCGTTTTCAATTTTTTCTATTTAATTGATGAATATTCCGCCCTATGTTGAACACCGTCATCGTCAGTAAAAGTGACGATACGGCCATCGTCAGCCATGTTACTGATGCGCTGACGATCGTCGACGATGACGATAATCAGCATAGAGCCGATTGGAAACACCTGCTAAACGGTAGCAAAACTTTAATCAAGGCATTTAGCACATGACAATAATATTCGATTTCAATCGAAAAGATATTAATTATCTTGAAATTATTACACCACATAAAGTTCTTTCTGATACTGATGTATCAATTTTGCCGCTACTCGACCAATTTCCTGCATTGGTAAATGATGCAGACATAATTGAACCTCAATTTCGCAAATTGAGGCTGAGTGAAGGTAACTTCAAAAACTGTACCAATATAGAACGCTTTTGGGATCAAGTAAGTTTGAGTAAGAATGGATTGGGTGAAGCGGCTTTTGGGGAATTGTGTGATTTAGGTCATAACATTTTTAGTCTGCCTCACAGTTCCGCAGCAGAAAGGTCTCCAATCATTTGGTTCTTTTTTAGGAACTAAATGTAAAGGAGATACAATGTGAAAGTGTGAAGGTCTACATATACCTGTTTTATTTAAAAATTCAAATTCTGTTTTTGCTATTTTGAATTTAATTGGATCAA
>NW_023458556.1:92291700-92293801 GCF_013731165.1 Rhagoletis pomonella | reverse complement strand
ACTGAACATTGAATATTAGGCAAGTGAACATAAGCATAAGAAGTAAAAAAATTAACCATACCGTACTTATAAACAAAAAACATACAAACAACAATACATGCAATATTGGACAATAAGACGTAAATATGTACATATGCAATTACAGCATTGTGTTGTTCTTCGGAGGACTGTTTGGAAAACGAAACGCCAGTTGATTGTAGAAGAGGGGGATGGAACACCTACGTTGAGGATTATTGTTGTGAATTTAAAATCAAATTGCGATATACATATGCACAATTATCTGAGTCCGTTTTATAGTTGATCCTCTTGTCATTAGGGGTGTTCATTATGTGCAACGTTTCCAAAATGAAGCGTTTATTATAGTTCTTTTCTTCTTGAAGAATGGTAACATTATCAATGTCGGGATAGTGTCCCGATCCCTGCAGTGAGCTGACAAGCTATAAGAATCTACGGTTTGCCAAAAATACACAAAGAAGGTATGCCCCTTAGACCCATTTGTTCGTCCATTAACTCCCCGTCTTATAATCTGTGCAAATATGTTGCCAAATATAACTAAATCTTCCGACTATAATGTAAGAGACGCGATTGAATTCAAGAAAAAAATCAAGGATACCTATATATATGATGACGAAAGTTTAGTGTCGTTGTTCCCTAGCATCCCGGTGGATTTGGCTATAAACATTATTGTTCCAAGTGTAATGACATTGAAGAATATACAAATTTACCAAAGGAACTATTCTTAAGTATGGTGAAATTTTGTATAAAAGAGATCCGCTACTTCAAATATAATGAAAAAGATATATGAACAACGGTCGGGAATGCCTATGGGGTCACCGGCATCACCAGTCATAGCAGATATCGTAATGGAGGATTTACTGGCCAAATTTGTGGGAGATTCTAAAAATAAACCGCGTCTTCTAACAAAATATGTTGATGATCTGTTTGGCGTAATCAAAACAGAAGATAAAGACAAGATGCTTACTCTATTAAACAATTACCACAAGACGATACAATTTACGATAGAAATAGAAAAAGATGGACAACTACCCTATTTGGACACCCTAGTAATTAGGAAGAACAACAAATTAAATATTGACTGGTATGCCAAACCTACGTCGTCAGGGAGACTAATTAATAACAACTCAAAACATGAGAAGAAAACAATTTTAAGTACTGCTACCAATTTCATAAGAAGGGCCTTCACTATCAGCGATACGATTTTTCATAGAAAGAACAAAACTATTATCCACAAAATTTTGGAACAGAACGAGTTCCCCTAGTACATAATTAGGAAGCTCATTCAAAACTTTTACACCAGGACCACTTCAGAAAAGTCCAATAATGAGATCAAAATATATAAATCCACTACATATGTTCCAGGTATAGCGGAGAGGATCAAACATTCCAACATGTATGACAAAGAAAAGGTCCAAATAGCGTTCACATACAGCAATACACTCAAGAAAATTTACAGCAACACCAAAGACATCCATTCCAAGGTACGAGAAATCGGACGTTATATATAAAATTTCATGTAATGGCGACGGGTCCCACTTATGCGACAAAGTATATGTGGGGACAACAAAAACTAAACTCAAGACAAGGATTTCCGCACACAAATCAAATATTAGGTTAAGGAACAATTCAACAGACAGTAAGACGGCCTTGTCAGCTCACTGCAGGGATTCGGGACACTATCCCGACTTTGATAATGTTACCATTCTTCAAGAATAAAAGAATTATAATAAACGCTCCATTTTGGAAAAGTTGCACATAATGAACAACCCTAATGACAAGAGGATCAACTATAAAACGGACACAGATAATTGTGCACATGTATATCGCAATTTGATTTTAAATTCACAACAACAATCCTCAAGGTAGGTGTTCCATCCCCTCTTGGGCAATCAACAAGCGTTTCGTTTTCCAAACAGTCCTCCGAAGAACAACACAATGCTGTGATTGCATATGTACATATTTACGTCTTATTGTCCAATATTGCTTGTATTGTTGTTTGTATGTTTTTTGTTTATAAGTACGGTATGGTTAATTTGTTTACTTCTTATGCTTATGTTCACTTGCCTAATATTCAATGTTCAGT
>NW_023458556.1:92287883-92291600 GCF_013731165.1 Rhagoletis pomonella | reverse complement strand
GGGGGTTAGTGGGACCTCCACTCAACCCTGGAGCGGCTGAGCTACCTTCGATAAAACCCACCTCATAACCTGCTTTAGAGATAGATTTCGGGACCCACGGGACCCGCGGTACAATTCTGAAAATCGTCGCGATGGGCGGGTTCGGGACTTAATAATAGAATTTCGGGCTGGGCGGGATCGGGATTAAATATTTAGTCCCGTGCCCATCTCTAATACACAGCACAAGAGCTGTTGAGGGAGTTTTTGAAGAGGCTCATTTATATAGCGAGCGAACTTTATGCGGTGTAATAATTTCAAGATGTTTATATCTTTTCGATTGAAATCGAATATTATTTTCATGTGCTAAACGCTATGATTAAAGTTTTGCTACCTTTCCATATTTTTGCCAGTCACTTTAATATTGGTCACCGAGTAATTGAAATTAGCAAGAAACCGCGATATTTTTTGAAGCGTGCTGTGACAGATGATTAGCCATGCCATATTTGAAGATCAGTGGCAAAGCGAGTTCACAATTTTAGCAGGTGCTGCCAATCGGCCCTATGCAGAATATCGTCATCGTCATCGTCGACGATCGTCAGCGCATCAGTAACATGGCTGACGATGGCCGTATCGTTACTTTTACTGACGATGACGATATTCAACATAGGGCGGAATATTCATCAATTAAATAGAAAAAATTTAAAACGCGAAATTTATTGCATGAAGTGAAAGGGTCATAATAACCTAACCAAAGGCTTTTGAAATGTACCATTTTAAAAAGAATTGGACCAATGGACCAAACGAAAAGAAGTGGACCAAATTTGGTCCATTTGGACCAAAACGGCAACCGTGCTTATGTCAGATCAGCAACCAAACTTCAAAAACCAAAATGCGTGCAACACCAACGTGAAATTCAAGTAATCTTCGATAACTGAGATCCAATATCCCACCAGTTTCCCAATGTTACAGCTGTTTTTGGGAGGGTGACGAGGTGGAATCATCTCAACACAATCTCTTGAGCAACGAAACGTTAGCGAGGCTATGGTTCAAACATTTGGGATACAAATAAGCGGTTACCATTTGCCGTGGTATTTGTTATAAAAGACCTTGGCGTAACCAAGAGGTTAAATTATTAGGAGATTCCTGTAAGTTATAGAAGCATCTATTGGCATATCAACCCACCCCTTTTCTAAAAACACCAAAGGTAAAACATTGAAAACAACTCTGCACTTGCCTTTAAGCTCATCAAAAATGGAAAGTAAAATTTCGCTTAAAAATAAAAGTGGCTACTAAAAACTTTTAACGATTTTTTATTTCACTTGGCTTTTGTTTTTAAATTTCCAATTCGTAATTACGCAATTAAATGTGTGCACTTTGTAACAATTTCCGCGACATCTGTCCATTTCCGTACCGGAAATTCAATTGTGAAGCGATAATGTAGGTAATTATTACAAAAGGACGCGCGCGCATGCGCATGTGCCGTATAAATAAACAGCAACAACAAAAATTAATGCATATGTGCGTATATACAGCGTGGCGACGAATAACTGTTACCCAGGTTTCTTTGAGAAATAAAAGAGTCCTTTATAGATTTTGGGAAAAAAGTATTTTATTGTTAATTTTCCACAGATTTTACTTTAGTTGTATTAATTAGTTTTTAAATTTTAATCCTTGTTTACATTTGCCAGCAGTGTAAACTTTGAGAGAAAAGTTCATTTGGCACGCAGGTCCTCGTCAGTTAATTTATTCCATATCTCCTGCAACCATAGGCTAATTTTCTCCATTTTGAGTCCCTTATACTCCGCCATCTGTCCAACATAAGGCCTCATACTCAAAAATCGAATATATTCGGAACTGGTGACTAGGACGGCTATACATTCGACCAACCTTATAAAGTTTTTTTTTATATTTTTTTTTTTTATACAAAGCCTAAGAAAAAATACACCTGAAAAAGACTTGCGTGCCAAATGAACTTTTCTCTCAAAGTTTACACAGCTGGCAAATGTAGATAAGGATTCAAATTTAAAAACTAACTAATACAACTAAAGTAAAATCTGTGGAAAATTAACAATAAAATACTTTTTTCGCAAAATCTATAAAGGACTCTTTTATTTCTCAAAGAAACCTGGGTAACAGTTATTCGTCGCCACGCTGTATATAAATACATATGAATATGGACCTTAGAGTGCCGATTGTTGCTATGTGGGTAAGGTGCTGCTAAATTAGCTTGTGCGCTTAAGCAAAGGGCGATTTTGTTGACGTCGCTGACGTATAAATGAATGAATGAATGGCTTCATTGCACAATCCATCCGTCGTTCGTACAAGCATGGCACTTGTGCACCTTGTGTGCACTCAATGACCGATTGTCTGACAGGACTATCCACTCACGTGCTTACATACTACATATATGTATACCTATGTACATATGTCCACTATAAAACTTATTGAAGTTCATTGCTATGTTACAGTTCATTGAGCTTTTTTCTGTTATTGGAAAGTTCTTAACAAAATGTATAAGTATGAAGATCCCAACAATTTTGATTCGCCTTTTTAGACCAGTAAAAAGAAGTTTCAAAAAATGCCATCGGAGTTATGCCACTGACTATTAATTTTCTTATTTTTGACTCAAGTGCCCAAGACTGTTGAAATCTACTGTAAAAAAGCCCAACGACAAAGGAAAATATCAAGAAACACTTTTCGAAAGGCTCCCGATCAGTTCCCTATTTTCGAGTGTGACTTTTTACAGTGGCCACACACGACGAACATGTGCGCGCGCCTGCTCGGCTTGCGGTGCATGTTCGTCGATTGTGGCGCGCTTTGCGAACATTGCATTGGAAACGAAAACAACAACCTCATTTTGTGTTGATGCTTGCAGCGGGCACATCGGCGGATAAATGCATCTAAGCCATGTGAGTTAATTAAATTTTTGATAAATGAGGCTAAATTAATATATACATCTAATCTAATAATCTAATAAATATTATAAATGTGAAAGTTTGTATGTTTGGATGTTTGGGAAATCATCACGCGGAAACGACTACACGGATTTGCATGAAATTTTGTACGCAGATAGCTTATGGGCCAGATTGGTTAATGGGCTATTTTTTTAAGAGTTGCCACCTGTTAAAAAAGTTTCATTCATTTAATATGCCGGAACGACTGAATGGATTTGCATGAAAATTTGCACACAGTTAGCTTATGACCCAGATTCGAAAAGAGGCTACTTTTATTAAGAGTTGCCACCTGTTAAAAAAGTTTCATTAAATTAATACGCGGAAATGACTGAATGGATTTGCATGAAATTTTGTAAGCAGATAGCTTATAACCTACAGTGCAAAATAGGCAAATTTTTTGGAAGAGTTGCCACCTGTTAAAAAAGTTTAATTAAATTAATACGCGGAAACGACTAAACGGATTTGCATGAAAATTTGCACATAGATAGCTTATGACCTAGGTTAGAAAGTAGGCTACTTTTTTTTTAAGAGTTGCCACCTGTTAGAAATGTTTAATTTAATTAATACGCGGAAATGAGTGAACTGATTTGCATGGAAGTTTTCACACAGATAGCTTATGAGCTAGGTTGAAAAATAGTCTACTTTTTTAAGAGTTACCACCTGCTAAAAAAGTTTAATTAAATTAATACGCGGAAAAGACTGAACGGATTTGCATCAAATTTTGCAAGCAGATAGCTTATGACCTACAGTGGAAAATAGGCAAATTTTTTGGAAAAGTTGCCAC
>NW_023458556.1:92283402-92287873 GCF_013731165.1 Rhagoletis pomonella | reverse complement strand
TATGACCTACAGTGGAAAATAGGCAAATTTTTTGGAAAAGTTGCCACCTGTTAAAAAAGTTTTAATTAAATTAATACGCGGAAACGACTGAACAGTAAGTCCGATAACTCAAGGCCCCTCCCATACAAATTGGAATTTTCATATTACATACATATCTCTGGAAGTATTTGTGGGAGAGAACTGAAACTTGGTATAGTGATATGTATGTGAAATCAATGTTGGCATTAATCGATTGATGTTTTAATTAGTTAGTTAATTCGATTAAATTCAATCTGATTACAGTTAATCATGATTAATTTTAATCCGACTAAAAAGTTAACCGTAACCGCGATTAAAAAATTAATTTTTAATCATTAACTCTTAATTTGATGAAGTAGGTTTGGTGATTAATTAAGTCATGCTGGAATTTTCTTGTGCACACAAAGCAAGTTAATCCAGTATGGCTAAGTCGGGTTTCCTCATCAGTATAAGCAATTTGGGGTTCTTTTTTCATTAAGATATATGTATACCAACAAACGTTTTACAAACTAGGTTTGTAAAAGTTCCCAGTTTATGTATTACTAATAACAATAATTATTATTTTTTTATATTACGTGCTTTTTATAAACGTAAAACATAAAATAATTACTATAACTGGTGTTTGGTTTCAAACTCGGACAAACTAGACAAATTAATCAGATTTTATTTTTAATTGGATTAACGATTATTGTTTTAAATTAATTAAACGTAATCGCAGCCTGCGATTAACGATTAAAAAAATGTTATCATTAATCGTACAGTTGATTACGACTAAGTAATTTTAATCGTCAAACGCGATTAACATTTTAACTGTTAATTTTGAATCGTTAATCAGATTAACAGTTTGCCAACACTGTGTGAAATCATGTTCATATTCACGGAGAAAAATGGACGTTTTTCGAAAAGAGGCGTAGCACCTCCCATACTGACTAAAAGTTTCATATTGCATATCTCTTCAAATGTTTGGGGTAAAGCACTCAAGCTTGGTATGGAAATACATATGTATGCATGTATGTATGTAAAACTAATACCATACTCATGGAGAAAAATGACAGTTTTTGGAAAAGGTGGTGTGGCAACTCCCATGCAAATTGATTTTTCTATGCTGCATATCTCTGGAGGTGTTTATTGCAGAGGACTGGAACTTGGACCGAGATGTGTATACAAAATTAATTCCATACTCATAGAGAAGAATTTGTGTTATTCGAAAAGGGCACATGGTTCCTGCCGTACAAATTTACTGTTTTATACTGCTTATCTCTAGAGGTGTTCATGGTAGAGTACTGAGACTTGGCACTGGGGTATGTATAATCAATTCTAAATTCATGGAAGAAGATTAGGGTTGTAAGAAAAAGGGGCGTGGCACTTCCAGTACAAATTTACTTTTTCTTGCCACATATCCCTGGAAGTGTTCGTGGAAGACGGAATAAATTTCATCAAATGGAAAAGGGAGAGCCGGCTTCGACCTTATAATCTAAAGCTCTCTTGAGGCATTGGCTACAGTAATGAGAAGTGGTATTTTATCAAGGCCAGGTTACTAAATTTGAGTTGGAAATATTAGAACTCGCCGTGGCACCTCCAAGAAGGTTTCACGTTCACGCGTCGTATACCTGGAAACCTTTTAAGGTAAACTTAGAGGAAGGAGAGAGGAGATTTTATAATTTCATAGTTTTAAACGGACGAAATACCTTAACTCGCTTAGAAAATAACGAGCTATAACGAAATGGGCACAGAAATAAAATCTAACATCATTAAATTATTTTTCCCATTTGTATAAAATCGCGGGGTGAAACCCACGGGTATAAGCTAGTATAATATGTAGATACATACAAGTATAATATAAGTAAATTTTAGTAACACATATGTACATAAAAACCTAAGCCAAAATCATTTCAATGGCATCATCCGCGTCTTTGCTATCCATCTTTACGCTGTCACGACAAAACCACAAATGAGCCGCTCACCGTCTGTGGCAAACGACAGCGAGCATGTTGGCGAGCATGCTCGTCGTGTGTGGCCACTGTCAATGAAATCTCATGTCTCGATTCTAATTGATGCAATGATGCATTAGCAAATCGCTCAGGCTGGGATGGTAGAGTTGTCGCCCTTTGCTAAAAACAGGATTACAAATGTTTACGGCTACATTTAAGATATTTATTTAACTCAGTTGAACTAAGCTGGGTGCCGACTGCCTTTTCAGACGATTCGTTTAGATGGCAAAGGTTTACAAAAGAAATTACATAATGGTGTTTAAGTTTTAAGTTTACAATCAGCCTTGTCATGAGCTTCATTTTCCCCGAACACTTTTCACTTTTGGTTTCCATAGTTTTACTATGGACGGATGACAAATTTTCCGGTGAATTTTTTTTTCAGTGAAACTCAGGATAAGGCAGAATGAGAAAAAAGTAGCTAACTAACAAAAGATTTGGTAACTATAACCAAATCATGTGTTGCGAAAAACATATTTAGTAGAGGTAACTAAAATCTTTTCGCAGTGTAGACCGCTGACGAGCAAATGTTGTGATGATGACGTCACGCATAAGTGCGAGTGGAGATGGTGATCCCTACTGTATGGGATTTTAATCGGACATAAATCAGTGCAAAATGCACCCAGTACTGAAAGCTGTGTTTTTTTAGCATTTAGAGCTCATTTCACCGACTCAGGCCTCCTCGTGGTCAGAAAGACCCCGCTGAGCTGATTAAACAGCTGCTTTTCCAAGAACATACCTTTTATGTGAATGTTAGACTTGCTATTCTTGGCTCACACTTCTTAACAGCAACTCGTATTGCTCGCTCCTCAGCCACGTAATTTTCTGCATTATCGCTCGGGCCAGAAATTGATTTTCGGGCGAAATATTAAAAAGCCAAAGCTTTTACTGCCTCTTGATATTAAAATTTTTGGTCACGTTCTTAATTGGTAGTACACATTTGCTAGCATCTAACCTTCTTTTATAGCAGTTACAATAAAATGGCAGAGATTGCAATAATTAGGATGTCTCATCGTCGGAGTGATTGAGAGTTCCTTGCATAAAACGACTCCAGCCAACGTCGGTGCATCCGTTAAAAGGTTTAATATGTCTTGACTAAAAACATTACAGAGAATGTGCACTGAGAACATAGTAGCTATTAGACTCCTGCGCAATTCCATTTAAACGGCCCAACAAGACATCCGATCGCCGCGCAAATACTTTCCATCCCCTACTTTCATCGTTCGGGTCAATTGTGAGTAAGCATAAACCAGTTTCAGCAAGCGTACGTAAACTACCGATCAATAGCAACACGCGTAGAGTATTTACTTTGCCTTCCGCAACTACTGCGAGTAAAAGGTATTTGACAGTAGAGTACTCTACTGGTAGTACTTGAGTATTTTCGAAGAAAACATACATTTGTGGCAAGAATGATAGAAGAATTTTCTGGATCGCGCATTTGTGGTATCTGAAAAAAACTAAGGACAGGAATGTAGTGGAGCGATGAAGAGAGCGACGAGCAAAACGTACTTTCAACTAAAATGCTGATATAACATACCTAAGTACATATGTATGTATGTGCATAGATACGTATGTGCATAGATACGTATGTGCATAGATACGTATGTGCATAGATACGTATGTGCATAGATATGTATGTGCATAGATACGTATGTTCATAGATACGTATGTGCATAGATACGTATGTGCATAGATACGTATGTGCATAGATACATATATATGTAAGTGTCCGCATATATTTTTTCTCGTCACTTGTTCTGTCGCTTCACTGCAGCAAAACGAAGTTGTGAGGAAAACCCTGACGATATGCGTAGAATTGAAACCATAGGTTCATCTATACATATAATAAAATTGTAACAGGTCGATGTCTGTACATTATAGATATTAAAGAAAAATTAATGTGGGGGGTCTTTTTTAAAGCACCAGAAGCCAAATCAACCATTTTTAGAATTTTTGTCTGTCTGTCTGTCTGTCTGTCTGTCTGTCTGTCTGTCTGTATGTTTGTTCGCGCATCACTCGAAAACGAATGCATGGATTTGAATGCAGTTTTCACCGATGCATTGCTAGAGGTCTAACTTAAAATTTAGGAAGAAAAAAAATTAGAGAGTTGCCACCTGTTTGAAAATTGGAGTTTAAGTAAATTGATAAGAAAAAATTAATATTGCAATATGGGCGTCAAAAGAAAGAGAATGAAGAAGGCTTACAGCCAAAAATATTTTTTTAGAGTTGCCACCTGTTTAAAAATTTACATTAAATTTAATTTATAAGATAAGTTGAATATTGCAATATGGGTATCAAACTGAAAGGGTTTAGGAAATTATATTGCCGAAAATATTTTTAGGGGGGGCTGCCACCTGTTTGAAAAATTGTATTGTATTAAATTGATAAAATAAATGAAATCTATATCTACATCTATAAATCTATACATATAATAAAATTGTAACAGGTCGATGTCTGTACATTAT
>NW_023458556.1:92277710-92283302 GCF_013731165.1 Rhagoletis pomonella | reverse complement strand
ATGGACAATGATATCGTACCTTTCTCGTTTAGTGCGTGCAACAACGTATTTTCAGAGGAGATGGCTGAACTCTGCCTAAATCAAGTTAATGCTCTTCGCAATAAGTTTGGCAAAGTATTAGATCTTGGTTATGTTGATGATGCATCTAAGTCCGCTGTAAATAAATGTGACCCACTAGTTTTGCCCGAAGATGTCTACCACCTTGCTATCGAGATATCTTACGAAATTATAAACAATGGTCAAATTCGCGGTATCCAAACATACGAACCAAATATTCGCTTTGATTTTTCAAAAGCCAACTTTAAAAAACTGATTAAAGAACTGTCTAAATTGTCGTGGCCTATATACATAAAAAAGGCTGAGCAGAGCATTGCCCATTTTAATTTTACTGTACATCAATTATATGAAAAGTATGTGCCTAAACGCATGTAGGTTCCTGAAGAACAAACACAGTTATGGTTCACTAAAGAACTGAGAAATTTGAAAAACAGAAAGTCACGTTATTTTAGATTACACAAAAAAACCGGTTTACACTCATACTATGTAATACACACTATTGCGTCACAAGTTCTTTGATTTAAACAAAAAGTGTTATAAAGCTTACTTGTGTAAAATCAAACGACGTATAATATATAACCCCAAATCGTTTTATGATTTCGTAAACTCCAAGCGAAATGTACGTGGGTTTCCTTCCGTCATGAAGTATCAAAATACCATCTCTAGTGATAATCAAACAATTTCTAACCACGGTTGCCATTTCCATTTAATGTTTCGGACCAAAAAATGGACCAAATGGTAAAAAATGAACCAATTTTTATTACATCGGGAAATTGAGAGGAGTTTATTCCTCTTTATAAGAAAAAATGCCAATTCAATTTTTGTAACGATTTTTTTATATTGCATCCAATGTGCATTACAATTGTATATTATTAACATTATTATATTTAAAGTTTTAAATTATAATATGTTTCTTAATTTCGTTTTTATTAATGCTAAATCAAAAAATTTTAGCTCAGCTGCTGCGGAACTGTGAGGCAGACTAAAAATGTTGTATGTATTTCATTTATGTATTTCATTTATTTTATTTTATTTTTTTATTTATTTTATTTAATTTAATGGTAATTAGTACATTAAGATATAATCTTTTCTTGCACAACGATGTAAATATAAGCAATTAAATACCTTAACAATAAAAAATACACAGATAAAATATTTAATAATTTAAAGCATTAAGTAATTATAAAACATTAAGAAATTATAAAAAAAAAGGAAGATAAACATGAATAAACATAATTTAGATTGCGAGAGTCGATAACCATGTTTTCAAGAAATTTTAATTAGAGAAATACTGAAGTATAAGTTTCTTGAAGCTGCCTCTAGACAATAACCTCCTTAGCGACTGAGGAAGGGAGTTCCAAAGTCTAACAGCGTTAACGAAAAACAGTCGGGATGAGCATAAATAATTGAACTTGGGCACAATTAGAGTTAAAGAGCGTGAGAATTTAGTAAATATGAGTTTTTCATATAGGTATTCCGGTTTCGCAAGAGTAATTAGTTAAAAAATAAAGATGCAGTTCCTGGCATTTAAGAAATTTTGTATGTCGCAGCCAAGTATCGAGTTTCTCAACAAGGAAAGATGGTCAAACTTCTTCAGACCGTATACGTATCTCGTGGCATAATTAAAAGCTACGTCCAACTTGTGCTTAGAGTGAGAATCTAGTTTGCTATAAACTATCTCAGAATACGTAATAAGTGGAACTATTAAACTCTGAACCAACTTTTTCTTAGTGGCTAAAGGAACATATTGCGAAGTAATTGTAAGATATCGAAGAGTATAATATATTTTGCTCACAGTTTTGTTAACATGATCCTCACAAGTTAGCTTAGAGTTAATGACAAACCCAAGATTTGTAACTTTGTCAACTACTTTAAGTGGGCTAGTACCAATATGCAAAAGCGGAATCACGGAATGCTCAACTTTTTCCTTAAATATGGGTAGTACATATGACTTCTGCGCATTAAGATGAAGTAGGTTTTCCTTCGACCACTCAAAGATGGAGTGCAAATCCTCATTAAGCCTATAACTAAGGTCTTCGACCAACCCTATTCTGTTGGAGAGATACAGTTGTACGTCATCTGCATACGCATGTACATTGGCATTTGAGCATCTCGTAAATACATCGTTGATAAACATACTAAATAGTAAAGGGCCAAGAATAGAGCCTTGTGGCATGCCTGAAGAGATGGGGGCGAGCTCAGAGAGCTTATTACCAGACCTAACTTTTTGGAATCGATTACTTAAGTAATCTTTAAGCAGCCTTACTGCGCTTTCACTAAAACCAAAATAGTTAGATAACTTATTGCACAACAATGTGTGATTAACTGAATCGAAGGCCTTGGAAAAATCGAGTAGGCAGAGCAAGGTAAGGTGGCCTTGATCGAAAGGTTGACGAATATCATCTAACACTTTTCAATTGCCGTTGAACAACTATGATGGGGCCTGAAACCAGATTGAAGTCGACTCAACAGCTTATTCGTCTCAACAAAATCCATAACTTGTTGAGCTATAAGCCTTTCGAATACTTTGGAAAGTCCCGGTAAAATGCTTATAGGCCTAAAATGACACAGGGAAGAGGCACCGGGTTTTTTTAGCTATAGGTGTAACAGTGGCTACTTTCCATGCGGCAGGGAAAGTAGAGGTAGTAAAGCAGTGATTAATTGTTTGCGTAAAACTACTCAATATGTATGGTAAAATAATTTTAATGAATTTAATAGGGAGCTCATCTGCACCCACGGCATTTGATTTTATCCGAAGAACGCACTTAGCTACATCGTCCTCAAAGACAGAAATGAATTTAAATTTTTCAGCCAGGTGAGACTTAACAGGTATGCTCCTTGGGACCAATGCACCAATATCCGATGGACAGTTTTTGGATACAAAGAACTCATTTAGCAAATCGGCATCAAGTTGGCATGGAGCCTCAGAGCCCGAGCGCACACCCAACTGTTTCAAATTTCACCACAACTGCTTGGGAGGCAAGCAGGAATTGAGCTTTGTGCCAAAGTATCTTATCTTTGCTTGGCGGACCGAAATAGACGCCTTATTGCGAGCACTCCTATAAGCATTCCAGGTTTCATCGGATGGCTTTCTTTTCCATATTCCGTACAAAATGTTGCGTTTTTTAATAGCCGTCTTCACTTCTTGACTAAACCACGGACAAGAGCAGGATCGGGAAGTGAACTGGCGAAGAGGCACATATTTATTAAAAAAGTATAAAATATTATTCTGCAAAAAGCCAAGTTTCTCATCAGCAGTTTCCAGATTCCAACATTGATTCCAATGGAAGTTATTTAGTTCTGTGAACAAAGCGTCATAATCAATTGACTTGTAATCACGATAATTGAATTTTGTCGTTGCATCCACTACATAAGTTAATTTAAAATCAAACTTGCAAAAAATAAGGTCATGGTCAGAAATGAAGGATATTTGATCAAACAGACGAACACCCGTTGATTCAGGGACAATAAACACATCTAATAAACTAGGACGATTATTACAAGAAAATCTCGTAGGCACAACAGTGTTAACTACGGACATACCAGTAGATGCAACAGAGTCAATAAACCTGGCTGATAAGGAATCATGTTTAAGCAAATTAACATTAAAATCGCCACAGATAACGTAATGGTCATAGTCAAGAAGACGTTGAGAGATGTCGTCAAAAAAAGGTTCAAAAGAAGAATACCTATTGAAATTATACACACACGAGACTAGTACTTTAATGTTGGCATCATACAGTAAAACAGACAAATACTCAACTTCAGACGTGGACGAGCAACTTACAATTTTAGCATTTAAAAATAATTTAGTATACACAGCTACCCCGCCGCCTCTTTTACCCACGCGATCATTTCGATATAAATTGTAATTTGGAATGGAATAAAAACTATCAGGAAGTTAAGCATCGAACCAGGTCTCAGATACACAAATCACATCGACAGTCGAGTATTCAAATAAGTGTCTCACATAATCCAATTTTTCACTATTAAGGCTACGAACATTGAAGTGTACAACATTTAGCCCATTGCCTTGCTTACAAAGAATATTTAGCAGTACCGACTTATTATCGTCAACGCTAGAAAATGAGTTATCCGCCGACATACGAATAACATATGGGTGAGACAACTTCAAGTAATAAATCAATAGCAGAAAAGTGGTGGTTATCGACAAACTTAACAGAGATTGAAAACAAAGAGGAGGGAAAAATAAAAATAATACAGATATGAATAATGACAGAGGAACCATATACGTTAGACACTATTTAATGTGTTATAACTAATTATGTTGAATAAGTCCGTGCTACTGGGTACAGCAACCGGCTCACTGCCAGCAGACACACGCACAAACACCTCGCCTCGCCGTGAAAACACACTATGCGGTTTTTTCAGCTTAATTCCAGCTTGCAAAATTTTTCTGTTCACAACAGAAAGACTCTCATAAATGAAAAAGTTGCTGTCAGAGCCAAAACCTGCTAACTTAACAGGCAGCGCAGCTTTGGTTTTTTGTCTGTATCTGGCGAAAGCAGACAAAGTGCGAGCGCGATCGTATTGGGAACTAAACTTTACAATAACAGCACTGTTTGGATGCTCAGCTGTATGTCTTGTGCGAAAAATATCGCGAAACAGCGGAGATGGCAAGTCGACGGATTTGCAGGCACAGCTGAATATATCTCTTAAACTCTCCTCTTTAGAAAAGGGAAAAATTATAGCATCAGTTGATTCACCAGCCGCCTTCTCTTGCTTTAGGTGATTTAATTCGGCTTTGACTGTGTTAAGTTCAGCGGAGAGGCTAACAATATAAGCAGAGTCTTCATCAAGTTTAGTGCACCTGCGCTCAACCGTATCAATACGCTGCGATACAGCCTCGAAGCTGTCTTGCAGTTTAGCAGTGAATTTTTGTTCAAGTGATGAGATCTGCTGCGACAGCTGACTGTAGAGGCCACTAATTCGCTCTTTGATCCTCTCTTCCATCAAAGAGACTTTCTCTTCTGTAGATTTCAGTGCCTTCACTACGGCGTCAGAGAGACTACCGTTACTCTCCAGTTTCTGGTGTTTTGCTGCCGGAGAATCTTTGCTAATGGTTGTTGTTGTGGGTTTTCGCTTACCAGCAGAATCCATATGTAGCAGGTGGTAGTTTTGGTTTACAAAACCAAATAAAAACACACAGGTGACTTGGCAAACGAACGAATTAATGACAACAGGAAATCCCCGCACCAGCTTCTCAAGACGTAGCGACAGAAACTTTAAATTTAAAGCGTTTATACCGGATAAAATCAAATATTTTGACGAGCACCAGAACAACACGTCTGCACAGAGCGACAGTTTCAACACAATATGTTATGTTATAATGTTATGACCTAAATCACACAATTCTCCAAAAGCCGCTTCACCCAATCCATTCTTACTCAAACTTACTTGATCCCAAAAGCGTTCTATATTGGTACAGATTTTGAAGTTACCTTCACTCAGCCTCAATTTGCGAAATTGAGATTCAATATTTGTTGATATCATAGAAAATTTAAAAATAATGCT
>NW_023458556.1:92273940-92277610 GCF_013731165.1 Rhagoletis pomonella | reverse complement strand
TGGAATTTTTTATCAGGTATAACCTCGGAACCATAAGTCGCACGAACGTGAAATTTGGTATGCAGGTGTAGCTATGGTAGGTGCTTATAAAAAGATAAATATAAATAAGTTTGTAAAAGATGGCGTGGCAAATCCCATAGGCGTGAAAATTTTTATCAGCTATAACTTCAAAACCATAAGTCACATGAAATTAAAATTTGGTATGCAGACGTATCTATGGTAGGAGCTTATAGTAAGGTATATATGAATGAGTTTATAAAAGGGGGCGTGGCACATCCCGTAGGCGTGGAATTTTTAATCAGCCATAAATTGGGAACCATAAGTCACATGAACTTGAAATTTGGTATTCATACATATGTATCTATGGGAGATGTTCAGAGTAAAGTATATATAAATGAGTTTGTAAAAGGGGGATATACATATATATATTTATCTTTTAGATAACTCGGATATTTAAAACTGTGTGTTTTTTTGTGAAACCTTACCATCTTTAGATTATTTTGAAAGTTTTAAATCGTTTTTTAATCTCGCGATGCTTTTAAACGAAAAAAGTTCGTTCATTATGAATAAAACTCCTTCCGAGTTAAGCATTATACTAGAAAAGTGCAGCTAAATAAAACAGCTAATCGAATAGGCAGCTAAACGGAATGTACCGTAGTAGAATAATTTTAATTTAGAAATTTGATCGTTACCTTAATCTATCTAATATTAATAATGGAACAAAATTTGTAGTACAAGTGATGATCAATATACATTAGTTAATGCACAATAAAGCCAAAAGTATGGCTCCTAAGGATGGCTTAGTGTAAACAAAGAAAATAGTTTGTATCCTTTAAATTATGCTGAACTTAATATTTGTATTACTCTTTTATATTTTGATTTGTTTACCCCGAACGACGTCGGGTGCTCTGCTAGTGTACATATATAATACGTGAAGGGATTTTTTGTCCAGGTCACCAGATATGCACCGTTCATACGATTTTAAAAAATGAGGTGCAAATGAAAGGGATCGGGCTATACAAGTGCTATAAGGTTTTACTTTTACGAAAAGAGTTGCAACCTAGTAAAAAACTGAATTCCAAATATTTAAAAAAATAATTTAATTAGTACAATATGGGTATCAATGTAAATAGTTTCGAAATGGTTTTATTTTTTATTACATACAAGGGGGTTGCCACCTGTTTAAAAAAATCAAATTCAATTTCAATTTTGGAAACTAGATAGGTGAAATATTCATCACCGTATGGGCGTCGGGCGGGAGAGGTCTAAGGAGGTTTTAATTTGGAAATATTTTAAGAAGTGTTGCCGCCTAATTTTAAAATTGAAAGTAATTAAATTATGCAGAAGTTACTTAAGTATGTGAAATATTAAAACATGGGTGTCAAGCAAAAGTGAGTTGAGAGCTTTGAGCATCCAGACTATTTATGTGGTTTTTAAAAAGGGTTGCCACCTGTTTTAAATGTTAAATTGAAATTAAATTAAATTATTAAAAGATGGATATCAGTCGAAATAATTTTCAAAAAGGTTTATTTCTAATTTACATGCAGGAGGGCTGCCACCTGTTCCAAATATCAGGTTTAAGGTGAATTAATGCACATTGTGTAATGAAATTATATATGGGTGTCAGACGATAGAGGTCTATGAACGTTTCAGATTAAAAACATTTTCAATAGTGTTGCCACGTAATTGAAGTGGAATTTAATTCAACTATACACAAGGTGTATGAAATAACAATATATGGGTGCTAAACTAAAGAGCATTAAGAAATCTTTAGAATCTTTTTGAGGCGTTTGAAGAGGATGGCCACCTGTTTGAAAATATTCAAATTAATTACTTATATTTTAAATGCATTTTGATTTGTGATTTTTCAGCTAAATATAAAAAATAATAAAAATAATAAAAAATAAAAATTCCGTATTTTGTGACTATTTCGGGTTTTGTGAGACTTCCTCGAGATTTTCTCTCGAGGGTTCTCGGGATTTTTGGACTATTTCGGGATTTCGGAGAATTCTTCGGGATTTTCTGGGCTATTTCGGGTTTTTCGAGACAACTTCGGTATTCTCGGGGTTATCAGGCCCATATCGGGATCTACGGGACCACTTGGGGAATTTTGGGACCTATTCGGATTTTTTGGTACTATTTCGGGTTTTTCGAGACTACCTCGAAATTTTCGGGGTTCTCGGGTTCTTAGGGCTATTTAGGACCAATTCGGAATTTTTGGGACTATTTGGGGGTTTTCGAAACTAGTTCGAGATTTTCGGGGTTCTCGAAAATATATCGAGATTTCCGAAGTTCTCAGGACCATACAGGAATTTCTTCTGGATTTTTGGAACTGTTTCGGAATTTCGGAGACAATTTGTCTGAAAACAGAACCAATCCTGGAAAATTAGGACGTCCCGAAGATCCCGATATATTCACGAGAACTCCGAAAATCATGAAGTAATCTCGAATAATCCGAAATAGTCCCAAAAATTCCGATATATTCCCGAGAACCCCGAAAATCTCAGAAGAAGTCCCAAAAATCCCGAAGTAGCCCCCGGCGATCCCGATTTAGAACCGTGAATACCGAAAGATCTCCAAATATTCTCGAAAAACCCGGAATAGTCCTGAAAATCCCGAAGAAATGTCGAAATAGTCCCAAAAATCCCAAAGTAGTCCCGAAGATCCCGATGTAGTACCGAGAACCCCGAAAATCTCGAATTAGTTTCAAAAAAGTCGGAATAGTCTCCAGAATCCCCGGAAAATCTCCAAGATCCCGAAACTCCCGATAAAGTCCCAAAAATTCTAGAATAGCCCAAAAATCCCGAAGTAGTCCCGAAGATATCGATAGAAACCCGAGGACGCCGATTTAGAGCCGTGAATACCGAAAGATCTCCAAATATTCTCGAAAAACCCGGAATAGTCCTGAAAATCCCGAAGAAATGCCGAAATAGTCCCAAAAATCCAAAAGTAGTCCCGAAGATCCCGATGTAGTACCGAGAACCCCGAAAATCTCGATTTAGTTTCAAAAAACTCGGAATAGTCTCCAGAATCCCCGGAAAATCCCCAAGATCCCGAAATAGCCCCGAGAACCCCGGAAATCTCGAAATAGTCTCGAAAATCCCGAAATAGTTCAAAATACCAAAATAGTCTCAAAAATCCCGATATATTTTCGAGAACCCCGAAAATCTTGAAAAAATTTCGAAAAACCCCAAATAGTCCCAAAAATTCCGAATCGGTCCTAAAAATCCCTAAGATCCCGAAATAGCCCTGAGAACCCCGAAAATCTCGAAGTAGTCTCGAAAACCCCGAAATAGTACCAAAAAATCCGAATTGGTCGCAAAAATCCCCAAGTGGTCCCGTAGATCCCGAAATGGGCCCGATAACCCCGAGAATACCGAAGTTGTCTCGAAAACCCCTAAATAGTCCAGAAAATCCCGAAGAATTCTCCGAAATCCCGAAATAGTCCAAAAATGCCGAGAATCCCCGAGAAAAATCTCGAGGAAATCTCGCAAAACCTGAAATAGTCACAAAATACGGAATTAGTCCCTAAATCCCGAGAACCCCGAGAATATCGAAATAGTCCCAAAAAACCCGAAATAGTCCCAAAAATCCCGAAGCAGTTGCGTAGCCTAAAAGAATATTATTTAGCTGAAAAATCACAAATCAAAATGCATTTAAAATATAAGTA
>NW_023458556.1:92272981-92273840 GCF_013731165.1 Rhagoletis pomonella | reverse complement strand
AAAGTAAAACCTTATAGCACTTCTATAGCCCGAGCTCTTTCATTTGATACCTAATTTTTTAAAATCGAATGTACGGTTCAGATCTGGTAACCTGGACAAAAAATCCCTTCATGTATTATATATGCACATATATAGATAACTAGCAGAGCACCCGACGTCGTTCGGGGTAAACAAATCAAAATATAAAACAGTAATACAAATATTCAGTTCAGCATAATTTAAAGGAGACAAACTATTTTCTTCGTTTACATTAAGGTAGCGATGGGCAAAATGTGCACATACGGGTAAAATTTCCAAACGTGCAAACCGCGGGCAAATGTGCAACCGTTGGGTAGAGGTGGTGAGGTAATTATGCCCGGGGGGGAAACAGAAAATTTTGCGCGAATTGCATCTGTATGCGTAATCGAAATGAGAGAACAAGTATATGTGAGTACTCACGAATGTGAGACCCCATGGGTGCCAACTTTCCTAAAAGCACCAAAACTTCGGGCAAATCAAAATATCAAAAAATTTTTTTCAGTAAAATTTAATATGCATCTATACTACATTAGTGATCGGTCCAAGATATAAGTATTGTTGTATTTATCAAAAATCAAAATAAATAGTAACGCACTAATAACGATTTTAAACTTTTATAGAACCAATTGAATTTTGACTTTAATTCTATCAAGATATATATTTTATTTGAAACAATGCATTTATACACATATGTATGTACATACTTATGTGTATAAAAAGATTTTCGTATCCAGAATAAAATGCACTAAATAAGCACTGAACATGGCGGGACAGGTATTCTAATAGTATTATATAGTTGTCAAATATTTTTAGGTATCTTCGGCTCAGCTAACATGAAAAA
>NW_023458556.1:92271368-92272971 GCF_013731165.1 Rhagoletis pomonella | reverse complement strand
CTAGGAATTAGAAGACTCCAGATGTCGCACAGTGGTTCCTTTTTGGGTTCTGCGTAGCTAAATTCTGTAACTTTCTTATTTATCATCAGATTGTGTGGAAATTTGGAGGGAACATTACTGAGTATATATAATAGTTATTTGCGAAAAATTAGTCGATACTTTAATTATTTTTGAAGTTATTAAAGTTTAAAAATGATTTTTTTTTTATATTTTTACTTCCAAGTAATACTTCTTTTATTTTTTATATGGGTATTTCCAGGAGGGCGGAAAGTCGAAATTTTTTGGTTTTTTTAAGATATCTCAAAAAGTAAAAACATTTATAGATCATGTTTATATCCAACTTTGTAGGTTTGGTGAAGTACTACAATACTGCGTTTTAAAAAAAATAGTTTTAGCCGCTGTATTGATAAAAGGATTGAACAAACATGCGGACACACATTTTTCCAATATTTTTTTGTATGTTGGTAATATTAAACAGTGTATTTTTCTTAATATATTTCTCAATAATATGTATTGAGATTTCGTAAAATCCATTTCAATATAAACACTCAAAGCTTCATCATTGTCGAAAGGAATGGAACATTCTTCCTCATTGAGCATTTTAAGAATTTGTCCTTTTTTTTCTCTGCTGGTCGATCTTAATAGCTCTATTATTTCTGCTTCTTCTGATTCATGAATAGATCGTAATCCTTGGATATATGCACTGCGCAAGTGATCAAGACCTGTTTCTTTAATCAAAGCCGTGTTTTTCTTTTTCTTCGTCAGATTTGAAGCTTCTTCGAAAGATGTAGATGGTCGCCCTCTTTTCACTGAAGACGAAGAACATGCCTGAGAATCTGGGATTTCTACGCAAAATTCCTCATTAATCCAATCCTCATATCTTTTTAGGAAAAACGTTTTATTTCGATTGCACTTATTCCAACGTGTATTGAAATGCGGAATCAAGGTTCTGGTTACATGATTCATTACATGATTGATGGACTTTTCGCATATATTAAATTTACCCTCTATGTAAATTCTTATTGCAGAATCACTTTTATTGTTATTTATGTAAGACAAAATTAAATCTTTTTTTTTACACTTAAATTCTTCCATTATTAATAACTCTTGTTACACCAATATTTCAAATTATACAACTTACAAGAAACGTTTCATACAGATCAAATGTGACTATGAAGAATTTAGTTGCAGTTCTGTTATTTTTTGCAACAAATATAACATTGTTCTAAAAATAAACATTGAAGTCATCGGCTTCAGAGCGCGTAATAGGAAAGTAAATCTCCGAAAAATAGAATAATGCGAAGCTGCCATTACGAAACAACAACAACCACATTGGCGGTGTAATCTTCTCTGACATACTCTCATTTTGACTAACAACAAAAACTGATCAAAATAACTCGCTTTAAGTGCATTCGCACCTACAACATAAGGAACAATTGATCAATAACCACATACCACAAATATAAAGCATATAGTTTATTACATGTATGATAGCTTAGCAAATAAGACTCTGGTGATTCAAAAAGCAGTTGCGGGTTCGAATCCCACCAAAGGCATTTTTTTTTTAATATTATTTACACAATAATTCTTTATGATAATATTT
>NW_023458556.1:92270203-92271268 GCF_013731165.1 Rhagoletis pomonella | reverse complement strand
CCCCCTATACAGGAAACCTGGGCTCCACTATCAAGGAGACCTAAACAATTCTCACCCAATATCTCCACCTCCGCGTATGGCCGTATGTTGTAATTACGTAGGCGAACCTCATAGCGTATTATGTTTGTTAAAAACGGACTTTTCTGAGTATTCGGGGCATCGTGGCGTGTTAAAAACTTTTTTATGTCTTGTGTTTTATGTCGTAGCGAGGATTCTGGTGGAGAAACTCGCTCTTCTGTAAGTTTTCCGACCTACATTTGGTGCAGTTCGGCTTGTATATTCCCGCAGAATCACAGCCGTAGCAAAATATTGTCCTATCTGCAAGACAGTCGCAAAATCGGTGGCCTTCCGCGCGACAATTCCAGCACACTAAATTAGTCTTGTTTGTCTTTTTATGTATGTCATCGATCTCAACTACTTCGTCTACTCTCTCTATGATATCGCCATTGTCGTACAGTTCGTTTATAAGACGACGGGGTAACTGCCGCTGATTTTTGGGTGGCACAGTGGGCACAATTGATTTTGAGACTTCGTTTAAAAGATTTTCGCCTTTCAGGTACAATTTACGCAGTTCTGCAAGTGAGGTTACGGGTATGTATAGTAGCTGTTGTCGAATGCGAGGACGCAAATTTCTCTGAAGGATTTCAACGAGCTCTAACTCAGGTAAAGGTATTTGTAAACGATTTTCCGTCATCCCTTGTCAAATTTGGTTTGGAGACAAACCGGTTTCGGCGTTGTGCCATCTTCAGTGTCATTTTCCGTTCGATGACGGAAAATCGTTCCACATTACATCACACTCCTACCCTGTCGGAAACACCAACAACGAAAATGAGAGTATTTGTAAACCTTCCGCCAATTTCAAGATAGCATTTCGGAAATCCTCAAAACTTTCGTTAAGGCCTTGCTTTCTAGCTCGAATTAACTCTTTAATTTCCGTATCCGTTCTGTGTTCTTGGAAATTTGTACGAAGTGCTTGACATAATGTTGGCCACGTCACCCGCTCGACAGACCGCCTGTAACGCCAATACCAATCTTTAGCCTCATTGGTGAAGAGGCTTTGCACAT
>NW_023458556.1:92268408-92270103 GCF_013731165.1 Rhagoletis pomonella | reverse complement strand
GTAATAGACACGTTAGGTGGTAATTTCAACGTATTATGTGAGCATGTACAAAGCCTCTTCACCAATGAAGCTAAGGATTGGTATTGGCGTTACAGGCGGTCTGTCGAGCGGGTGACATGGCCAACATTATGTCAAGCACTTCGTACAAATTTCCAAGAACACAGAACGGATACGGAAATTAAAGAGTTGATTCGAGCTAGAAAGCAATGCCTTTACGAAAGTTTTGACGATTTCCGAAATGCTATCTTAAAATTGGCGGAGGGTTTACAAATACCTTTACCTGAGTTAGAGCTCGTTGAAATCCTTCAGAGGAATTCGCGTCCTCGCATTCGACAACAGCTACTATACGTACCCGTAACCTCACTTGCAGAACTGCGTAAATTGTGCCTGAAAGGCGAAAATCTTTTAAACGAAGTCTCAAAATCAATTGTGCCCACTGTGCCACCCCAAAATCAGCGACATTTACCCCGTCGTCTTATAAACGAACTGTACGACAATGACGATATCATAGAGGGAGTAGATGAAGTAGTTGAGATCGATGACATACATAAAAATACAAACAAGACTAATTTAGTGTGCTGGTATTGTCGTGCGGAAGGGCACAGATTTTTCGACTGTCTTGCAGATAGGACAATATTTTGCTACGGCTGCGGTTCTCCGGGAATATACAAGCCCAACTGCACCAAATGTAGGTCGGAAAACTTACAGAAGAGCGAGGTTCTCCACCAGAATCCTCGCTACGACACAAAACACAAGACATAAAAAAGTTTTTAACACGCCAAGATGCACCTAATACTCAGAAAAGTCCACTTTTAACAAACATAATACCCTATGATGTTCGCCCACGTAATTACAGCGAAATACGTTCCAGAATTTTTGATAAAGAAAAAGATAGCGTTGTTACAAATCCCAACCGTTCTTCTAGTCGCATAAAACACTTTTGGAAAAACGTGAGGTCAAACAGGAAAATGCTAAGCAACTTCCTATGTTCAATTAAACATAAGTGTAACGACATACGGCCATACGCGGAAGTGGAGATATTGGGTCAGAATTGTTTAGGTCTTCTTGATAGTGGAGCCCAGGTTTCCTGTATAGGGGGCTCGTTAGCTGAGGAATTGTGTAGAAAGCAGGACCTTCGGCAACACAAAGTATACGTTTGTACAGCCGATGGTCAGAAACAAGTTGTATTTGGCAATATTGAACTAGATGTAAAATTTAACAATGAGAGTAAAAAGATAATTTTTTTTATTATTCCGAGCATTAATCAAAAACTGATTCTAGGAGTTGATTTTTGGGGAAATTTCCAAATCGCTCCTGGGATTATACCTGAGATCAGTTGCGTTTCTAAAGAGAATTGTGTAGGAGAAGATGCAATTCCTCTGTCTGTCCAACAGGAACGTCAGCTAAACCTTGTTATAAACCGGTTTCCAAACTTTGAAAAAGAAGGATTAGGGAAAACCCATTTAATGGAGCACGTTATTGAGCTTGAGCCTAATGCACGTCCGGTGAAGCAAAGATGGTTTCCGATATCGCCAGCGGTAGAAAAGTTAGTGCATGCGGAAATCGATGAGATGTTGAAGTTGGGAGTTATCGAGGAAGCACCAAACAGTCCGTGGTCTAGCCCGGTCGTCTTAGTTAGAAAGAGCAACAAAGTTCGCCTTTGCTTAGATTCGCGGAAAGTCAATAGCCTGACTG
>NW_023458556.1:92262257-92268308 GCF_013731165.1 Rhagoletis pomonella | reverse complement strand
TAATACATCATATTTTCACTTCATTTTCTTAAGTTTTGTTAATTGTGTCTGCAAGTTTACTATCCTGATAAGATATATGTACTCCTTGTTATGATTTCCAAGCATAGAAACTTGAAACTTATCCCGAGTCGGTTTTCTGAATCATTTAACCCGTCACCCGGAACATTGATACGTTTCGCATTTGCACCGTTTTAGAAATTTGCTCGTATCTTGACACTCATTCAACCAAATTATACTAAATTTTTTTCAATTTAAAGGTCTTTGTGGACGATGTGGTATATTGTCAAACGAAAAACGTGTTGTCTTCATGAAGTCCAATCAGGAAAGAAAAAAATATCAAATTTTATTTGTCTTAATGAGAATGATTACAATGCAATAAACTATTTACCACCATTAAAATGGACTATTTAATAATAATAATAGATTGGCGCTTACACATTAGTGTTTGGCCGAGCTTCTCCTCCGATTTGTGGTGTGCGCCTTGATGTTGTCACACAAAGCGAAAGGACCTACAGTTTTACGCCGACTCCGAACGGCGATTGTATTTTTATGAAAAGACGTTTTTCATGGCAGAAATACACTCGGAGGTTTGCCATTGTGTGCCGAAGGACGACCGCTGTTAAGAAAAAACATTTTTCTATATTTTTTTCGATGTTGCTTTGACCAGGGTTTGAACCCAGGTGCTGATGAGTGAAAGCGCGCCCTGCTTACCACTACACCAAAGCGGCCGCCATGGACTATTTACCACCATTAAAATGCAGCGCCACTTGCGGCCGGGTAAAATACTAAAATTTAGGCTAAGTTATTTTTAGCGAAAGGAAGGACAGAACCGAAATTTTTGGGGATAGCCAAAAATTCGGATAAAATGTTAGCTTTCGCATTTTAGCATATTTTAGCGATAGCGGAAGTTAGAATCCGGCTGCTGGTCGACACAGTTGGTTTTGATTTCTAAAACAACTTCATCAGTAAGAAACGGGATAATAATTCCATAATTTTCGTCTTTGTTTGATAAATAATTGCAAAAAATACGCGTTTTTCTTCTAAGAGTTTCATGAAACTTTCACAGATATGAGCAGCACCAAAATTTGTTTTTTCAACATGGTTGACAACCGAAGAAAGCCTTTCTTTCTTTGAACATCCAATCAGCCAAACTACAAACATCTCGCCTTTTGTAATAGCATGATAGCCCAGAAAAAACTGTTTTTCTTGAAAATGACTTAAAACGGCGGCTTAAGTAAAATAAGATCAACTCACTACATCCCAGTTTATCCATTTCCATTTCCATTTTGTGTGCCGAAAGTTAACAAAATTGTAAAAGCTTACATTAAATCATAAATGGAAATACATCCGAAAAATTTTGAGGTTATGCAAATAAGTCAGTTTGTTTTGCAAAAAAATTATAAAGTCACCTATATTTTTGTTTTCCATTCAACATTTTCCTTTAATTATTCGAACTTTATAAAAAAATGCACTTTAAAATTAAGAAATAAACCGGTGCGCAAACAACGTGTCAATAACGTTTTAAAAGTATAACTTTGTTTGATTGCTGTCTAATGGTGATTTTTATTTTACAAAAACAAAGTGAAGTTCCTGTTATTTTGGAGTATTCCCTACAGAATGGCATCAAAAAATAATGTAAAACTGCGTTTACGAAATTGGACTTTCGCACAGCCAAATTAATCATTTGACCTAATGTGCATCGGCCGTACAAACGGATACTTTGTGTTACCGAAAGTTCTGCTTTCTACACATTTCCTCAACTAATTAGCCCTCTATACAGGAAACCTGTGCTCCACTATCAAGGAACAATTCTCACCCAATATTTCCACTTCCATAAGACTTATGTTTAATTATGTTATGTTTGATTGAACATATAAAGTTGCTTAAAATTGTCCTGTTTGACCTCAGTTTTTTCGAAAAGTGTTTTATGCGATTAGAAGAACGTTGCGATTTGTAACAATGCTATCTTTTTCTTTCTCAAAAATTCTGGAACGTATTTTGCTGTAATTACGTAGGCGAGCATCATAGGGTATTATGTTTGTTAAAAGCGGAGTTTTCTGAGTATTCGGTGCATCGTGGCGCGTTATAAACTTTTTATGTCTTGTGTTTTGTGTGTAGCCAGGATTCTGGTGGAGAACCTCGCTCTTCTGTAAGTTTTCCGACCTACATTTAGTGCATTTGGGCTTGTATATTCCCGGAGAACCACAGTCGTAGCAAAATATTTTTCTATCTGCAAGACAGCTGAAAAATCTGCGGCCTTCCGCGCTACAATTCCAGCACACTAAATTAGTCTTGTTTGTATTTTTATGTATGTCATCGATCTCAACTACATACTTCGTCTACTTACTCTATGATACCGGCATTGTCGTATAGTTCGTTTATGTGATGACGGGGCAACTGCTGCTAATTTTGGGGTGGTACTGTGGGCACAATTGATTTTGAGATTTCGTTTAAAAGATTTTCGCCTTTCAGGCACATTTTACGCAGTTATACAAGTGAGGTTACGGGTATGTATAGTAGCTGTCGAATGAGAGAACGCAAATTTCTCTGAAGGATTTCAACGAGCTCTAACTGAGGTAAAGGTATTTGTAAACCCTCAGCCAATTTCAAGATGGCATTCCGGAAATCGTCTAAACTTTCGTTAAGTCCTTGCTTTCTAGCTCGAATTAACTTTTTAATTTCCTTATCCGTTCTGTGTTCTTGGAAATTTGTGCGACGTGTTTGACATAATGTTGGCCATTTCACAAGCTCGGCAGAGCGCCGGTAATGCCAATAACACCAAAGGTGTCTATTACCTGCGATTCTATTCGGCAAAGGAAGTTATCTACCGATAATTTGGAAGACCCGTCAAATTTTATGTCCCAACATGCTATAAGCTGAGCTATCCTGCCTGAGCTCGGAACGCTCGAAATTTGACTAAATATGAATTGGTCTCTTTGCTGTGAAAACTATCGGGGTCATTATGGATATCGCGATCCCAAAACGGCGTCGAGTTCACAGGACATCATCAGTTTCGGTATAAATATCACGACAAATCGTACATAGGTTAGCTGACAACAAGTTTTCATTGCTTCGGCGTACAGACATTGTGGTCAGTAGATCTAAATGCTTTAATCTAAAACAAAAATTCGCATACCAAAAAAAAAAAAAAATATTAAAAAAAGTCCAGTTCTGTCTAGTCGATCAAAAAAATTTCAACAAATAAAAAAATATCCGCTATAAAACGTTTAAAACACGACATACATTTTGTTCTACTCCTCATAGATTTGTTGGCGGTATAAAAAAGTGACTGTTTGGTTTGGACAATATAGGCTCGAACTTTGGTTATAAGCTCAAAACATTTATAAAATTCCAAAGCTATATGAGTCTTCGTACTTTTTTTCCACAGCTATCTAGAAAAAGGACTTAAAATGTTTAGTCAAAAACTGGTCGCTTGAACTTTTGTTTGCATAAACTTAATCTTTGGTTAGAAACCGAGCGTAAAGCCTGACTATACCACAGTTCCAAAGGAGTTGTTTATGCTTCAACCCGAAGCTTAAAATTTCTACAACTTGATAGATGGTTTGAATTGCACTCCTACCAGTGGTCGATTCTGATATGTATACAGCATTCAAAAAGAAACTGTTCCAATGCTGGTATTGATACAATGAAAGCAAATACTGGATGACATATTTTAATACAAGACGTGGTCAGATACTAAAGCATATAGCAACTATAACGTTCTGATTTCCAACAATATCTAAATTAAAGCAGATAATAATAATCAGACGGACGAATCGGATGTATTCCATGACGGAACTTAGGCCCAAAAGTTTCCTCTTTCGAAAGTAGTGTCTCATTCGCTACGGCGTGTGCACTGGAAATGGCCCGCTGCTTCAGTTGCGTGGGTTCATAAACATAGCGCCAGAGACTAGAAAGGAGGGGAGGCACAACGAAATAAAAGAAATTGCACACTGAACGGACCAAACAAACTACATGGTTTCTATAATAGCTGGCTCCTGTACATTAGACTGACCCAATTTTACCCAATGTCATTATTTTTTGAGGCTGACAGCTTAAAACTTTGGAATACTTTTAGAAGCTCAACTGACACAGTCTAGTTGCGAAATTCAAATATTAACCCGATTTGAGTCTCCGTTTTGTACAATTTTTAGCTCAAATATTTAAGAGCATGTTCAAGGAGATGGAAAGGGTAGATTTTGTGGAAAATTTACGCACTAATAGCCCAAATATATGTTTTCGGTGTCGCTAAACACGATGGGACCATTTATTTCTCTCTACAATAAAAAATTATTGAGAAATTCAAGAAAATCTTAAAAAAAAGGAGAAAAAATATAAAATTTTAACTTTTATTTCTTAAAATTTATTATCTAGAATTTGTTTTTATCAACCTAAAATACTCAACCAAAGATCGTAGGAAACTCAAAGAGCTTTAAATGAAAAAAACTCCGTACAATTTGGTTGAATCGGTGTCAAGATACGAGCAAATTTCTAAAACGGTGTTATCTTTGTAACATTTTTTATTTCGGTCAAATATGTCTTCGGCGTGTACAGGCTTTTAACTTTTCGTCATTTTAGATTTAAAAAATTTATTTTCATCATACCGTATGGATCCCGAATATATCGTTGCGAAAAGCTGAAGACAGTTCAGTCTTCTACTTCGACCCTGTCGGACATCTCCAATTTTTTTTATATCCAACTTGCCTTAGGGTAATGTAATTAAATATGATCTCGAAAATACGATCCCACAACAGCAATGGAGAATTGTAAATCTGTCAGAAACCACGAACGGAACACTCACTTAAAGCGAAGACGTGTACCAGAATTTAATACATTCTGTAAATTATAATATGAAATTGTTACCTTTTTGTTCCAAAAATAAAGTTCTAGAAACTTAAGAGTGTTAGAAAGGCTGAAAACAATGGTAAAAATATTCACAGTATACTGTTTGAGAAGATGCATATGTATCGAATGAATCTTAATACATCATATTTTCACTTCATTTTCTTAAGTTTTGTTAATTGTGTCTGCAAGTTTACTATCCTGATAAGATATATGTACTCCTTGTTATGATTTCCAAGCATAGAAACTTGAAACTTATCCCGAGTCGGTTTTCTGAATCATTTAACCCGTCACCCGGAACATTGATACGTTTCGCATTTGCACCGTTTTAGAAATTTGCTCGTATCTTGACACTCATTCAACCAAATTATACTAAATTTTTTTCAATTTAAAGGTCTTTGTGGACGATGTGGTATATTGTCAAACGAAAAACGTGTTGTCTTCATGAAGTCCAATCAGGAAAGAAAAAAATATCAAATTTTATTTGTCTTAATGAGAATGATTACAATGCAATAAACTATTTACCACCATTAAAATGGACTATTTAATAATAATAATAGATTGGCGCTTACACATTAGTGTTTGGCCGAGCTTCTCCTCCGATTTGTGGTGTGCGCCTTGATGTTGTCACACAAAGCGAAAGGACCTACAGTTTTACGCCGACTCCGAACGGCGATTGTATTTTTATGAAAAGACGTTTTTCATGGCAGAAATACACTCGGAGGTTTGCCATTGTGTGCCGAAGGACGACCGCTGTTAAGAAAAAACATTTTTCTATATTTTTTTCGATGTTGCTTTGACCAGGGTTTGAACCCAGGTGCTGATGAGTGAAAGCGCGCCCTGCTTACCACTACACCAAAGCGGCCGCCATGGACTATTTACCACCATTAAAATGCAGCGCCACTTGCGGCCGGGTAAAATACTAAAATTTAGGCTAAGTTATTTTTAGCGAAAGGAAGGACAGAACCGAAATTTTTGGGGATAGCCAAAAATTCGGATAAAATGTTAGCTTTCGCATTTTAGCATATTTTAGCGATAGCGGAAGTTAGAATCCGGCTGCTGGTCGACACAGTTGGTTTTGATTTCTAAAACAACTTCATCAGTAAGAAACGGGATAATAATTCCATAATTTTCGTCTTTGTTTGATAAATAATTGCAAAAAATACGCGTTTTTCTTCTAAGAGTTTCATGAAACTTTCACAGATATGA
>NW_023458556.1:92242441-92262157 GCF_013731165.1 Rhagoletis pomonella | reverse complement strand
ACAGCGCTCTCGAACTGCCGACCAAGTTCTGACGTTATGTCGATGGGTACCCCAAAACGTGCTATCCAGCAACTTAGCAAGGCCTTGGCTACAACTGGGGCACACATATTAGGAATAGGTATTGCATCTGGCCACCGCGTAAATCGACCGATCACAGTTAGACAATATCGATTACCCTCCGTTAACGGAAACGGACAAACTATTTCGATGTGCAGGTGCCCAAACCGTTGGCTGGGGCATGCTCTACTCTGTAGCAAGCTTTTGTTGTGCCGGATGACTTAGCTGCGTTGGCACTGAATGCAACTTCTCGCAAAAGACCTACTGTCGCGTGCAATACCTGGCCATACAAATCGGTCAGCCGTCATCTTTACAAGCATGCCAGGATGCGACAGATTGTGCGTAGCTTGGAGGAAATTTTGTCGAAATTTCGATGTAACTAAGGGACCGATGCGACCTGTTGATATGGCACAAACAACCTTTTTCGAGCTGGAAGGTAACACAAAATATTTGAGTTTTAGCGAGTGTCGAGCGCTACCGTTTAAGTACGCTTGTAACTGCTGATCACCAACGAGGATATCATAATTAATAGAGGCAGCCGTAATTGACTGAATTCGTGACAATAGATCAGCGGTAACAATAATCTTTACCTTTAACCTCCCGGATATCAGTTGTGATTTGCGATATGAAATCTAACTGCCTAACCTGACGATCAGAAGCTTTGTGAAGCTGCTGACGAAATGCGAATACTAACGGCTTATGATCTGTGTAAACGTAGCAGTTACGTCCTTCCAGCATGTAGCGAAAATGGCGCGTGGCGAAATAAAGCGCGGTCAACTCACGATCGTACGTGCTATATCGCCTTTCAGCTGGCGTAAACTTCCGCGAAAAGAATCCCAGAGGTTGAAGTTTTCTACTAACTATCTGGTTTAAGACTGCTCCAAATGAGAAATCGGAAGCATCTATCACTAGGATAGCTTTGCCTCAGGTAATGGATGAGCTAACTTAGCACAGTTTGCGAGCTGAGCTTTTGACGCCTCAAAATGACTTTTAGCATTTACGGTCCAGCAGAGGGTTGTGTTATCGTACCGTCCCGGTACCATCGCAAAGAGTGGACCTTGTGACTCCAAGGCGTTCGGAAGGAATCTCCGATAAAAATTAGGCAAGGCTAAGAAACGCTTGAGCTCTTTCGCAACTTTGGAAAGTTTAATACTCAATAACGCTTCAATACGGTTGGGAAGTGGGCGAATGCCATCTTTGGTCATAGAGCGGCCCAAGAACTCTAGGTTAGGAACTCCAAATTGAAATTGGCGACATTAATTGTTAAGTTGTAGTCTCTTACACCTTTAAATACTGTACGAAGATGTTGCTTGTGCTCCTCAATTGACTTCGACGCAATTATAACATCGCCTAAATAAGCAAATATCAAATCTAAACCTCGAAGCACCTCATTTATTAGACGCTGAAATGTTTGAGCGGCGTTCCTTAACCCAAACGTCATATCGCGGTTTTAGAGATGTCGTCTGGGTGTATTGGCACCTGATGGAATGCCTTTTGCAAGTCGATTTTGGAAAACATCACCTTACCTGCTAAAATCGTTGAAAAGTCTTGAAGAAATGGTATCGGGTAGCGGTCCGGGATCGTGATAGATTTTAATGCCCTGTAGTCGCCTCCAAGACCCATCAGCCTTACGCACTAAATGCAGGGGGCTGGCCCAGCTGCTGTTCGAAGGACGACAAAAACCAAGCTTGACCAGTGGTGGAAATGTGATGAGCTACTGAAGCGTTTGTTCGTATTCCCGGTCGTGATGGACAGGTGATTTCCGAAAACTCTTTTAAAATATCAGAAAAATTTTGGGTGGTATTGATTGTGGAAATGCTCGTAAAATTATGTTGCGTAACTGAGCACGGTGTTTTTACCAAAGTAGTGCGATCAACAAGGCGCTGCCCTTGCAAGTCGACCACCAAACCATGATGGCCAAGGAAATCAGCGCCAAGTATGCCTTGCGAGACGTCGGTGATAATAAAATTC
Source organism: Rhagoletis pomonella (assembly GCF_013731165.1). Taxonomy (NCBI): domain Eukaryota; kingdom Metazoa; phylum Arthropoda; class Insecta; order Diptera; family Tephritidae; genus Rhagoletis; species Rhagoletis pomonella. The sequence goes on along the minus strand of NW_023458556.1, from coordinate 92,260,129 downwards.
CAGAGGAATTCACGGCGTAAGTTTAAGTTGAGTTTAAGCATGACTTCACCATACGTTTGTACGGTGGAACCATTTTCGGCAAACAATGATATAGATGATGGGCGAGCTCGAGCTAATTTCGTTGATATGGGTATGACTGAGATGTCTGCCCCGAAGTCAACTAAAAAACTCATTCTGGCTGAAGTGCCATAAATGCAAAGACGATGACTTTTTTCATATCAGAGTGTTTACCAAGCTCTAATATGAATTAATTATGATATCCTCGTTGATGATCAGGAGAATGACGAGGAGTTACAAGCGTACTTAAACGGTACCGCTCGACACTCGCTAAAACCCAAATATTTTGTGTTACCTTCCAGCTCGAAAAAGGTTGTTTGTGACATATCAACAGGTCGCATCCGTCCCTTAGTTACATCGAAATTTCGACAAAATTTCCTCCAAGCTACGACCAATCTGTCGCATCCGGGCATGCGCGCACTTGTAAAGATTATGGCTGAACGATTTGTATGGCCAGGTATTGCACGCGACAGTAGGTCTTTTGCGAGAAGTTGCATTCAGTGCCAACGCAGCAAAGTCATCCGGCACAACAAAAGCTTGCTACAGCCTAGAGCATGTCCCAGCCAACGGTTTGGGCATCTGCACATCGACATAGTTTGTCCGTTTCCGTTAACGGAGGGTAATCGATATTGTCTAACTGTGATCGATCGATTTACACGGTGGCCAGATGCAATACCTATTCCTAATATGTCTGCCCAGTTGTAGCCAAGGCCTTGCGAAGTGGCTAGATAGCACGTTTTGGGGTACCCATCGACATAACGTCAGATCTTGGTCGTCAGTTCGAGAGCGCTGTATTCCAGCAATTACTCAAGTGCCTTGGCGTATCGCACTTGAGAACGACTCCGTATCATCCTCAATGTAATGGGCTAATAGAACGATGGGACCGAACGCTTAAGTCTGCTATTCTATGCCATAATGTAGAGCAGTAGGCAGAATTAGTATATGGGACTTCATTGCAATTACCCTCAGACCTTTTTATCGATCAACCTAGAATGTCGAGCAAAACAGAAACGGTACAGGAAGTACGCCGTATCATGCGAGAATTGCGACCTGTCGACACTAGTTGGCATACAAATCAAAATACGTTCGTCCACAGCAATCTCAACTCATGCGGCCATGTCTTCATTAGCGACGACTCGGTTAAGCCGTCATTATCAGCACCGTATAAGCGTCCATACAAAGTTTTCAACCGTTCACCGAAATACTTTGAAGTTGATGTTGATTCGAAGAAATTAAAAGTTTCCATCGATCGCCTTAAGCCAGTTTTTATAGCACCGTCTACGACTCCCTAGGAGGAGGGTACTCTGGCAACACCCCAAACTTCTAAACTTTTTAATTCCTGATACCAGGCGATATTTGGAATAATTTTATTCTTTAAAAAAAAATAGGAATTTAGTCACGGAATTAATTCTTTCTTTCGCTATGGGGCTTCCTATTGTTTCAATCCTGTCTTTGATATAAATTAGACTATTTTGGATAATAGTGTTGACGCGAAATTTATAAGTTTGGGGATTTTTGATAACCTATTTATTCCAAAGTTTACATGAAAGAAATGATGTTGTCGATTTGTCACCACAGCAATAAATTGGTGAGTCGCCAACTTGTTCCCATTGATGATTGTTGCCTGTTTCTCATGTTTTGCATGGTGGGCGTTTGAAAGAATTATATGTTGAATCAAATCGGTTTTTCTTAAAGCGGTTTGCTTAAATAGTTATAAACAAGTTATATGATTATGTAGTTGGAAGTGAAGAAGACATGGACAATGAAAACATCTGATGGGGCGGCCTATTTTTAGGGAGAAAGATTTACGTGGCTTTTTGCGTTCCCGATGGCGAATACAGACAACGATGGAACGTTTTATGAGCTTTGCATGATAAATAAATAGAAAGAATGTACTGCGGCTACGCTGGCTTTGCCATGTCGTTCGAATGGACACCGACACTACAGCTCTGAAAGTATTCAATTCGGAACCCGCTGGTGGTAGCAGAGGAAGAGGGAGGCCACTACTGCGCTGGAAAGCCCAGGTGGAGAATAACTTGGCTTCACTTGGCATTTCCAATTGGCGTCAGTTGGCAGAGAAAATAAACAATTGGCGTGCTCCTTAAGACTCTGACCAGTTGTAGCCAAGGCCTTGCTAAGTGGCTGGATAGCACGTTTTGGGGTACCCATTGACATAACGTCGGATCTCAAGTGCCTTGGCGTATCGCACTTGAGAACGACTCCGTATCATCCTCAGTGTAATGGGCTAATAGAACGATGGCACCGAACCCTTAAGTCTGCTATTCTATGCCATAATGTAGAGCAGTGGACGACCTATTTGCCTCTCATTCTACTTGGCCTCCGTTCAGCATACAAAGACGACATCGGCTGTACACCGGCAGAATTAGTATATGGGACGTCATTGCAATTACCTTCAGACCTTTTTATCGATCAACCTAGAATGTCGAGCAAAACAGAAAGGGTACAGGAAGTACGCCGTATCATGCGAGAATTGCGACCTGTCGACACTAGTTGGCATACAAATCAAAATACGTTCGTCCACAGCAATCTCAACTCATGCGGCCATGTCTTCATTAGCGACGACTCGGTTAAGCCGTCATTATCAGCACCGTATAAGGGTCATACAAAGTTTTCAACCGTTCACCGAAATTCTTTGAAATTGATGTTAATTCGAAGAAATTAAAAGTTTCCATCGATCGTCTCAAGCCAGTTTTTATAGCACCGTCTACGACTCCCTAGGAGGATGGTACTCTGGCAACACCCCAAACTTCTAAACTTTTTAATTCCTGATACCAGGCGATATTTGGAATAATTTTATTCTTTAACCCTCGACCGGGCGCATATTCTTACAACGCTAACCGGGCGCAAAGGTACAATTGTACCTTATAGTTTTGATCAGAATTTTTACATAGGATTTAATTTATTTATAAAAAACTGATAACATTTAATCATCACCCGTTTTTTTGAACATGTTTAGAAATTTTTTGTTATGACAATTGTTAAAAGAAAATAAAAAATAAAAACACAGTAACCTGCATAAAATTGTAGAAAATCACAAAATACGAGATTAACATACATACACTAACACAAACACATTTCATTTACATTTAACTTACTCACTCTCACCTAACATGATATAAGACACAGCCTTGCTAGGTATAACATAATTGTAATTAGTCTTAAGAGTTTAGTTCACTATTAAACGCCACTATAACCGCATCTTTGGTATTTTATTCGGATCCGGGCTCTTAATTTTATACATGGTGCCGAAACCCGGGAGCGGCCAATTAGTTTAAAATAGCGAATTTCAATAAACTATACCGGGTGTGCATTTTATAGTGAGCTCTAGGAAAAACAAAGACGATATTCTTTAAACAATAAATTTACATAAAACACGAGCAACCGTGGTAACGAATATTGAAGTGTCATTGTAAGGTGAAAAATGGAATCGGTCCATCGGGCTACTTGTCGTGGTCAGCTAACAAAGCTTATTAATCAAGCTACTGAGTACTTGGAAAACACAGACTTTTCCAAATTAAGTAAAAACAAACCTTGCTTGAAAACGTGGGGACTCTCTTGCACAGGTTAAGGAATGCGCATGAAAATTTAAAAAAGGCGGACGTAGCCGTGAGAAAAATAATAAAACAGGAGGATATGGAGAAGGAATGCGAGTCAGTGCTAGACTATGACGACAAGGTGATCACAATTATTGCAAAGTTGCAATCGCGCGAAAAGAGTTTAGCAGGCCGACTTGAGCATACTATGAATACGTCCTCCAATGGCGCTGGTGAGCAATCGTCTCATGGAGTTAAGCTCAAATCTCTTGAGCTGAAGAAATTCGACGGAAGCTTCGAAAAATGGTTGCCCTTCTGGGAGCAATTCAAGCCAACAGTGCATGATATCCCCCTTCTTTCATCAGCAGCAAAGTTTAACTTTTTGAGCGAAGCATTGGTTGACAGGGCTTCATCAACGATTCAAGGATTCACTCCCACAGAGGAATGTTACTCTGAAGCCATAGCACTGCTACAAGATGAGTACGGAAATACCGAAAAGATAATCGAGAAATACGTACAAAAGCTTCTTAATTTAGAGGTACAAACTACCAGCGACGTGCAGGGCTTACGATCATTATACAATCAGGTGATGTCAACTACTCGAACATTGTCCGCGTTGAAGGTCACCCCAGCTCAATACACGATCTCCGTAAAATCCGTTATTCTTAAATGCTTACCTAAGCAAATGAGAATGCAATTTTTTCGACTGCCTGAAACAAAGACAACAGCGATTTCGACTTTAAATAGCACGATGCGAGACATAGAAGACGACCAACTTAAAGCGATTCGCCAATATATGAAAAGAGAAATTGAAGCCATAGAGACAGCACAGTTATCAGAAGTTCCGAAAAAAAGCGAGATTAAAACTACCAACAAAACCAAGCAAGGAACAGCTACCAGCTTAGTTTCCATAACAGCGAGCGAGAAATGCATATTTTGTAACAATGACAATCTTTGCAAAGCACATTGAGTTAAATGTAAAAACTGCGCAGGTAGACACCTAACGACGATGTGTGAACGACGTGATAAGGGGCCTGAGGGGGAGCAGAGGAATCCTTACCCAAACGCAGCAGAAGGTATTGAAAAAGAGATGAGCGAAAACAGCAAAAAAGCGGCTGCATTAAGCACACTAGCGAGCGAAGGTCATTCGGAGTACTTACTGCAAGCAGCGAAAGCCATCATAAGTAGCGAGAGTAATACAAAAAGGGTGTTATCAAGAATAGTGATGGACAACGGCAGTCAACGTACATTTGTGCATGAAAAGGTAGCAAAAATGCTGAAATTAAAACCGTGTAGAGTTGAAGAAACAACAATTACCGGCTTTGGCGACAAAAATAAAAACAAATTACCCACTAAATATGAGTGCGTTCAGATCCTATTGCAAAGCCAATATAATGACAAAACAATTTTAATACAGGCGATCGTAGTATCGAATATTTGCGCGGATTTAGTGTCAGTGGCAAACGAAATAACCGAAATAAAAAACAAAAACTGTAAACAAATAAAATTCGAGTTTGCTGACGCTAATAAAAGCAGTGAACAATTATTACATGGTATTAATTTATTAATCGGACAAGATTATTATTGGAGGTTCAACACTCCAGAAACAAAACAAATTAGCAGCAACTTATTCGCGGTAAAAACATTTTTTGGGTGGACATTACAAGGCGAAATTGATCGCGGTAAAAACGGACAAATAGCGCTGGTATTGAATGAAAATAAACGAACGACAAAAGGTGTTCAAAATGAACCAGAAGCAAATCAAGACAGTGAATTAATAATACAAAATAATAAATTTTTAGAACAAAGTGAGCATTCTGAAGCTAATAAAACTATAGAATTTGATATCAAGCAATTTTGGAATCTTGAATGAATCGGTATCGTAAATATTAATAGTTGCAAAGAAACTTCAGTGGCGCTAGCTCGGAAAGCGGACGGTCGATATTCTGTTAAATTACCGTGGAAGCTTAAGAGCGAAGATCTACGGGATAATTACCAATAGCTTGGATTACAGTCCTTGACAACGAAAATGCTAAAAGATCAATCAAAAATTGTAGAATACGACAAAGAGGTTAAGATCCTCATTGACAACAGAATTGCTGAAATTGTGCCCAATATCGAGTCTCCTAGGCCGATTTATTACATGCCGCATAAACCTGTTTATAAAGAAAATAAAAGCACAACGAAAGTGAGAATCGTTTTCGATGCGTATTCGAGCGAATCCGGCCATACTTCGCTGAATGATCACCTTAGCGAAGGTTCTAATCTCATTGCCGACTTATTCACAATGCTACTACGTTTTAGGGCAAATCGTATCGCTGTGGTGGGCGATATAGAGAAAGCATTCCTTCCTATTAGCTAGCACTATACGTAATCATTTGGATGAAAGTTTAAAAAGTGATAGCGTGCTGTGTGAAAAACTCAAAGCGTTGTTTTACGTAGACGATCTTATATTCAGCGAACCAACCAAAGAAGCAGCAATGCATGTTGCTAAACAAGCTCAAACTGTGATGGAAGCTGCGAAATTTAACTTAAGGAAATGGAACTCTAACGACGTGGACGTAAGGCGAGAGCTTTCTAGTGAGGAAGTAGGCATGGCAGAGCAAAAAATTCTTGGGTTGGCATGGTGCACAGTAAACGACAAAATTTCCGTAGATGTAAAATCTTGTAATGATTGTATCCAAACACTACGAGCTACAAAACGTAACGTTTTAAAAGCAATGGCCAAAATTTACGACCCGTTGGGGCTATTGGGCCCATTCACGGTTAGAATAAAAATTCTACTGCAAGAAGTTTGGCGTCAAAAGAAAGAATGGGATGTCATAATGGATGGCGAAACTCAGAGTGCATTTTCACAGTGGCAAGAAGAGCTTGCATTACTAGAAACTTTCTGTGTTGATCGATGTTTGTCAGCAGTCAGTGAATCGATATTGGAATTGCACATCTTTTCTGATGCGAGCCCGAAGGCGTATGGAGCAGTGGCTTATTGTCGACAAATAATGCCAACTGGACGAATTCTCACTAATATTGTGTGCTCAAAAAATCGAGTAAGCCCAATTTCCGAAAATAATAAGGAAGTACAATTAACGTTACCTAAATTGGAGTTAACAGCAGCTTTGATGGCAGCAAGATTGAAAGAAACCCTTGTAAAAACTTGTGCGTTAAAATATCCGCAGTTTATTTGTGGACGGATTCAAGTATTGCATTAAACTGGATAAATGGCTGTGGACGAAAACCTAAACCGTATATAAAGGCAAGAGTAGCAGAAATTAACCAAATATCGAACATATATGATTGGCATCATTGTTCCGGCAAGCTTAATCCAGCGGATTTGCTAACCAGAGGTATAAAGGCGAAAAATCTGCTTGAGTCCAATATTTGGAAGTTCGGGCCAAGCTGGCTTCGAGAAAATGAAGAAAACTGGCCAGCGAAGCTTGAAATTCATAGATCATCAGTTTTGAATACTGCCAATCACATCGAGCGAAATAAGCTAGTAATTGCACCAATTACTACCACTGAAAATTATAGCAGTCTAAAAAAGCTTTTAAGAGTAACTGCTTACGCATTTCGTTTTGTAAAATGTTCTAAGAGAAAGTCGACAAACCAACAGTTAAGCAATCGAAAGTGTATACAATATTGTGAAGTCGATGAAATAACGTTTGAAGAACTACAAAAAGCCGATATGTACTGGATCGAACACACGCAGCGAAATTTTTACTGCAAGGAGTACGAAATATTATCGAACGGACAACAAGTTAATCACTCATCAAAAATTTCGTCGTTAAACCCCTATCTGACAGATGGTATACTGCGGTTAAATAGTCGTTTTCCTAAATATGATCAAAGCGTTTCAAAACGAGATCCAATAATTTTGCCGAAGAGGTCTCATTTAAGTGTGCTGCTGATATAAGAAGCTCATCAATCAACTTTTCATGGTGGTGTAAACGCCGTTCTAGCACAGCTTCGAAATCGTTTTTGGGTCATTCAGGCGAGGCAAGTAATTAAGACAATCCTGCGCAAGTGTGTGATTTGTCAGCGTCTCCATGGCAAAAGTGCTTCTGAGCCATGGACAGTACTACCAACCAAGCGAATAATGACTACGAGGCCTTTCGAGACAACCGGAGTGGATTTCGCTGGGCCGTTGTATGTTAACGGCAACAATGACCAAGGACACAAGGTGTACATTATGCTGTTTACATGTGCAGCTGTACGAGCTGTACATCTTGAGTTAGTGCCAGATATGACGACAAAAAGCTTCCTGGAGGCGATCAGGAGGTTTACGTCGAGAAGATGTGTACCATCTACGATCATCTCAGATAATGCAAAGACTTTTAAGTGTGCAGACTATAAGCTTAGAAAGTTTGAAGATTTGCTTAAAAATCATGAGTTGCGGCGTTTGGCGGCACATAAAGGCGTCAAATGGCAATATATACCTGAGAGAGCAGCTTGGTGGGGCGGCTTCTGGGAGCACCTCGTAAGGAGCGCCAAATGTGTACTTAAGGCTGCTATTGGCAAAGCCAAACTTTCAGCGAACGAGTTAGCTACATTGTTGACGGAAATCGAGAGCATAATCAACTCAAGGCCGTTGACCTACATTACAAATGATCACAACGATCTGGAGCCACTGACTCCAGCTCACTTTTTGAACAATTTTAATTCTCTTTTATACTCCACAGAGTTACCAGTAACACAAGCGTCGTTGACGCAGTCTTGGTATTTGCAGCAGGCATTGCTTAAACGTTACTTAAAGCGGTGGCACAAGGATTATCTTAACCAGCTTTGATCCATACACCATTGCAAGAACGGGCCAAGTCGCAGTATTAATGAAGATGACATAGTATTCGTGTATGATGAGCTCAAATCAAGACTTTTGTGGAAAATTGGTATCGTCAAAGCTACATACATGGGCAGTGACAGTCGCATAAGAGCATGTGATGTGGAACTGGCAAATAAGCAAATTTTAAGGCGGTCTGTGCAGCATTTGTATCCGCTCGAGATTGCAACAACATTTCCTGGGGCCCAGGATGTAGAAAATCACAAAATACGAAATTAACATACATACACTAACACAAACACATTTCATTTACATTTAACTTACTCACTCTCACCTAACGCGATATAAGACACAGCCTTACTAAGTATAACATAATTGTAATTAGTCTTAAGAGTTTAGTTCACTATTAAACGCCACTATAACCGCATCTTTGGTACTTTGTTCGGATCCGGGCTCTTAATTTTACACAAAAATACACCCCAAAACAGCAACGATAAGTACACTCCATACATAATTATGAACGTATATATTCAATATTTTTCATAATGGTATGCCATAACCACCACAACAGAAGTGATGCGATTCCGCTAAAAAAAGGCCTATAACATCAATAAATTTCGGCTTCAATAGAGGTGCTATGTTCATATGTATGTACCAAAGAAGAATAAAGCAGTCGTTCTCCTATTAGCCAAGCACATGACAGGGGAGGCTTATGACACTCAAGCGTCCAAGCCACACATTATAACTTATTACAATAAAACCAAAGCTGTAGTCGATGTAATGGATAAAATGCTTGGAGAATATATCGTGAAACGTCGAACATTGCGCTGGCCTTTGGCTTTTTTTTAAAATATGATTGGCCTCACTGATTTGGCATTCTACATACATAATCTTCAAAAATCATAACCGGTTTCAGGCAAAACAGCAACGTCGAAAGTTTTTCAAAGATCTCTCCAATCAGCTATGCATGCCCCCAGTTGAACCTCGAAGTGTAAGTGGAATGATGATGAGAAGCCATTTCCTTCGAAGTGAAGTAGAAATGGTGCTTGGCCGTTGCGTTGTGACATCTACAGCAGCTGTCTCTCAATTATCTCATGGCAGCCGCGGAGCCTCACCTAATACTGGAAGTTGCTATATCTGTCGGGAATCAAACATGGAACAACGAAAAACTCGAAACCTTTGCATATCAAGTGGTATCCCATTTGTGATGAACATTCAGCTTCAAAAACAGCGCGTATTTCTTTCGAACAAACTCTCAAAAAACTTTCAAATGTATATCCTAAATTGTTGTTCCTAAATTGAATTGTCTCGCTTGTTAACTCTTGTATAGTTTAATATCGCTCCTAATATGAATTAGCTCCGTTTGTGTTCCTTTTTTATAAAAAAAAATTATATATCATTAAAAACAATAAGAATCTGATTTCTTCTTCATACCAGATACATTAAGGTACAGTTGTACCTATGCGCCCTGACGTGGGTGTAAATTCAACTCGGCCCTCTATTTCAGAAAATAGTCGCCCATTTTGTTTTAAATTTGGGGAACATGTGGCGCAATAATAATGTAGATATGTCACGAAGATCCAGCCCTCCAAGTTTTTTGCAAAAAAAGTTATTGCAGATTAAAACCGCGAAAGTTACAATTGTACCTAGTCGCACGGACGAGGGTTAAAAAATAATTGGAATTTAGTAACGGGATTAATTCTTTCTTTTGCTATGGGGCTTCCTATTGTTTCAATCCTGTCTTTGATATAAATTAGACGATTTTGGATAATAGTGTTGACGCGAAATTTATAAGTTTGGGGATTTTTGATAACCTATTTATTCCAAAGTTTACATGAAAGAAATGATGCTGTCGATTTGTCGCCAACTTGTTCCCATTGATGATTGTTGCCTGTTTCTCATGTTTTGCATGGTGGGCGTTTGAAATAATTATATGTTGAATCAAATCGGTTTTTCTTAAAGCGGTTTGCTTAAATAGTTATAAACAAGTTATATGATTATGTAGTTGGAAGTGAAGAAGACATGGACAATGAAAACATCTGATGGGGCGGCCTATTTTTAGGGAGAAAGATTTACGTGGCTTTTTGCGTTTCCGATGGCGTTGGAACGATGAGCTTTATGAGCTTTGCATGATAAATAAATAGAAAGAATGTACTGCGGCTACGCTGGCTTGGCCATGTCGTTCGAATGGACACCGACGCTCCAGCTCTGACAGTATTAAATTCGGAACCCGCTGGTGGTAGCAGAGGAAGAGGGAGGCCACTACTGCGCTGGAAAGCCCAGGTGGAGAAGAACTTGGCTTCACTTGGCATTTCCAATTGCCGTCAGTTGGCAGAGAAAATAAACAATTGGCGTGCTCTTTAAGACTCGGCGAAAATTGATTAGGCGGTTACAGCGCCAATAAATAAAAAGAAAATTCAAAATTTCCTGGTCCCAACGATAGGCAGCTGCCCCACTCGGTACGCCGCATTGCCGTGACTTTGCTGTTGCTCTGCTGACGCTTGCGGATGGCGCTCTGCTTGCGTTGTTGACGTCAATCTTCAGACGGCGGGTAAGCGGGTGTCGCCCGTGCGCGGCTTCATGGTAGGCTGCAGCGAGCGGTGTACCGAAGCCGATTTTAAGCTGGGAAGAGTGAGCTTAAGTCCGTATCCCTCACTCTTTCAGATATATGGCTCTTTGCTTCTGAGTGGTGATGGCTTGTGGTGGTGGTTCCGACCAGGGTGTCCAGATTGTTTAAATAAAAAAGCGCCATTCCCTAAAAAACGCCCACAATCGCTAAATTTTTTATATAAAATTCATGAAATCGACTCAGCAGTTTTTTTTTATTTTTAACAATGACATCTTGGTAAAGAATAGTTTTTAAAACAAAAAAGAATATAATACCTTCAGCGTAATTATATATTATATACATTATATATATTACACAAATAACTTATAACTAGGGAATCCAATCCCGCATAAAAATCGCAGTCCCGCAAATCATCTTATTTCCTAGAAACAGTTATATTCAAAATTGAAGTGTAAAAAAGGCGATTTGATTTCGAAAATCTACGCATTTACTTTTAATAAGGTTGACTTTTTTGATAATATTTCGGAAGGAATGGTAAAGTTTTTAAAGTTAGATCTTTTAAATTCGGCCTTATTTTATTGCACAATCAGGAACTTTTGATTTTGATGATTATGCATAGTTTCGTAGGTATATGGTCAAAATCGCTATATCTTTTGGGAGTTTTTCAGAAGAAAATATATCGTAATAAGAGTTACTGTAGTGTTTATTCAATCTGAAACAATACCCGATCGCTGTAATTCCAAAACTAGCTAAAACATCAGTGATTCTGGATTATTCACATTTAACTAAGCTTTCCTGTTTTTCCGCGTAACTTTTGATATTTGAAAATGGCGTTAAAACAATATATTTTATATAACGTACTCTTGAAAACTACGCCAGAGCTGAATGAGTGCATCTAATATAATCAGATTTATGAGTATTCGAAATTTAGCATCTGAAATGACGCTCAAGAAAAAAATTAATTAATTTTTTCGCTGGCACATTTATTTATCGATAGATACACTTGTATAATGTGTTCATAAATCGTGAATAAAAAGTGAATGAAGTTTAAGCTAGGTATCAAGGCGGACGTTTTCAAATTTTAATCAATTACCCAGGAACAAAAAAAGTCGATAAAAGGTTAATAAAACCAGACCAGGTGTTTTACATATTCTGCAAGTATTTGTGAAACCTTAACCCCTAAGTAATTGTGCATCTATTACCTAAATAGAGTTGAGCTGTGAATTATGGTCAACTCCGAATATATATGTAAAAATCAAATAAATTTGTCGATATGCGAACTGTGCCTTTTAATCCTCCGATGCGACACCGTCCTCCTAACGTCGTCTGTCAGAATCCCCGTCCAAGTTAAAATGTCAACCCCCCAAAACCCAAACTCCACACACCACTACCGACCGATAAATTGTCACATCAGATCGGGCTAATGCATGCCAGTCTCCTCCCGCCTATTTCGTCGTACTGTTTCAGACACAATTAGCCAACCTTCATCTCGTCCACTAAGCTGTCTGAACCGTAAGCCTCTTCTATTTCCTATTTTTCGAGTACTATCGCCCGCTCTCTGTACGGCCAAGCGAGCTACCTACGAAAAACACTTTCCCAAATCTCCTTCAATGGTGTTTGTCCACCACCACTATTGTTTAGTAGACTTTAGCCAAACAAGATATCTTCGAACCATAAACCGTCAACTTTGTCCAAATCCAGACATCGATACACTAGAATGGCCCTCCAAGTGTCCAATCAGGATATCGAACACTATATTCTAACCCCCAAAAATCAAAAAAAAAAACTAAATGAAAAGTAAACCACGTGATGTCCCCCCATAGTCCGGCAAAACATTCTGTTACGTATGGGTCCCCGGATGCTTGCCTCCGCGCAGCTAACGCGAACGCTTGTGTTTAAGCACGAGCAAGCTCGCCGGACTATGGGGTGGTTCTTGCGACTCACTTGGCACGCCGTCCGCACCATTCAAAAAAACTCCGTATCCACTTCCATAATCGTCAGGGATCATCACGCTTCGACCCAGTCATTCCCCTCTGCCCCCATTACCGTCCGGCACCCTCTCCTATAGATGAGGTGCCCCGCGCCAGAGATGTAATATGGCAGACCTTCCTTATCCCACCTTACCATGGTCGGCTGTGGTGATCATTATTTATCGACCCCGAAGCTAGTCCGTAACTCTCTGCTTCACGGCCCGTTTCCCATCCGAACTCCCAATGCTATGTCCATCCGTCCGTCCGTCTCGTATCCGAGGTAACACTAATGGCTTACGACTAATATGGCCTGTTCAGATGGCCGCGTTCAATCGCTCGTATGCTTGTCGAACACTCAAAAAAAAATTAATTCAATCAAATGGATCTCTAAGCTCATAATATTGGTGAGATTCACAAGATCATAAGGTGAACTGGTTCAAAGCCTGTAGGGTTTCTGAACACGAAGTCGTCCGCTATAATCCTCAACCTACCGCCTACAAGATGTCTTGCGCGGAAATACCCGAGCTGCGGAAATATGTTCGCCCCACTATCCCTCCATACCTGTTCCTCTCACCAGCGCTACGGTGCTGATAAAAGAGCACACCCGTGCGAAACTATGCGACTTACAAAGTCTTAATTCTACCTGTAAAAAAAATTTAAAATTAATGGTGAGATACAATGTTCAACAAATATCTACTTTCTTTCTTTCTTGATAACAGATTCTTTGACAATAAGTAGAATTATCGTTTACTGTCCGCCGGACAACGAATGAATTGATGGATATTTAAAAATATAAAAAGAATGATTCGTCTAAACGTATACGACTAGAAGCGGCGAGATTTCTGTTTAAGATTAATTGAGTTGCTGCAGTCTCAATAACCACATTCGGGTGTGAACGTGTAGCTACCCATTTATAATTTCTAGAAACGAGGGTACAAAGCTCATGCCCTCACGCTCCTAACCTTTTGTATAGGATGTGGCGGTGGGATGGCCAGTATACGGCCGCTGAATACTCTAACTAAAATTGGGTCGCCGGCACGAAACTGGACGCTGGGAAAAGGTCTCATCTGTGGCGCCAACCACCTGATGTCCCACGTCCAAAAACTTAAAGTTTTGGCAGCCGCTGCCGCCAGCTCCAAGAAAGAAATGCTCGCTCGGCTAACGCGACACTTGCACCTACACAACTTGCCTGTGCCAAAATCTGTTCACACCTTGGGTTAATGGCCTCGTCTCACCTTCTACCACGTGGTAGTTGTTTTCACGGAATTTGCTCTTCGCTTCGGACTTAGTAGTTGTTTCTGGATTTCGTCCAACTCCTAGTACGGCTGCAGGAAAAAGCAGTCAATTCTCTTCACCAAGCTAAACGTCAAACTCCAGCTGATTGGGGTGCGTTCGGAGAGGCAGTTCAGGGTCGCATTGGAACACCAACCGGTTTAAAATTAGTGTGACCGCAACAGTGTAGTCAGTTTAACCTTATTTGACAAGTGGACCCAAGTCGCCCCCCCAACCAAAAGTCTGTATCCGCCACTGACTACGGTTTGGTTGCCAGATGGCCACGCAACTGGAAAGAAAATTTTTATTACGAATGGCATCTAGAGTTATCGATAATCGAAATTTGACAGTTCGGCAATGGGCTGTAAACAAGCTTTGCCGGTAAAATTAGATTATTAAAATAAAGAGTTTTAAAGAAAAGTCAGCAATAAAGCTAAGTTCAGCACAATTATTTGTTTAAGAGAAAGATAAGTGCACGAACGCGGTCTCAACCAGGGGACATTTAAAGGATAATTCCACTCCTCGAGAACTACCGCCTTCACTGTAAGCAAAATTAAATGCTTTCAAGATTTTTCTTTTATTATCGCTTTGTATTAACTTTTAAAGCATATTCCAGACTTCCAAAAGAAGCTGTAGTATAAGTGCTACAGCAATGACTTCAATTTGGGAAACTTGATGTGTCGTTAGTCTTAAAAAAGATGCTTCAGTTGATAAAGCAAAAAATTTGCAGTGTTCGCTGTTGTTTCGCCAAAAGTGCGTGCTCCACGGGAACTAAAATTTTAAGTTATTGTTTTGTTATTTTCACCATATTCTATAAAAGAAAACTGCATTGCAAAATGTTAATATCGTTCAAATTATTAAAAAGTACAATATATGGCATACTTTTCAATCTTCGCTCGTAAATATGCTCCAAAAACCTTCCCAGCAACCACAAAAATGTAGTTGCCTGTATACACACTTTGTAGCAACTGCAGTTGCCAGTTGAAAGATACCAGTTGTCATCTATAATATCGTTTCGGCAACTAGCAATGCAACTGAAGTTCGGCGGATATCGATAATCGACCCATTAAGGTTTATCCTAAGGCCCTGAAATCAAAATAATCATGGTGTTACCGCCACTTGTCCAACACCTAGTTTTAATAGTTATTCAACACTGAAGTTATCTATTTCGTATATATGTACCTACTACACGGATATAACCTTATACGTATACTTACGCGAATTTAGACGCATTTCCAAAGTAGCAACCACATGTACATTTTTAAGGTTAATTATTGCGATTCCAACAGTGTCCGAGTTGAGATCAATTAATCTAAAGTCTAAGTTGAAATTGCCCGCCTTTCTTCACTAAAAAAGTATGTATACTTTTATTGAAATTCTAAAATTATATTTTCTATTAATAAGTGAATTTGTAATTCCGTTTAGGAATTTTAACTCTCTTATAACTGTCTGCATTTGTGAAATAAAACCTTCTTGGATTTCTACAAATTGCTTGTTTTGGGAGTTTAAAATCGACGAAGATTTGCGGACTCAGCGCAGAGTAAATCTCTCTGCTAACATTTATTAAAATTGTTTTTTAATCTACCATCTAGCCACACAACTCCAAACCTTCCCGAAGTCCTAAAACCTCGTTCACCGGCTCGCACAACTGCCTCGAGTAAAAGCCATTTAAGTCACGCTTCTAGTGTATCTACAAAGACACAGGCCTGTCGAAGGTCACTAGAGCTGCAAAGACTCGCAGAAGAACAACAAATAAAACTAGACTTCGTAGCCAAGAAGTATAAGGTGCTGGAAAATACCACAGAGGAACCGAAGGGTCGTGCTCAGAAAAATCATCTGTAGTGCAAGAATGGGTGAATTCATTAATAGCTCTACCAGGGGATCCTATCGATCTTTGTGCTGCAATTGCGTCCACGGCAGATGAGAAGCCAAATGACCAAACTCACATGCAACATGGCAACATAACCTCACAAAATCCTAATTCTCGAAATGTGCACATCGGAAACAATACTTCGCAACCCGAAACTCAGATGGATATTACGCAGGCTACTTGCATTCCAAACGTGACAGCAACGAACTACGCTCGGCGCACATGTCCAGCGTTAATAAATCAGCCACGTACTGACACCTTACCTCGACATATGGAATGCCCATTTCCCAGGCAAGATAAAACACAAGAAAACGCATCGACAATTAACGGCCGGGTTAACTTTGCCTTCAAAACCTCAAAATTTAACTCCACGATGTCACATATTCCTTATTCACTAATAGGACCGCAGAACTTCTTGCCTACACCGCGCGTGTCAAGCGTTGGGTTCCCACAACTGGCCGAAACCACACAGTCTAATAATAACACCCAGAACAATTTGACTTTGCAACAGACAAACGTACGACACTCAGTTCCACGAGAACTACCAACGGTTTTCGGCCGACCAGAGGAATGGCCTATTTTCAGCGCAACGTATGACTGGTCAACCATAGTTTGCGGCTTGAATGATGCTGAAAACTTAATTCGACTTCAAAAGTCTTTAAAAGGGGATGCGTACAATGCCGTCCAACACATTTTAATACATCCAGCATGTGTCCCCGACGCTATAGCAACGTTGAGAATTCTATTTGGCCAGCCCGAGAAAATCATCAGCTCCATAAAAGGTAAGATAAAAGCAATGCCATCAGTTAATCCAAATAAATTGGGTACTCTTACCACCTTCGCCGTCAATGTAAAAGGCTTACGAGCTACAATAGAAGCTTCCGGCCTACGTAATGAACTAGAAAACTCTTCTCTCCTGCAAGAACTAATAGAAAAACTACCACCAACTCTTCAATTGAGTTGGGGTACATTTAAATTATGTTTATTTAAAGAAAACAAATTTCCAAATCTTATCACTTTTTCTGACTGGATTTTTGAGTACGGTATCTCTGCAATCAGTGTCAATATAAATCAAAATATGCAAACATTAGATAGCAAAAACAAAAAGGCATATGTTTAATCTCACGTGGAACAGCAACGCAAACAGAACTGCAACCATGTTGCGAAATGTCAAAAATTCATTGGAATGGATCGCGCCATGCGATGGAACATTGTGAGACAGCATAACCTATGTAAGCAATGCCTCGGGCAACATGTTGATAAAACAAACATCACTCTCTTTTACATCGTTTCTTTAAGAGTGCGCGAAATGAAGACCGACATCAAAATCAGCCAGCAATGCATGCAGTAGAAGAGCAAATGACAAACGTCAAAATAAATACAAACAGCTGCAACGCTCACTGCGAAAAAGATCAAAATATCTTTTTTAGAATTTTGCCGATTACAGTATTTGGGAAAGACAATAAATTTATAAGAACGTACGCATGTATTGACGAAGGATCGTCAATCACTTTAATGGACCACGAAATTGCCGAAGAACTCAATCTAAGTGGAAAGAGTGAACCACTATGTTTTAAGTGGACAGGCGATATGCGGAGGACTGAAAATGATTCGAAGCTAGT
>NW_023458556.1:92236750-92242341 GCF_013731165.1 Rhagoletis pomonella | reverse complement strand
GTGGTGCTGCGGTGACGCGCGAACATTGGCATTTCTGTGTGTGTGAGCGTTCTAAAGAAAGCGACGATGAGCTACATGCTTTGGTTAAGAAATGTTACTCCTTTGAAAGCTTAGGCGTTGCCGCTATGCAAAAATAGCTCACTAGTAAAGAAGATGCGCGTGCGTTAAATTTGTTACAAGAAAATACTCGCCAAACTGCCAATGGTCACTATGAAAGCAGCCTTCTGTGGCGCTTGGATGAATTTGAATTGCCGGATAGCTACTGCATGGCAAAAAATCGTTTGATATGTTTAGAGAAAAAGCTCCAACGGGAGCCAAGTCTTAAGGTGGTTTTTGATAATACCATAGCTGAATATTTAAACAAGTAATTTTTAGCAAAAAAAAAAACCGACTTCAATTCTCATATAAACCAGATTAGTATGGGACCACCTCAGAGATACTACCTTTCCGATGCAAAAAGAATTATCGAAATCGGTTGACGTGGTCCAAAGTTATGCGGTAACATACATAAAAAAAAAAAAAAATATTCCGACGAACTTATAACCTCCTCCTTTTTTGGAAGTCGGTTAAAAAGGGATATATTCATAAGCTGACAGGGAAATCAGCCAAAATGCACAACAGCGTATATGGTATTTGCCGATTTTCGCGGTTTTCAGTAGAAACAAACCCGGTAAATCACGCGTAGTATGGGATGCTGCTTCCAAATCGCACGGCGTCTCACTCAATACTTTCTTATTAAAAGGGATTGATCTTCTTGTATCTTTGCCTGCGGTTTTACAGCGTTTTAGGCAAAAAAAACTATCGCTATATCGGCAGGTATTCAAGAAATGTTTCATCAAGTGCTGATTCGCCCTGACGATCAACACGCTCAACGTTTTCTGTGGCGTGAATGTGACGTTTCGGCTGAACCGGACATTTACGCAATGAACGTAATGATTTTTGGAGCAGCCTGATCGCCTTGTACTTCTCAATTTGTGAAAAACTTCAATGCTGAACGATTTGCAAACAGCCATCCGAAAGCAGTGAACGCAATACAAAACACGTTGATGACTATCTCGATTCCATTGACGAAAAAGATGACGCTATCATGCTGGCGAAGGACGTGCAACGTATTCATAAGGCTGGCGGATGCAATATTCGGAATTGGTGTTCAAATTGTCCAGAAGTTCTGAACGTCTTGGGCGAATAAGCATCTGAGCTTAAGATTAATATCAGTGGTGATAATACTACAGAAAAGGTACTAGGCGTATTGTGGGTTCCGAATGAGGACGTAATTACATTTAGACTTTCACCTTTATTATGGCATAAAGAAATTTTTAATGGAAACAAAGCGCGAAATGCTAAGCATCGTTATGTCCATTTACGATCCTCTTGGCCTAATAAACAATATTTTAATTTTTGGAAAAATATTATTACAAGCCGTTTGGCGTAGTTCAGTAAACTGGGATGAAGAAATTGCTCCTGGCCTAGCGGAAGAGTGGTTTCAATAGTTAAAGTATCTGGCTATTTTACAGAACATCAAAATTCCGCGGTGCTACTTAAAGGATCACGCCAATTACGAAGGGGCTGATGTTCAACTGCATACGTTTGTCGACGCAAGCGATAGCGCTTACGCTGCAGTATGTTACCTACGTGTATCAAAAAACAGCGTCGCCGAGTGTTCTCTTATAGGTTCAAAGGCTAGAGTAGCGCCATTAAAACAAATTTCAATTCCCAGACTAGAACTGATGGCCGCTCTAATTGGTGTTCGGTTTTTCGAAATTCGTAATGGATTCGCGAAAGGTGTTTTGGTGTGATGCAAAAACTATGCTAAGCTGGCCGTACTGAGACAGTACGCGCCCATCAACTCGTAGCGCTACGTGTAGGTAAAATTTTAGAGTCTAGCGATATTTCGGAATGGAGATGGATCTCGTCAAAAAATAACGTTGCGGACGAGGCCACCAAACGATATAAGAAATTCGAGCTTTCTTCATCCAACTGTTGGTTCAATGGTCCGGAGTTTCTAACTTGGCCTGAAGATGATTGCCCACAAGAAAAACACAATATTGAAGCCACAACTACTGAGTTAAAGAAACGTGTTCTTCAAATATCTGAAATTAAAATGCTCGTAGATGTTAATCGATTCTCGAAATGGAGTCACCTGTGGAGATCAGTGGCTTACGTTTTACGATTTACTCAGAACTGTAGAGAAGCCTGTCGAACCAACCAATGCTTTTAGGAGAGTTGCAGCAAGACGAGCTTTATAAAGCGGAATTATTGTTATACCGACAGGCGCAGCTCGACTCATTTTCAGAAGAAATAATGCATCTCAAAGCTCAAAAACGATTACGGAAAACATCCCTACTATACAAATTAACAGCATTTATTGATGACGATGGCGTTTTAAGGGTGGATAGCAGAATAGCCAACGCGCCGGGGCCGCGACAGAACCCGATAATTCTTCCAAAAAATAGTAGAATCACAGCCTTAGTTGTTCAACATTACCACTCGAAATTCCACCATCTCAATACCGAAACGGTGATAAATGAATTGAGGCAATACTTCCATATACCACGCTTACGGTCAACAGTGAAATCAATTTTGAAAAATTGTCAAACATGTAAACTTCTAAAGGCTGTACCCACAGCCCCACAAATGGCGAAATTGCCACGAGCACGGACCACTCCATACGTCGCTCCTTTCACTTTTATAGGCGTGGACTTTTTTGGGCCTATTTTCGTTTCGGTAGGTCGGCACAGAGAAAAGACATACGGCGCCTTGTTTACGTGTCTGACAATTAGAGCTGTTCACGTCGAAATTGTTCACTCTCTGACGTCGAGCTCTTGCATTTTAGCAATAAGAAGATTCATCTCTCGACGGGGAACGCCTAAAGAATTCTATAGTGATAATGCTACCAATTTTGTTGGCGCCGAACGAGAACTACGGGAAGCATTGGCTGTTGTTAACAAAGATTTTTTTAGTTCGTAGTTTCACAATCGCGACGACATCATGGAAATTCATTACGCCGGCAGCACCTCACATGGGAGCGCCTTGTTCGCTCATTCAAAAACATATTTTATAAAATTACTCCGGCACGCGCAACGACTGATGAGCTGTTGCACTGTATGATGGCAGAAGTGGAAAATATCATTAACTCCCGGCCGTTAACATATATACCCATAGGCAGTGAACAGGAAGCTTTAACCTCTAACCACTTCTTGGTAGGAAGTTCCAATGGCATGAAACCTCTTACCATCTTTGACGACCACTACACTATTTTGCGTCACTCTTGGCTCACAACTCAACAATATGCACAGCATTTCTGGCAGCGGTGGGTCAAAGAATACTTGCCCAGCTTGACTTGCCGCACGAAATGGCATGACAGAAAGAGGCCGATTCGGGTAGGAGATTTGGTTGTGGTTGTCGACCCTGGTTCCGCAAGGAGTGTTTGGCTCCGAGGTAGAGTGTTAGAAACAAAAACCGCTTCTGATGGACAGGTTCGCAGTGCTACTATACAAACCGCCCAGGGAGATTTTGAAAGACCAGCCGTACAGTTAGCAGTAATAGAAGTGGCTGGCGAAAAGGAGTAAGCCCACGAATCAATCTCGTCTTACTGAAGGGGGGTGTTACCGCCACTTGTCCAACACCTAGTTTTTATAGTTATTCAACACTGAATTTATCTATTTTGTATATATGTACCTACTACGCATTTGCAAAGTAGCAATTACATGTACATTATTAAGGTTAATTATTGCGATTCCAACAGTGTCCGAGTGGAGATCAATTAATCTAAAGTCTAAGTTGAAATTGCCCGCCTTTCTTCACTAAAAAAGTATGTATACTTTTACTGAAATTCTAAAATTATATTTTCTATTAATAAGTGAATATGTAATTCCATTTAGGAATTTTAGCTCTCTTATAACTGTCTGCATTTGTGAAATAAAACATTCTTGGATTTCTACAAATTGCTTGTTTTGGGAGTTTAAAATCGACGAAGATTTGCGGACTCAGCGCAGAGTAAATCTCTCTGCTAGCACAGGGTATCACAGAATCTGTCGCAGCTTCGATTTTCGTGAAACCTACGAGTGGCTTCGAACGTAAATTCGAAATTCCTAGAGAGCCTTTATTCAATCCGTTCGAAATGAAAATTCGTACAGATACTCTACGACGAGTTTATGCTGTCGGAACAAAATTTAAAATCACTGAATCTTAAAATTAATGGAAAAAGCGGCATTATTGTTAATAATAAATATTTGTGATTGTGTTGCTTATTGGCCGTTTAGTATAATTTAATAATTTATTTTTGAGCTATAGGCCGTATGTTAAATAAAACATTAAATGTTTTTCTGCTTTATTTACTTTTTAGTTTTATTTTGGTCGATATTTCGCCTTCAGTCTGCTTAACTACAACCCTAATAATAATATATATATATTAATTAAATAATTTGTATTTATATATATATACATATAAATATAAAATCTAAAATATAAATATTATTACATTCATAGATTAATATTAATTGAAATTTTTTTATATATTTAATAAACATTTTAATATTGTAAATGTAATTTTATATATTATATTATAATATATTATAGTGTATGAAAAAAAAATAATTTTTATAATAAAGTTTAATTTTATAGTAAATAATTAAATATGCCAATATATCCATTTCCGAGAGTTAAAAGATCAATACGTTAGCTTAATTAGTAGATGATAATAAAAGGGTGGCCTTAACATACATCTATATAAATGTTGAACTTCAGATTATCTTATCTACTAATAAATATAACAGAATGTTTATAGATCTATGAATCTTATGGTTTTTTTTATTGGAATATAGAAACTTATTAATTAATTAAATATTTATATACTTATATATATAATATAGAAACGGAATATATATATAATATATTAACAAATTAAATATTTATATATATACATATAATATATATAAAAGTTAATATCTCAATAAAAAATATATTAATATGTCGTTATCAGTATATTTAGTATTTAGTAAAACAATATTTATTAAATATACATGCAGGTATGGCTACTAATTATTAAATATACATAAAACCCTCTTCATTTCTATATATTTATTAATTTATAATATATTTATATATAGAAATAAATATTTTATATAAGATATTTATATATATAAACAATTAGATATTTATATTTATACATCATATATATTATTTGTCACAGGTTTTTTTTTTGTAAGTCTTCCTATTTAGATTTTCCTATTTAAGCAGTTCCACTAATGAGGTGTCATTTAAAAAGTCAGAGGACCCCTGAGTGGTTATTAGGTAATATTAATGGTCATAACACCTCTGAAGTAAAGAAATTTGTTTTTTTATTTTTGTTTTCAATTTACCATTGTTAAGCCACACTAAAGGTATTTTGTACTGAAGCACTATTGTGACTGCAGCATCGCTTACACCGTATAGGACAGTGGTGGACGCACACATAATTCAATAATTAATGGTTCGATAAACTGACAGTTGTCTCTCTCGCACAGCTCCCTTAGCCGTGGCACCGTGTTGTTTCTTTGCAAATTAAAAAAATAGTAGCTTATGTACGTCTGAAATAGAAGTATACGTTTTTT
>NW_023458556.1:92234652-92236650 GCF_013731165.1 Rhagoletis pomonella | reverse complement strand
CAAACGTCAATAACAAATAAACAAAAACAAACCGAGCCTACAGTCACAATAGCACTTCAATACTTTTAAAATACTAATTTCCGATGTCAGTCGGTAGATGGCGCGCTATAGGGGTTTCCTTTGTTCATGAATTATGAGGTCAAAAATGTATACAGAATTAGTTACGAATTCGTAAAGTGAGCACAACATTTTTTTTATACAATTACAATCTTTTAAAAGGCCTATCCGTTAATAAGTAGGTAATCTATTATAAATTTTTTACAGTAAAATATTTACTATTGAAGTAATAAATAAATATAATTGTTTCCATGTAATTTACATCAAATTAAATTTTTTCTTTCTAAATGTAGTGAATATACTTACATAAATTCAAATATAAAAGCCAAAAACCATATTGTGATCGTATTGGGATTCGATTTTGAAACCGCGCTTTACGCGCTACTATGCATACCGGAACTATAAACTGGTGAAAATTATATAAAGTCGTCACAACTACAAAAATCTTTCACGTGTGAGTCGTCGTGCACTTTAGATGGCATTCAAAATCTAAATCTTTAACATAAAATGCTTTTTGTATTCCTCAGTTCTTATACATGTATATTTATATACGAGTATATATCTTTACTACTAAATACAACATCAAGAAAACATTATTTCTTTATAAAAAATTTTAAATACACTATTTTCCCCCAATAGATTATTATGTCTAAAATAATATCAGACAACACTTAAATATTTAACTATAAAAATAAAAAGGTACAAATAACATTTTTTTCAAAACTTTTGATTAGTATTGATAGCTGCTAAATATTTATGCCGCTTTTTTTAGTTTTCATGATTTCATGAAATCTTTCACGAATTCTTACTCAATTCTGCAATATAAACCACACAATTCGTACATAAACGAAGCCGTTAAAGCGCGCCATCTGTGGCATCAGCATAATATTTAACACTTAACTTGAAAATACTGTGCTATTGTGACTTCAAGCTTAAACATAACTGTAATCCAAATAATAGGAATTTCAATAATAAGAATTGTAGCAGGCTGCGCTGTCAGTTAAAAATATTCACTTTTTCCTCTTATGATAAAAGCTGAGAAATATATTTATCGCGTAAATTGTAGATACGGTAAGTACATTCATATGTATATTGGTATTATGGTATTTTTTGTAAATTTCGCATCACAATCTTATTTGCAGCCCATATTGTTTCTGGCTACCCTGTCGGAAAAATATTCGGATATTCCTTTTATGAGAACTGCTAACCAATACATTTATTACGAGTATTATTGGTATGGTAAGCATATTGGTGTTTGGTATTATGGTATTTTTGGTGATTTTCAATTCAACATTTCATTTACAGAAAAATTGTTCCATTAGATATACTGACATATTGCGTTTATCTCATAAAGTCTACATAAAATCCGTAGCCTTATAATTTTAAAAAGTTATTTTGTTGATCGTAATGACCATTTTTACTACTATAGGATTCAATTTAATATAATTACGCATAACAATGTCTCGGAAAAAGTGTATGGGAGTGTCAGCTGATCGCAAAAAACGTAACTGCCTTCCAATAAACGAAGATATGCAACAACGGCAGATCTATTTGCAACGAGCTAGGGAATGTATGCGGAACCAAATGCAGAAACAACGGGCCGAACAAAGGCAACAATTCACTCCCCAATTTAGTAGGGTTTTGGTGCCATCATATATTCAGCGATTAAGTGAAGATGTCAGTGCAAGGAGGCGGCAAGAAAAGCTACCAAAGACGTATTGCGGTGCACGTCTCTTCCTTAAAGACGATGAGATAGAATCAAATTGTGCTGAACGCATGGAGAAGATATGTGAGTTTTGCTCAGCTAAACTTTATCCAGGCGAGGCAGCTGATAATACTGCATCCATCTGTTGCCACAAGAGCAAGGGGAGTTTACCACCAATTTCTGTCCGCGATAAGCTGAAAGAACTTATTGAGCGCAATGATGACATCACAAAAAAA
>NW_023458556.1:92229117-92234552 GCF_013731165.1 Rhagoletis pomonella | reverse complement strand
GGCAGTAGAAAAGTACGCAAAGTCGGCAATTAGTAGTGAACCTTTTGGAATTCTAATGTATTTGCAGGAAAATTGGCATTTCAAACGAAGTATTAAGAATTATACGTGAAGTTTGTAATTTATTTCATTGGTTAATTGTGCTTTATTTGAATATAAAAATAAACATATTGCACAAAAAACGTATACTTCTATTTGACACGTACATAAGCTACTATTTTTTAATTTGCAAAGAAACAACACGGTGCCACGTGTGCGCCCACCACTGTCGTATACGGTGTAAGCGATGCTGCAGTCACAATAGTGCTTCAGTACAAAATACCTTTAGTGTGGCTTAACAATGGTAAATTCAAAACAAAAATAAAAAAACAAATTTATTTACTTCAGAGGTGTTATGATCATTAATATTACCTAATAACCACTCAGGGGTCCTCTGTCTTTTCAAATGACACCTCATTAGTGGAACTGCTTACATAGGAAAATATAAAAAGGGAGACTAACAAAAAAACACCTTAGAGAAATAATATATATGATATTTATATGTATACATAAATAATTTATATTTATATATATACATATAAATAGAAAATTTAAAATATAAATTTTATTATTTATATAAATAAAAAAAAATATTTCAATTAATATTAATCTATGAATTTAATAAAATTTAAAAAAAATAAATTTTATAAATTTAATAAATTAAAATAAATATTTTTATACATTTTATAAAATTTATTTAATTACTAATTAATTTTATTTAAATATGAATTAATTTTTATATAATATTGTTAAAGTTTAATTATTTAAATAATAAAATGTTTTAGATTATAAAATATTATTAATTATTTATTAATAAATATAAATAATAAAATAATTTTTATTTTAAAAACGATAATTTTTGTTTTATTTTTGTTAATATAAATAAATATGATAGGGGGTCTATTTATTTGCAGGGAGGAAATACTAATTGATTTTATTTAAATATGAATTAATTTTTTATACAATATTGCTAAAGTTTTATTATTTAAATAATAAAGTGTTTTAGATTATAATTTATTATTAATTATTTATTAATAAATATAAATAAAAAAGAAAATTTTATTTAAAAATATAAATTTTTAATTAATTTTTATTAATATAAATAAATATGATAGGGGGTCTATTTATTTGCAGGAAGGAAATACTAATTGATTTTATTTAAATATAAATTAATTTTTATACAATATTGCTTAAGTTTTATTATTTAAATAATAAAATGTTTTAGATTATAATTGATTAATAATTATTTAACAATAAATATAAATAAAAAAGATAATTTTTTTTAAATAAGTTTTTATTTTATTTTTGTTAATATAAATAAATATGATAGGGGGCCATTTATTTGCAGGAAGGAAATACTAATTGATTTTATTTAAATATAAATAAATTTTTATACAATATTGTTAAAGTTTAATTATTTAAATAATAAAATGTTTTAGATTATAATTTATTATTTATTAATAAATATTAATAATAAAATAATATGTTTTAAAAAAGATAATTTTTATTTTATATTTGTTAATATAAATAAATATGATAGGGGGGGTCTGTTTATTTGCAGGAAGGAAATACTAATTGATTTTATTTAAATATAAATAATTTTTTATACAGTATCTATTACTTAAATTTTGTTATTTAAATTATTAAATAAATTTATAAAGTTTTATATTTAATTTAATTTTATATTATATTAAAGTTTTATTTTAGCTTAAGACTTTATTATTGATTTATTTTATATGCAAGTTTTTGCATGAATTTTTATTTATTTAAATAATGAATAAATTTTATTATAGTCTCAGTAATTAGTTTTATTAATCAAAGAAATTTGTAAATAGTAATTTCATATAGTATTGGCTAAATTTGTGCCAGCAGCCGCGGTTACACATATAATACAAATAAAATTAGTTCAGTGTAAGTTAAATTTTATATAAATAAAATAATTATAAATTTATTAGGTGAAATTCTATATTTATATATTTTCATTATTAATAAATTAAAGCTTATAAATTTTGTAAATAAACTAGGATTAGATACTCTATTATTTAAAATGTAAATATAAACACTAAGGTAGTTTTTTTTTTTTTTGTTCATAGGAGAGGGAAATGCTTTATGTACTGGCCGGGGGCGCTAGTCTCTATACTACCTTCCCCGAGTGTGGGACTCCCACCGAAACGTGTTGGGCTACCCACTAAAACCCAAACTCCCACCGCCCGCGCAAGAATCCCGCATCTGGCACCGCAATTCTGCATGTCTTCAGATGCAGGAGCGCGCTGCTAGAGCCTTGGGGCTGCTCTTTTGTAGGGGCGTTTCATTCGGGTGTCCTCAGTAGACAACCGTCCTCTCGTTTGCAGCGGAGTACGAATTTCACGTATCTCGCAACTGCTTCCCACTTTTCTGCACTGGAGATCATTACCCCAACTATGTTGTTCGGAGTTATGTCTCCGTATCTTTCTTCCAACATTCTGCGCGAAATCAAGAAGTGTTTGCAGGAGAAGAATGTGTGGTACACGTTATCTTCGACGTTTCCACAGTAGTGACAGAACGGTGAGTCCACCCTTCCCATTCTGTGAAGATATTCTCGGAAGTAACCATGACTGGTGAGGAATTGCGTCAGGTAGAAATCGACTTCCCCATGCGGTCTTTTCAACCATGTTTGAAGGTCGGCTATCAGGAAGTGGGTCCATCGACCTTTTGTGGTCGCGTTCCAGTTTTGTTGCCACTGCTGGATCAGTTGCTCGCGCGCCCTTGCCGCGGCAGCTGCTCGACCTATCTCGGCACTGGGATTGTAAATCTCTTTTCGCTCGTAAGCAATTAGCTCAATTGGCATGACGCCAGAAATAACTAGAACCGCGTCCGCGGACACTGTACGGTATGCAGAAGCAATGCGTAGTGCCCCTCTGCGCTGGACCGAAGATATTTGAATCCGGTATTTTTTGACTTTCAATGCGTCGGCCCATATTTCTTCCCCGTAAAGGAGCACCGACTGGACTGCTGTCATAAGAAGCTTCCTGCGGCATGGCTTCGGGCCGCCCACTTTCGCCATCAGCCGGCTTAGAGCCACCGTGCTCTGCGCAGCTTTTTCACATACTCCATGGATGTGTTCCCAGAATGTGAGTTTGCTGTCAAGCTTCAGCCCTAGGTATTTTGTAGACCTAGAAGTTGTCACGAGTTGAGGTCCGACCATCATATTTATAATTGTTGGGATCCGTTTCCTGGTGAGGAGTACGATCTCCGTTTTGGCTGTAGCCAATTGCAGACCGTGATCGCTCATTCATACACTGACGTTGCGCATGACCTGGTTTAGCTTGAGCTGTGCTAGCTGGACGTTTCTTGCTCTTATGACGGCGGCCACGTCGTCCGCGAAGGCGACAAGGAAGGCGCTCTCCGCCATTCCCGTGCGCAACAGACTGTCATACGTGGCGTTCCAGAGGTCCGGGCCAAGTACAGACCCCTATGTCGCTCCGCCGGTTATACGTCTCTTTCTCTGACCTTGTGTTGTGTCGTACAAAAGCCAACGGTCTCTGAGGTAGTCCCGGATCATATCTAGCAAGTATGTTTTAACCTTGAATGACCGTTCCAAGGCCTCCAGCATGTCGTCCCATCTTGCCGAGTCGAAGGCGTTCTTGACGTCCAGTGTGACTAGCAGCACTATTGGCCGCGCCTGGTGGCAGGCTTCTTCGGCCTTATGTACCGCCTCGACTACTTCGCCAATTGCTCCTATAGTTGAGTGTCCCTTCCTGAAGCCATGTTGTCGGGGTGAAAGGCCTCCCACGCTTTCTATGGCTGACGCCAAGCGTATTTTGAGCAGACTCTCCATCATTTTGCCTGCTGTGTCTAGCATGCAGAGTGGCCGGAAGGATGAAGGAGAGTTTGGGTCCCCTTTGCCCTTGGGTATAAACACCAGTCTCGCCTTCTTCCATTGGCTTGGGAAGACCCGGGCCCTAAGGCAGCTGTTGTACATGTTAAGCAGGAGATCAGGGCTCGTTTTCGCTGCTAACCTGATTGCCTCCGCTGGTATGCCATCTGGGCCTGGAGCCTTGCCGGCTTTCATGCTTCGCAGGGCTAGCTTCAGCTCGCCTGTCGAAAACAGTGGTGCCTCGGCTTGCTCCTCGACGAACACTGTATCTGCTCTTAGTGGGTGTGTGGGAAATTGCGCATCCACTATATTCTTAACTCAGGCCTCATCCATCGCTTGCGATGATGTGTGGAACTTTTTCATCACTATTTTGTATCCCTGGCCCCAGGGATCGCGATCCACTTCGTCACATAGCGCTTTCCAGCAGTTCCGTTTACTCTTCCGTATCTCGGCCCCAAGTGCTTTCTTTTCTGGTCAGCGCCTCAGGTCTACCACGAGCGCGCGTTGTGAGTCCGCATTCTATGGCAGGCCCTTCGCAGCTCTGCAATTCGGTCATTTCAGAGGAACCTGTTCTGTAATTGATAATCCACGATTTACCTTACTTAAGTTTGTTTTTCAGTTTATTTACCGTCGTTATGAGAATATTTTATAAGAATAATAATTTTCTATAATTTTTATTAAACTTTATATCAGATCAAGGTGTAGCTTATATTTAAGTAGAAATGGGTTACAATAAAGTTATTTAAGCGAATTTAAATTTGAAATATTTAATGAAGATGGATTTGATAGTAAAATTGTATAGATTAAAAATTTGATTTGAGCTCTATAATATACAGGGTGTCCCAGAAGTAACGTGCCAAACTTTAGGGGAAGGTAGGTGGGAAGGTGAGCTCACTGATAAACAAACAATTTTCAGGTAAAAGTGTCACCGTTTTTGAAATATTTACATTTTTTCGAATTAAAAAAAAATCGTGCCTTTTCATGTGTTTTCTTTAACTGCAAATGCAAACCGGGCAATACTTAGTAAATTTTTTATGTAAAATACTTCTAGATAGTTGCCTCTCCATACTCAAATGCAATGTAGTTAAAATATATTAAGGAACCATCATAAAATTAGGACTATTTCTGGATTTTTAACTTTTTGATAGGTACTGAGCTATAACTTTACATTACATAAAAAAATTGCTCATTTAATAAAGATTTCAGAAAGGTGCCACACTTACTGTTTTGAAAAGAAAAAAAAGTTATAACCGCTTTTGTGGGTAAAGGACTGAGACACGCTAGAATGTATTTAATAGATTTAAATTGAATTTGCTTTTGTTACCGTCAAATGACATGCTAAATAGTACAAAGGTACATTATTACCTGCTCCTGACATTATTTTGTGTTACTTACCGGAATTCGGACTAGAGTCTATAACAAGGGCTATATCTATCAATATTTTGTGTGAAGGATGGGTTCACGTGAAATAAGATATACATGAGTTGTTTGAAGAAAAATTTATTCATTTATTGATAAAATATGCTCAAATTGGCGACCTTCT
>NW_023458556.1:92227825-92229017 GCF_013731165.1 Rhagoletis pomonella | reverse complement strand
GACATTATTTTATGTTACTTACCGGAATTAGTGAAAGTGGATTTTGTAAACTTGGACCCTTCGAACATTGTGTTATTAATACTATGACAGAGAACACGCAGTATACGTCGCATAAATATGCGGATATTCACCTAATTTACGGTGAAGCTTGCTGTAATGCCAGAGCTGCTCAAAGACTCTATGCAGAGCGATACCCCAATCGTCGACATCCGGGTCGTAAAGTATTCGCCCGGACCCATAGAGAAATATATGAAGGTAAGTGATCCTTTCTTGTTTGCTTGCTTGTTAACTATTATTTTTTACTTTTTTAAGGTCGCATACCTGGAAGGCGTGGCTGCGAAACAGGACGTCCTGCAACGGTAGATGTTGAAGCTGTGTTAGAGGAAGTGGAACTAGGTCCATCGACTTCAGTGAGAATGATGGAAAGACGGACGGGAATACCAAAAACTACAGTTCACAAAGCTTTAAAAGACCATCGATTTCATCCCTACCACATTCAACGTGTTCAGGCTCTACAGGAAAGAGATTACATGTCGAGGGTTAGATTTTGCCGTGAAATGTTGCGAATGCATGAATCAGACCCTAACTTGTTTAATAAAATAATTTGGAGCGATGAATCATCATGCAAACGTGATGGTTATTTTAATTTACATAACCTTCACAGTTGGCAGATATACAATCCTCACGAAATGAGAGAAGATCGTTCGCAGTACCGGTACAAAATAAATTTATGGTGCGGTATTTTTAATTGTCAGATATTGGGACCTGTGGAACTGCCGCCAACGCTCAGCTCTCACAGTTATTCAGAGTTCCTTCAGGAACGGCTTCCAACTCTTTTGGAAGATGTACC
Organism: Rhagoletis pomonella; assembly: GCF_013731165.1. Lineage (NCBI taxonomy): Eukaryota > Metazoa > Arthropoda > Insecta > Diptera > Tephritidae > Rhagoletis > Rhagoletis pomonella. Next base: position 92,228,167 of record NW_023458556.1, on the reverse strand, counting down.
CTTAAACCTGCGGCGAAGACTATTGCTGCAAAATGACGGGTGCCCTGCTCACTACGGGCGTGAAGTAAGAGTTCATTTAGACGAAACTTATCCTCGCCGATGGATTGGACGATACGGGCCAATCACGTGGCCCGCTAGATCGCCAGACCTGAATCCATTAGATTTTTTCTACTGGGGCTGTCTTAAGGACAAAATTTATTCAAAAACAATTCAAAACGAAGAGCATTTGCGGGAACAAATAAATGGAGCTGCTGCTGAGATAGCCCAATTGAGTTTAAGATCTCTAAAAGCGTCTTTTCTTAAAAGGTGCCGAGCTTGTATTAGAGTAGAAGGTCGCCAATT
>NW_023458556.1:92225518-92227725 GCF_013731165.1 Rhagoletis pomonella | reverse complement strand
GCACTCCTACAAGCTGATGTAAACTTATCCACCATAACATCAATCGAGCCTTCGGTGCTTAAGCTCTCCGGGGGGGCCTCTGGGAGTAGTTCCCTAAGTTTTTTACTATAGAGGTCCCAGTTTGTTCTCCTAAGGTTCCTAAAGGGGATACTTTTGGGACGATCTTCGTCCAGTCGGAAACGCGGGATATTACAGAAGACGAGACTAGGGTGAAGTCAAGGACCTCTTGCCTTGCCGCGGTGATAAGGGTCGGTTCGTTTCCTCTATTACAGATACATAAGTCTTCAGTTAGAATGTAATCAAAAAGTGACTCACCTCTTGCATTGATATCTGAGCTTCCTCAGCACGAGTGTCGTGAATTTGCATCTGATCCAATGATTACATCGGCTTTCCGTCGCCTCGCTTCGGCTATGGCTTCACGTAGCAGTAATGGGGGTGGTTCCAGCTCGTCGTCATGAGCCATGTATGCGGATATAATCCAGAGCTTTCTGGCACCGCTATCCAGGCTGACAGTCACAATGTCCTCGTTGCTGAAATTAGGTAGAATTAGTGCTTTGAATTCGTTTCTGATGAGCACGCAGGATCTTGGTCTACCTGCTAGATTCTGCACCATCAGCTTGAAATTAGGCGTCCTGATCCCGGAGATACCGCTACTGCTTAGCCACGGCTCCTGGATCAGGACTACGTCGGCTCCACCTTGCTTAAGGTGGATAAGGAGATTTGCGGACGCCGCCTTAGTGTGTTGGAGGTTTATTTGCAGGATCTTCATCCTCCAAAGTCCGCTCCAGCCACGCCAGTTTGACGACCTCGTTTACTGAGGCTAAGAGCCTCTCTTCCTCCGCCCTGTCGTAGAACCGTCCGATCCCTCCGTTGAGAGAGCATCCTCAGCACTTTCGGCCCCCGACATGACGGATTCTACCTCCATACTCATGAGGGCTTCCTCCGCCACGGGCTCACGTGTTTCCAGCGCCTCTGGAGGTTGAGAGCCATCACCCCTGGAATCGGATTGGTAGACCCTAAGGACTACCCTTTCGAATCCATAGGTGATGACTCCCCTGGATTCAGCGAGAGGACCAAGGGACTCCGCATTGAGTAGTATCAGCGCTTGCCGATGCGACTCCTCGGAATACTCGTGGGCAGATGCGGGTTGCAGTACCGGAGGATTTCCTCAATCTCCTCCGGTGCGGAGGGCTCGGGGAGGAGCCAGACGCGGGCCCGCGGGCGGGCAGGAAGATCCCTTTCCTCCACGGCTTCCAGCTTGGCGCCCTCCCAAACCTCCCCCACCAGAGACACTGCAGACTTGTATAATGATGCCGACTGCTCGTCGGCGCATACAATTCTTTTGTGGATGCCATGATGCCACGCACCATCCTCACAGCGCGGAGGTGGACCAGGGTTTCCTCTGACCACCTTCAGAAAGACAGAGGAGATGGCTGCTGCCACGCGCCTCCAGTTTTCCCTGGATATGGTGCCATCTTCTCTGCCTCGATCGAGGACCCCCAGGGTAGTTGATCCCACCTGCTTAGCGATTTCGCTGAACAGAGCAGGCGCAACCCCATTCCTGGGTCTTTTTGCGTGGGAGCCTTCTCCCTCTTGAGACCTTTGTCACTTAGGACCCGTAGGAGACACACTCGCGTCTCCTTTCGTCGGGTTCTTAACCTTCTCATCTCACTCGAGCGGTTTCAAATGTTTCTCAGTAAGCTCCAAAATCTTGGTAGCCATGCGCCTGTCGGAGTAAGCCTTTCGGCCCGACGATGTTTGCCGTTTAGGCATTCCCGAAGGCTTCTTGTGGGGAGCCTTCGAGAACAGACCCGGAAGACTGGGAGAGGAGCCCGCGCTGGTGCTGGCGATTCCGTCTAGCACCCCCTTAATCGCCCTCTCAGTCGGGCCCCTTGTCTAGAGACCCCCACGGAGTCTGGTTCCGGCACTCCTGCCCTCTCAGTGGCGACAGCACCTGCCCCCCCCCGGAAGCATTTAAGTGCGTCGGCTTCGACGCGTTCTTACCCCCCAAGCGACTATCCGTTGAGGATCCCCCAGAGGTAGAAATTGTAGAACGAGGCGGTTTCGCCTCGCATACCGCAGGTGCTGCTGCCGAGACACGTAAAATTAATTTTGGGCAGTAGGTTACGGATATGTATACCGTGTTTTTAGATAAGATCATTTAGTCGTTATCTTCATTTTAAGTTTGCATTGCAAATAAAAAAAAA
>NW_023458556.1:92222363-92225418 GCF_013731165.1 Rhagoletis pomonella | reverse complement strand
TTTTTCATAAATTCAAAGAGGCAAACTAATGGATTTCCTACTAGCATAAAATATGATGCTTTAATGTCTGATAATACGGAAGATACTTGCAACCTTTTCGCTCAACTTTTTCAGAAGGTTTACACAAAACATAATACTTCTACGTTTCCCATCTTTACCCATACTGAATTACCAACAATTAGTTCTTTTGAAATCTCTGCAAATGATGTTCGCCTCGCAATTTCGAACTTGAATTCAAGCTCTAAGGTAGATACTGAAGGATTTTCTCTTGTGTTTTTCAAAAACTGCGCTGACTGCTTAGCTAACCCTATTGCACTGCTTTTCCAGAAATGCTTAAAAAGTGGATATTTTCTTGAGCCTTGGAAATTATGTTCAATAGTCCCTATATTCAAATCTGGTGACCGTAATGACATTTGTAATTATAGACCAGTTGTTAAGCAGAGCACCATGGCTAAACTATTTGATTTCATACTCCATCAAAAGTTATTTGATCATTTAAGCAGTGCTATTGTGGATTGCCAACACGGATTTTATCCTGGTAGATCAACGTGTACTAATATAGCTTTAGTAACAAATGAGGTAGTTCAAGCTTTTGAAAATCGCTCTCAGCTTGATGTAATTTACACAGACTTCTCTAAGGCATTTGACAAAATCAATCACTCATTGTTAGTGCATAAATTACAGGCCTACGGTATCACTGGTACACTTTTAAAGTTTCTAACTTGCTTCTTACGTGGAAGGAAGCTTGTTGTTACAATTGGGTCTACGAAATCAAGTTTGCTTGTTAATGTCTGGTCAGGAATCCCACAAGGGACTCATTGTGGACCTCTCTTGTTCCTTATATTCATTAATGACTTGCCGTATCAATTTAAATTCGCTAAGTGTTTAATGTTCGCTGACGATGTTAAATTATTTCTTAGAGTTTGAGACCTGTCGGACTGTGCTAAACTTCAACGTGATCTTAATAGTTTTGAAGAATGGTGCACCATGAATAGCTTGTTTTTAAACGGGAATAAATGTTTTATTGTAACATATTCAAGAATTGATAACACCATTCAATTTAATTACAAATTGAATGACTTTGATTTATTCCGCACCTTTGAGATGAAGGATTTAGGTGCTTACTTTGACTCGAAGCTCACCTTCTCTAAGCACGTTGACTTTATTATTGCCAAATCATTTGCCATGATTGGTTTCATAAGGAGGAACTCTGAGGACTTTAAAGATCCTTTGACTTTGAAGTCGCTCTATGTTTCGTTGGTAAGAAGTAGACTTGAATACTGCTCATTCATTTGGAATCCGTACTACGATACTCATTCAGCAAAAATCGAAAAGGTTCAAAGAGTGTTCACTAAAATAGCTTATTTCAAACTAAATTGGCAGAATGGCCTTGCATCATATACTGCCAGACGTAAGTTGATGGGGCTCCAAACTCTTCATGAAAGAAGAATTTGTTCGTCCCTTATTTTTGCATATAATGTCATGAATGAGTACATCAATTGTCCATTGTTAGCCAGTTTATTCAAATTTTATATTCCACCGCGAGATTTGAAATAGGTTACTTGTCAACTCGGTTCATAGAACTAGTTATGCGTTCTAAGAGCCAATCAGTAGATCAATTCGGCTATGTAACAGATATTATGAAGATCTCGATTTTAGTGCAAGTTTGGATAGATTTAAGCTCCAATTATTTTCTATTTTTAATTAATTAATTAGTCTGTAAGAAGCATTTGACTTTGTAGACTGTAAATAAATAAATAAATAAATAAATAAATAAATAAATAAATAAATTTATTTTCACTCATGAATTTCAATATCTAGGAAGGCTATTTTGTTATCTATTTCCTTTTCCAGTGTGAATTGTACTTTTGTATGCTGTCGATTAAATATTTTCAGAATCTCTTCCACGTCCTTTGTCTTAACAATAGCGAATATATCATCTAAATATTTAGTAATGTATTTGATACATATGTCCTTATTTCTTATCTCGATAATGCTGTCGTCAATAATTTTGTCTAAAACAATGTCAGCTATAGTGGGCGATAAAGGGTTACCCATCGGCATACCAAACACTTGCTGGTAAAAGGTTCCATCGTAGACGAAGTAGTTGTTTTCCCTCAGACAAAATTCTAATATTGTTAGGAATTGTTTTTTGGTTATTGTTGTATGCTTTTCTAGACTTGACCACTGCTTCATTATTGTGTTAATCGCCAATTGGATGGGTATATTCGTGAATAAAGATACGACGTCCAGGGATATAAGCATTTCATCATCATCAACAGTTATGTTTTTAATATTTTCCTTGAGTTGAAATGAGTTTTTCACGTTAAAGTTTTCAGAAACGATATTTTTAAGGGTCTGCCCCACATATTTTGCCAGTTTGAAGCATACATTCATAGGTGATGAAATTGGTCGAAGAGGTGGATTTTGGTTAAGCCATAGAGTCTTGGTGCTGTAGCTGCCGTGCATGTCAAGTATTGTTTAAGTTTAAAGTCAATGCTTTTTTTTTTGTAGATGTCATTCACCAAATTGTTATTTTTCCTTAAAAGCTGTTGGGTCGGGTCAATTCTGATAGCCTTATATGTGCATTTGTCATTTAAGAGGTCTTTCATTTTTTTTTTTGTTGGTAATCTGCCTTATATATCATTACTGTCCTGTTACCCTTGTCCGCATTCGTAATGATTATGGAATCCTTGTGTTTCTGAATAAATCTTCTTGTTTCTTCGTAAATTTTAAGTATAAACTTTTCTTTTGGACTATTTTTTAATTTGCTTTTAAACGTGTTAACCTTTGTTGTAAAATTGCTTCTCACCATATCTTTTTGTCTATCGTCTTCCATCGTTTGTATGCTTTGTTCAATATCCGCTATTAAATGTATAGGTGAGAATGTTTTCCTAGAAACAGGTAACAGGCAAAATTGCTTCTCACCATATCTTTTTGTCTATCGTCTTCCATCGTTTGTATGCTTTGTTCAATAACCGCTACTAAAAGTATAGGTGAGAAAGTTTTCCTAGAAACAGGTAGAGCGAACTTAATTCCGATAGGTCGATCTTCC
>NW_023458556.1:92219354-92222263 GCF_013731165.1 Rhagoletis pomonella | reverse complement strand
GACGGACGGACAGACAGTCACCGCTTAATCGATTTCTCTTTTCATTCTGATCATTTATGTATACATTTGTCTATATCTATCTCGATTCGTTTTGCCTGTTACAAACAACCGTTATGTGAACAAAGTTATAATACCCTTGTGCACAAGTGCGCTCGGGTATAAAAATCAAAATCGTCTGTCGCAGTTTCGGGTATTGGAGACTCAGAACTCGTTGTTCTTCCGCCGCGCTGTGCGGACGTGTTTTTCTTGCGCTCTTCCTAATCGCCTTACTGTGACAGTGAAAGTTAATTTTAATGTATTCGATACTTTGCAATGGTTCGAGTGTACTACAATTTGGAGACGGTGACTCTTTAGAAAATCTAAATCTTTCAATAAATGATCTAATAATACAATCAGAAATTATATTATGCCTTGTTGTTGTGGCCAAAAACTTGATCGCGGCCAATCGAAAGTGCAGTGCGCGAAGTGCAATGAACTTTTTCATACCGATTGTGTTGGTATTTTGCCGTCGGATGCTGAATTTATGCTCAATACAGATAAGAGCCTCTTCTGTAAGGTCTGCGCTGATGTACGTCGGAGCTCTTTACGTTCGCCTCCTAAACCCTTCGTTTCTAATGAAGAGAATACTGGAAATATGTCAAATAATATCAAATCGACTTCAATAAATCCCAAGCCGAAGTCATTTACTTCTGCAAAGCAGAGTGATGCTTCTAATGAGAACAACAGTAAACATCAAATAACCTTGTTATCTTTGTCCAAAGAGATCACCACTCTTCGTGCTGAGAATGCCCGAATGCTTCAGCTGATAACAGTTTTGCATGAAGATAAAACGAATCTAATGAAGATAGCTGTAAATTCGCATTCCGAACTGCTTGCTATTAAAGAGAGCAGCCGCGATAAAGACAAAGCAATTTCCTCGCTCACCTCTGAGGTTAAAGAGCTTTGTAATGTTGTTAGTGCCATCTATAATAACAAAAAGCCTATTGTGGAATCACAACCAATTGCGGCTCATCCTAATAACATGTAGTTAACATGTCATCTTCGCCTATGCTCACTGCCAAATACAATGCCGATATAAACAGTATTGACGCTTCGTCTGCTTTTTCGTGTGTTGTTGACGTTACTTCTCCTGATGTAATTGGTACGACACCATTATCGTATGCGAATGCTGTTTCTGGTTCTCTCGTCACTGCTAAAAGTAATAAAAAGCAAACATCTGCTAATAATAATACACTTCCTAACGTCAATGCTTCTACTGCTGATTCTGTTGTTGCTAGTAATTCTGGAACCATGTGCTCTCTCGGACTTGCTGCTGCTAAGAGAAATAATGACAAGACATCCGCTAGTGCTAATGCACTTTCTATCGATAAAACTTCTGGTGCTGGTGTACGGAAAGACAATAAAAAGAGTTCCACCGTTGTTGGTAGTAATCCCAGTAAAGAATTGGATGTTGTTGTTCCGCTCAAATGGTTGCATTTGTCGTCTTTTAAGCCCTCTGTCAACGAAAGTGACATAATAAATTTTGTCGCTAAACATACATCGATTGATTCTAACAGCATCTCTTGCTATAAGCTTATTAAAAAAAACCTTTCTGCTGACTCTTTGAAGAAATTGGTAAGAGTTAATTTCAAGTTGGGTGTCTCTTCATCAGACTATAATAAACTGCTAAGCTCAGCGTTCTGGCCAGTAAACGTTAAGGTGCGCCCATTCCAATTTTTTCAAAACGCCAACGCTGCAGAATCAGTAACGTGAATGAATCTGCCAAACCAAATCGCTCCTCAACCCCAAACTATTTTTTACATTATCACAATGCGAGTGGAATGCGTACGATTTCATCTCAATGTTTTAAGACATGATTTCGATGTTATAGCTATAACTGAGACTTGGTTAAATGCAAATTTTTCTTCGAATGAGTTTTTCGGCGACGACTATTATGTTTATCGAAAAGATCGCTGCTCAGATACTACGGGCCTTGTTAGAGGTGGCGGCGTTTTACTTGCAGTCAGAACGGATTTTTGCAGCAAAGCTGTTTATCTGAATGGTGTTGGTAGTGATCTGGAGCAAATTTGTGTTAGTGTTAAGTTTACTAACAATAAAACTACTTTGCTCTTAATATCTTATATTCCGCCTAATAGTGATATTGCTGTTTATCAAAGTCATTTAGATAATCTTGTAGATATAATTAACAATGCTAAGCCGTCTGATGAGATTATTTTCCTAGGAGATTTTAATTTAAGTAGCATTTCTTGGCAGAATCATAGTAATAACATATTGCCTACGAATATCAAGTCTGAAATAGATGAACTAGTTATATCGACAATGTTTTCGCACGGTTTTAAGCAATATAACTCGGTTTCAAACAATAATGGTAGGTTTTTAGATCTGATTTTTGCTACTGCAGAACTTAAAATATCATGCTTTGAAAGCCCAGCGCCTATTTTAGATAATAGTTTGCATCATAAAGCTCTAGATGTTAATTTTGACTTTTATAATTTTGAAAAGAAGCCGCTTGAGTCCGCAGTGGAATATAATTACTTTCGGGCAGACTTTTCTGCAATGAATAAATTTTTGCGTGACATTGATTGGTCATTTTTGGAGTCTTTAGCTAGACTGAAGGATCATTACGATATTATGCGTCAATGGTTTCTGCAAGCCATCTCCAATTATGTTCCGTCTAGGCATATCGTAATAAATAGAAAACCTCCGTGGTTTAATTCAAAGCTTTCCCATTTAAAAAATGTTAAAAATAAAGCATATAAAAAGCTGAGAAATAGTAATAATGAAGAGGATCGGCAGAAATTTATTTTTCTGAGAAAGAAGTTCGACTCTCTCCATAAGTTTCTATTTAAGCAATATATGTTCAAAGTGGAATCGGACTTGAAGTCAAATCCTTCTAAATTTTGGTTTTT
>NW_023458556.1:92213472-92219254 GCF_013731165.1 Rhagoletis pomonella | reverse complement strand
GAAGAAAACGCGCAACACCCTCCACAAGTAAAAATTCTAGCAGATAAACTGTAATTTTTAGCGACTTGAAACTTGTACTTTGTTGGACTATGTAGATTAAACGGATTGTAATGTTAACCTTATGGGGAAACGAAATATTTTCATCTATAACTTTTTAAATAGCCTAGCTAACGAGATGGGAGTTTCATATACACATGGACAGAGCTGGGTAAATGCAATTACATTACAATTACAATTACATTCCTCAGAATTTGTAACTAGGAATCAATTCCTTCAGTTCACAGTAAAGGAATCGATTACTTTCCCAATTCCTTGAAGTAATTTTAAATTCGTTCAAATTGCATTAAACCACAAGCGTTTATGCAATATTTCGGAGCAGAAATATTTGCGGAAGTGTGTGTTGCGAAAGAACGGCCAAAAAATTTGTTATGTGTAGAAAGTGTTTATTAGCTGGTGACTTATGCAGGGCGTGCAAGTGTGCAGAAGTTGAGTCGTCATGCATTCGCTTCGGTATGATGAAACGATTACTCTACTTTGATTAGGCGCGTAATGTGCCGAGTGCCTTATTCTTTATAACGTTCCTGATGATATGTTAACGTGTATTTCAAACGCATTCTGTTTATTCCGGCTGTGAAATGGAATTATCCGGAATTTATAAAGAAACGCAGCCATTAATTACACATTAAAGAATAAAATAAGACCTCTTACAGTTGTATGCCTTTCAAAATATTGAAAATATAACAAATTTTGTCTGAATAGGTCTTTGTGTGAATTGCTTCAAATTTCTCATTTTCTCAATAGCACACTGACTGACTAAAACATGAGAGGTTGGCATAAGTTCGTTGAAAATGCTAAACAAATTAAATAACTTTTGTCTAAAATACGGCCATGAATATATATGTGTGTGTGCAAAGAATTTTCAGATCTTTGGGCAGCGCGGTTAACGGATTTTTTAATATAGATATTCTCAAAAGTGATATTTTCAATGGATCTTAAGCGAAAATTGGCTTTTCGTAAAATTTTTTAGAATCTGGGCATGACCCGCTCACTTGTGTCAAATATTTGTATCTCTAAAACCAATTCACCAATCTGTACCAAATTTGATATACACATTGCGCCTGACCTTTTTAAATACTGTCTTGAAAATCTTTGAAATCGGACAAAAACCACGCCATCTAGAAGTATCGCTAACATTGGGTTTTAAAAAATTATCGTTTTGTATTTATAACTCTTTAAGCATTTGAGAAACATGAATCACACAATAATGCAATGGATTTCAAACAATTTGATGTATAATTTATTTTTGTGCGTTCAATTTAAAAACTTATTTATTTTAGCGTTGAATCGTACGGTTCCGGAGATTTGCCTATATATCACAGCGCACCGCAGTGCGCGCGTGTGACGAAAGCAGCCACAGTAACATGCTGAAATGACTCGCTTATATGTATATACACGAGATTTGGAAGTTTTTATCCAGACATTTTTGAGGTATCGTTGGAAAGGTCTTGCAGAGTGTGTCCAGAAAATGTATTCAAGCTTCATAAACGATTAACCGGATTCTTAAAAATTAGGCTAAAGTGTTGCGAAACAAAAAACGTTTTTTTTTGCATTTGCCGGTTCAAGGGTACACCCCCATATTTAGTATTATTCTATAGGCCAATACCTTCCAAACGATACCTTATATATGGAGTTCCGGCTACTAGTTGGAAAGATATAGAGCTAAATGTGTTTTGGTTCGTGTCTCCACTACAAGATGCTTTGGTATGTGTGTGGCGTCTGTACGTACCTTCATTTAATTTTTTTCAAACTTTCAGGAATTTCAGGCACAAAAAAAACTAAGAAGGTCTTGTTGTTGATGTTTCGGTTTCATTGCGAAAGAATATTAGACCTCCAATGATAGCTTCAAGGTTAGTCCTTTTATTAAAACAAGAAAAAGGAAAGGTGTGTAAAAAATAACAAAATAAATTAGTAATAAAATTATAGTTAAAACAAAAACAACAACACGCTTTTACTACAATAAGAACTAAAAAAAAAAAAATTATTTATTAGTTTGAAGATTCGTTAAATAAGGATATGAAGTTCCCTAACTTGGTGTTATTTAACCTTTTAAACTAGCTTAAAATAGGATTAAAGTAATTGGCACGTAGTCATTGTCGAAATAAAGTCCACTGAAAGGTTAGTTGCAGTTATTTTTTACAGGCATCCCATTGGAAACATACAGCACCCCATTGCTAGAGGGCTTCGGGTGTAAGAATTTGTTGTAACATCAGGAGTTGCAGACTTGCTCTAGCTGCTAGTCTCTTAAAATCTCCTTCAATCACGTCGTAAGCAGATTTCCCATGTGAACTTGCAACAAAGTTCAATTCTGCCATTTCATGATATCAGCCCTTTCGTAGAGTTAATATCATTTATTCATATTGTTTTTGTTTTTTACACACCTTTCCTCTTTCAACAATATACAATTTCATAAAATTTCACTGTCTATTTATCATACTGCTCGAGCGTTCGACGATCTAGAGTCCATACGCATAAGTGGCCCATTACGCCCATTTGGGTACTTAAAGTTGACATTATAGAAAATGTTCTTATGTAAAAATAAAAATGTTTAAAAATGCTATAATCAACAAAAAAATCAAAAAGAAAAATGTTTATTTAATTTTTTTTGTTTTTTTTATACCTTGCACATTAATGTAAAAAATTTACAATTAAAGCCCATAATGAGACGGAGGAAATACTTTTTTTCAATAAGTTCCGTTAAAAGGTTTCCAAGATACAGCACTTTAAAGAAAGGTATGTATGACGTGTTCTTAAAATTTAAGTCCCGTGTAAATAGGAAACCCTACGTCATATCGGCAAAATATGCTGCACGTATATTTATGCCACCTAGACCTTCAATCTCTTCAACTTTCATCCAAATCCTGAGAGGTCGCGCACAGAGGTGGCCGCGGTGACACGAAATGCCTCATATGTTAATTTTTAACCATTTATCGCTATTTGGAGCGACTTTTTTCAATTTGAATCGAGATATCTCCACAACAAGAGTTTTCCCAAATATAAGCTATATAACAAATGAAAGCATAGAATAGAATTCATACAAAGTGGTACTAGCAGCCGTACAAAAACCAAACATACATGTATGTTATAATTAGGTTCTTTCCCCAACAATCCGGACCGGATCCGGTAATTAGAGAATAAACGAAAAGTTTCCTCCCTAAAATGGAATTTGAGAAACAACTGATTCGCGTTGTTTTTGTTTTTGTCACTTAAATGCAAACTCGTGGAAATTGAATCATTGTTTCACAAATTTGGTTTTAAGTATATAAGGATTGAAAATACATTCACTATTCCTTAAAAGCACCAAGTAAATGCAGACAACATTTAAACACAAAACAGCTGGTATGCACTTTGACACTTTATCCATTTTTACCCGGAGAAAAAGTCCGGGCTGTTTCGGGCGGGAAGAAGAAGCCACTTACGATCCAATACGTTCCAATTTTCGCTCTCTATTACCCATTTTGTTGAGTACGGGAATGATTTCTGGGCTATTTTGGGCACCCACGGGATCCCACGTTGGGTACGGGAAAAAACCTATTATTTCTTTTCGACTCAGCTGAAAGTTTAATATTGTGTATGGAGCTTTTCGGTCTTTTATTACAAATAGAATAAACGTTTATTTTCCTCCTATTTGTTTTGACGCATATTCGCGTCTTCTTCAGGAAATCTATTTATAAATACGAGAAACATGTATGTACATTAGGGTAGTCCAAATATGCATGTGAAAAAATAAAGTCGGAATTTTTATGCTCTCACCCCCTAGGATTGTTTTATACCGAAAAAATATACAATTCCTTTGAAAGGAATTGAAAAGGTAATTTTTTTCCAATTCCTTTGAAAGAAATTGAAAATGTAATTGATTTTTTCGAATTCCATTCCTCAAAGTAATTTAAAAAGTAATCGAAAAATTTATTTAAAAATATTTACTGATGAATTGCAATAGCTTTGTTAAATTACTTGGTTGCTAACTGCCTTGAATAAATAACTTGTACCTAAGTAGTATTACCAATTGGACTTTAAGAAAGCTGAATAACTTAAACTGTAGCTGTTCAGTTTATAGGGTAACCGTTAAATTTTCCAGATCCTAACGCGAACGCCCTTCGTGGCAGATGAGACCCGTAAATGTCTAAACAGGCATAACCCGTCCGAATACTTTCATGCTCGCCTTTCGGTGAAGAACAGTCCGGACTGTTGCTGCCTTGGGCACTGCTGTTCTCTTGGACTAATCCCTGCGTATCTATAAAAATGCATTGACTCAATTGTGTATATTATGGTACACTTAATGCTACCCAAAATGGCGTGCCTTCTGGGGCCTTTGAAGTACTCTTACTGGTATCCTGCGTTACAAACGAGGATAGAGTTCGCTTGAATTACGAGCCCTGTCGGACTGGAGATCCTACCTCTTAAGAGTTTTATAAACAAATTGCATTAGGTTAGGTTAGGTTACGGTAGCAGACCCGCGAAGGGGACTCACTTGGACATTGGGTTGTCCATTGTGATACCACATTACATAAGAGAGAAATTCATTTGAACGGTAACTGCGTAAAAATTACGAGAAGCGCTGGGTGCTCATAATAAAGTTCTTCAAACAGCGGATGTCAACTCCGGAGAGTCCCTCGGGAGAGTCGATAAAATGCCCACCGAGATGCTTAAACCGTAATCTAGCGAATGCCGGGCAGTTGAGTAGGAAGTGCTGAGATGATTCCACCTCGTCTTCCAGGCAACTGCGGCAGTAGGGATCCGTGACGATATTGAGTCGCACCGCGTGGGTTCCCATTGGACAGTGTCCGGTCAGTACACCTGTGAAAATCGAGAGCTGACGCTTAGCCAGCTGCAGTAGCTCCCTTGACCGCCCGCGGTCCACAACCGGCCAGAAAGACCTTGCAACTTTGCAAGTCGGGGTTTTTTCCCAGCGTTCGCTGAGACGACCGTAAGCCCATCTGTCCAAAAGCAGGCCGCAGGTTGCCAACGGAACTCCAATGCCCTCCCTGTCCGAGGTGATGGCCTCAAGGGTGCCCTGCCTGGCCAGTTCATCAGCCCTGCAATTTCCCGCGATATCACTGTGCCCCAGGACCCACATCAGCTTGATCTGGAAGTATTCCGAGGCAGTTGAGAGAGAGGTCAGGCATTCCCCAACCAGTTTTGAACACACCATTAGCGATCCCAGCGCCCTGATTGCCGCTTGGCTATCAGTGTATATATTTACCCTCCTTTTTGACAGTACATTGGTGCATCGCCAATCGGCTGCCTCTTTTATAGCGGCCATTATTAGGTTTCCATGACAACTTCCTGTCCAGGATCACGCCCAAGAATTTGACCCTGTCAGAGAGGACAAGGGGAACACCCCCTATTTAGGGGAGCTGGGCATGACGCTTTTTGTACCTCCTGGTAAAAAGAAGGAGCTCCGTCTTTCCAGGACTGACAGCAAGCCCGCAGCTAGCGGACCAATTTGTGACCCTGTTTAGGTACCCTTGCATAAGATCGTACAGAGTGTTTAAGAACTTTCCTCTGACGATGAGTGCCACGTCATCCGCGTAGGCAATAGCCCGGCATCCTCTCCTTTCCAATTCCTCCAGGACGTCGTTTATCACGACTATCCAGAGGAAGGGTGAAAGGACGCCTCTCTGCGGGATGCCTCTGCTTACTTTACGCTGCTCAGAGGCGTTGCCCCATTCCGCTGTGACAGTTCTGTCATGAAGCATGTTTGAGATGAGCCTTACTAGGTAGC
>NW_023458556.1:92209869-92213372 GCF_013731165.1 Rhagoletis pomonella | reverse complement strand
AGAAACATGTATGTACATTAGGGTAGTCCAAATATGCATGTGAAAAAGTAAAGTCGGAATTTTTATGCTCTCACCCCCTAGGATTATTTTATACCGAAAAAATATACCCTTATTTTTTTATTTTGAAATCGAAAAATAATTAGAGGTCGCTCAAAGCGCCCAAAGTTTTCCATCTATTTTATATGGGGAAAAAAAACTTTTAGTAGAAATGGTATAGAATTCAAAAATACATACTAATATTTTTCTATCGGAAAACTCTTTCCATCTGCAGAAGATTCCCAAACATAATACCAAATTGTTTATTTAACAATTTTTTCATCGCAACTATAATTTGTAGGTCCGCCATAACCCACAAAAACCCCGAAAAATGCAATGGGGGACAAATAAAAAATCGTTAGTATTAAAAAATGGTTAAATAAATAATTGGATATTATTATTGTAAGCCTCCTGAAGAGAACCAGGGTTATCCGACCGAGAAATATTGGTTTTCAGGAACTCTATACCATTTCTACGAAAAGTTGTTTTTTTCCCATATAAAAATACATGGGAAACTTTGAGCGCTTTGAGCGACCTCTAAATATTTTCTGATTTTAAAGTAAAAAAAATAGAGGTATGTTTTTTCCTATATAGAACAATCCTAGGGAATGAGAGCATTACAATTCCGACTTTACTGTTCTTGGACCACCCTAATGTACATGCATTCATATCAAGAGCACCTCATTTCAAAGTGATATTGTTTTCCACTTATGTTTATTTATTTATTTTTAAGAATTTTCATTAAAATAAAGTTCATTCTCTCAAAAAATCCATATAAACCCAAATTTAAAACTTTGTAGAAAACCACAAAAAATCTATAAATGTTCATCCGAATTTCAAAATTATTTTCTCAGAATTTTTTGAGTATATGTATAGATTTAAAGCCCTTTCAATTTTATTGTAATAATGTGCAAGTTTCAAGTGGCTAAAAATTCCCGTTGTTGCGGTTTTCTTTCATATAAAAATAAATTGTATTTATTCGTTATATGGGAACAAAAAGAATCAAAGGTAATTTTAAGGCTCTTGAAACTTGCACATTATCACACTACAATTGAATCGGCATAAAGCTTCATACTCAAAAAAATTTAACACTTCTGAGTAAATAAGTTTGAAATTTGAATGAAAATTAGTTGATTTTTTTTTTTAGATTTCTACAAAGTTTTAAGCGTGGGTTTACATGGTTTTTTAAATGGACTTGATTTTAATTGAAATTGAACATACTGAAAACAAATTTTTAATGGTTAACCATAAAACAATATGAATTGCATAAAGCTTAAAGGGAAAAATGCCTTTAAAAAAAAGAAAAGTGGATGATCTCCAGCAAATGATCACTAAACGCTATATACCGTCTGAATTTCATGAATTTTATAATACAATTATGGAAATATAAAATAAGCACTTAATTTCCAATATAAATTATGCTTTTATGATTTAGTTTACATCTAAAATGTGCTACTCTTC
The DNA here is from genome assembly GCF_013731165.1 of Rhagoletis pomonella. Classification (NCBI taxonomy): domain Eukaryota; kingdom Metazoa; phylum Arthropoda; class Insecta; order Diptera; family Tephritidae; genus Rhagoletis; species Rhagoletis pomonella. Next base: position 92,211,875 of record NW_023458556.1, on the reverse strand, counting down.
CACGCAAATAGTGAAATGTGCTACTTTTCCACGTAAAAATCTGAAATGTGCTAGTCTTCCACGCAAATAATAAAATGTGCTACTCTTCCACGCAAAAATCTGAAATATGCCACCTTTCCGCGCGAATAATGAAAAGTGCTAGACTTCCATGCTAATAGTGAAATGTGCTAGTCTTCCACGCGAATAGTGAAATGTGCTACTCTTCGTAGGGAACGACGATATGTTATATAATATATTATGATATATTTTCTTAATATATAAAAATCCCGGTGTCACAGTGTTCGTTTACGCTAATCTCCGAAAAAGCTTAACAGATTTCAATGAAATTTTGTGGGTGTGTATTATTGGTTCCAACGTAAAAGACAGGATAGTTTCGAAACCGAGAAAAAATATTTTTTCATCGAAATTTTTTCAATGTTTCCCGCAACGTTCTTAAAAATCCCGTATCGTTATGTTAGTTTACGCTAACTACATCCCATATCCAATGTTATTCGCGGCTAAGCTTCAAATGTTACACAAACAAAATACATGGGAAAAAATTACCAAACACCGAGTTGCCGAGTACTAAGCTTCGGTGTGAAGACCCCTAATATCTACGATGCATGTAACCTGCCTATATGTATCGGTGTGTAGCAGGACAACGTCTGCCCGGGCTTACTATAATATATATATGATATATGTATATATATATATTATATATATGATATAAACAGGGATGGTAATCATTATAAGCTAAAAAATATTAATCAACATTTAATTATTATTATCCGATTTTTATTTTTTTAATCACAAATAATAATTATTTATTGATTTTTACTTTTTTCCACGAATGTAATTATTTTATATTTTTTTGCTCAATAATAAGGACAACTTCTTGATTTCTATGGTTTTGATCGAGATTAATGATTATGTTGCGATTTTTATTTTTTCGCTCAAGAATAATACTCAGCTTCTGAGTTTTATATTTTCGCTTGGACGAAAGGATTACTTTTGATTTCTATTTTTTCGCTCAGGTATAATGATTATCTTGCAGTTTTTATTTTTTCCGCTCAAGACTAATGATTGACACCTGATTTTTATTTTCTTTCGCCAAACATAAAACTCAAAACCTTATAAAACCAAGACCATATGAACTTTTGACTTAAAATTTTATAAGAGCACACCTTTTATCTTGTGTTATCTTCCTATATAAACGGAACGTTTGAAATTATTGGTATTGGTATGAAAATTAAATAAGATCGTTTTCATGCCGTGTGCATGTGTCATATCTACATAGTCATGTACATACCATGCACGTTGCATTAACTAGATTATACATTTGATTTTTTCTTACTTTCGTAATATTTCGCTGAGATTGGAAAAGAAATGCGTGCGTGAGTTTAACTTCAAAATCAAATTGCTTGCAAACGTCATAAATGCTCGAAACCAATAACACGGTGCTACAAAAAAATCACGAAATATACACGAAACAAAACTTAATGCAGGTTGTAGGTAGGATCAACTACAACATGAAAATAGGTTTCCTATAGTTCCTGAAACCTCCATTTTTATTTTATTTAAAACAACAGTTATTTTCATACTATGCACTTATCAAATAACAGCTTGAATAAATAATTTTCATCCGATTTTGAAAATCAAACATGGTTTGAAAAAGGAATTTACGTATATTCCTTTAGAATGATGGATAACAATATATCGACTGCTGAGTGGAAGATCGACCTATCTCGGCAGTCAGTTCGAAAACGTCCTATCTCAAAAACCTTTTCAAGAACGCACTACTTCAGGAATTTGTTTCAAAAACGCCCTATCTCAGCTTCCGATTAAAAAACGCCCTATATCAGCACATTTTCAACACATTTTGAAGTAAGATAGGGCATTTTTGTGTTTTTCAATAAAATTTTGAAATAGGGCGTTCTTGAAAAGATTTTTGAGATAGGACGTTTTCGAACTGGCTGCCGAGATAGGTCGATCTTCCACTCAGCAGTCGATATTGTTAGACTTAGTTT
>NW_023458556.1:92198109-92209769 GCF_013731165.1 Rhagoletis pomonella | reverse complement strand
CTCAGCAGTCGATATTGTTAGACTTAGTTTTCATCAGGTAAAATTTAAAAACCCCAATTTTTATACCCGAGTACACTTGTGTGCAAGGGTATTATAACTTTGTTCGCATAACGCTTATTTGTAACAGCCTAAAAGAATCGAGATAGATATAGACAAATGTATACATACATAAATGCTCAGAATGAAAAGAGAAGTCGATTATGCCATGCCTGTGTGTCGGTACGTCCGTCCGTCCGCCCGAAAACACGATAACTCGAGCAAAAATTGAGATATCTCAACGACGGTATATAGGTTGTCCTTTATCCGAGGTAGTTTGGTGTTGAAAATGGGCGAAATCGGACTGTATCCTCGCCCACTTCACATATAACGGTATCTTCGGAAAATGGAAAAACTACGATATTTCAGTAAATATTGGATACAAATTGTTGAAAATGAGTATCTGCAGTAGAATTTTGATAGAAAATAGTATTATTATGAAAGTTTTGGAAAATGGGCGTAACCTCGCCCCGTGATGAAATGCCGTATCTAAGTAGCCGCTTCACCCTTCCTTACCAAACTCGGTACCAGCTTTACTAAGGGTCCAGCTGTTGAAAATCTCTGAAATCCGGCAATAACAACGCCCACTTTCCATATAACGGTAATTTACAGAAACACAGAAACTTGGATAAATCAGTAACTACTGAAGCTAATTCACTTAAAATCCATGATTGCAATAGCCATTTATAAGAAAATTAAATAGATTCATATAAATTTCTCGATAATGGGCGTGGCGCCGCCCACTTTTGACCACAAATGTGTATCTCGGTAACCAATTTATCAATTTCTACCAAACTCGGTGCAGTTATGAACTTTAGTACAGAAAAGCAATTCATTGAAAATTGTTCAAATCAGTCTAAAATTATACCCGCTTCCCGTATAACGGTAAATTTTAAATATACGAAAACTCTGATATTTAAATAATTGAGGACGCTAATTTACTCCAAGTTAATACTTTCAAGAATCTCTTAACAATAAACAAGACTGCTATAAACTTGTAGGAATTGGGCATGGCGTCGGCCACTTCATGACTAAAAGGTATATCCAGGTAATCGTTTTACCGATGTCTATCAAACTTAGTTCAGTTAAGTCTTACTCAGCATATTATCGAAAACGTTTGAAATATGGAAAAAACACCCCTGCTCATCATGGAAAGTTAGTTTAGAAAAAGTTGAAACGACTTTATTTTATGATTCTTTTTTCTTGGGCCAATGTTGTAAATTTATTTGTGTACTTGTATTTGGAGCTTATCGGCCGGTGTTTTGAAAATAAAAACAAAGTTTATTTTTTTTCCTCCCGTCATCTTCAGGGAGTCTGTTTATTAATTTGCAAAAACGAAAAACATTATTAGTAACAAGCAAAATTATTTAGAACAATACAAACATAGTTAGATTTGAACATATTTGACTTACATTAACATAAAAATTAGTTTAACTATTCACAATTTCAAAAAACGACATAAATACATTTTCCGGACACCACATTAAACATTTAGCAACTTCTTTATCTTCCGATAGCTTAAACATTGTGTGTTATTGCAGTAGCATATGCACAGCTTATATTGTCAACATCTTCTTTGTAGTTCATCGCTTTACATATATTTTGTTGTATGCGTAGCCCTTCTAATGTCATCCGCTTTCTAGTTCTGTTCTCCACGTCTAAAATTCTAGCGTTGGCGAAATCTGCTGTGTGATTGTTTGTGGCCAAGTGCTGCGCTAACGCTGTGGTGTTTTTCTTATTTTTGGCGTCAAGTTTGTGTTCGTTGATTCTGGTTCCTAATGCTCTCTTCGTTGTTCCAATGTATATTTTATTGCAGCTTTCGCCTTCATTTCCTTTGCACGATATTTCGTAGACTACATTGTGTAGTTGTTCATTGTTAATTTTGCCCTTTGATTTGGTATAAATATTTCTGATCGTGTTATGTGGCTTATGTGCATAGCATATGTTATTGTTTTTAATAATTTTGCCCAATGTTTTGTTGTCCGTTAGGTTGGGTATATACGCGACGCCTGTGTATGTTTTTGTGTTATTTTTATTTATTGTTATGTTGTTATTGCATTTCATTTTATTTATCGCTGTTGTTATGCGTTTTTGAAGAGAATGTTTTTTATTTTAGCCCTATTATCTTCTATGAACTCCTGATCACTCAAGTAGTAAACTTTGGTGATGAAATTTATTGCTGTGTTCTTCTTCTGGGCCCACGGGTGATTAGAATTAAAGTTTATCATCCTTGATGATGCTACGCTCTTGGTATACCAGTTAGTTTTCAATTTATTTTCACTTTTATGAATTTCAATTTCTAGGAAGGCTATTTTGTTATCTACTTTATTTTATACCTGTGACGGGTATATAAAATTTGGTTTCGCCCGAACTTATACTTCTTTACGTGTTCTTAATTTTTTCCACTTTGAAAACCGCTAAATTAAAACATTTCTATGAAAGTAACCAAGCATATTACATATTTTATTTTTCGCTAATTCTTTATAAGCAACAAAACTTCAAAAATCAGAGTACTAAACTTCGCGCAAAGTTAAAGAAAATTATCTAAATTTTTATAAAAACATCTCACTTTTTAATTACCCTCTTTACACAAACAAAATTTGGGAAAGCAGTTTTGTAGCCCGTTTAATTTTAGTAAACATGTATGGAGAAGATATGCAACACCTTTAACCAAAGAAAATTGTCAAAATTAAACGATCAGCAAGTTAGTGTTTTTTCTTATTATGGATATGTATGTGTACATCTGCGTATGCAAAAGGCATGAAAACGATGTTGTTTCACTTCGATGCCGACATAAGTTGGCTCCTTTACTTGTGCAGAATGTTGCCTTCTCTACAGTTTCTAGTGATATTAGTAGTAAAACCAAAAATTCTTCATACTAAATATTCGTTGGCATCACCTTCGTTTGCGTAATTTTCTAGAACAAGTTTGGAATAGCGACCGTTTAGCTATAAAATAACCAAAAATGCCGATTGATAGAACTTTTTACGCTGATTCCAACGATACCAAATTTTATTTGGCGCAGGTAAAAAATAAAGAAGATATAAGAGGTTTATTTGCTTTGTTTATTTGTAGATCATGACAAAGTATGTAATATCGAATTAAAGGTAATAACTTGTACTTTCTAAATATTATAAATTTATTTACCATTAATTATGCAGATTTTTCAAAAAAGGTTATTTCATGAAAATATAACATTTTTTCGTTTTTTAGTGATTTTGGTTTAAAAATACAAAAAGCTATAAAATATGTACATCAGCTGAAATAAAAATTAATTATCTTCATGGTGACGTCATTAGTTTTTTTATCGGTTACATAGTTCATAAGATATTAATATTAAAAAAATCTAAAAACTGAACTTTAAGTTTCTAGAACGTCTTCATTTTTCACAAATAATTTTGGCATGGTTGAAATGAGCATAAAAAGTTCTATTGATCGTTTTTGCATGGCTGAAGGGTCGGTATTCTAGATTTCTTCCAGGAAATGACGAATAACTGAAATCAAAAATGCATGTTTTTATGTGTTGTTTAGTATTTCCATTAAAACACCAAATATATTTCAAATTCGCATAGAATTAATAATACACATTTTACTTCTAATTGTATACTTCGCGTACTTTTTGTAGTACCTTTCTACTACCGTTTTCGCAAAAGCGATCACATTCTTTCCCTTTCTCCTACTTCCAAAATACAAATCTAGATAAAGGAGTGTCAAATTTTGGCTGTCACAAATTACATAACCTTGTATTATTGAATCATGGTGGTACCCCATGATAAAAAGTGTGTTTTCATAAAAACAGGTCATATGGTCTTGGTTGTTTAATGTTTTGAGTTTTATGTTGGGGGAAAGAAAATAAAGATCAGGTGTCAATCATTATTCTTGAGTGGAAAAAATAAAAATCGCAAGATAATCATTATTATTGAGTGAAAAAATAAATATTGAAGGATAATCATTATTCTCGATCAAAAAACTTAAAATCAAGGGGTAATCATTATTCTTGAGCGAAAAAATAAAAATCGTATTTTAATTATTATTTATAATTTTTATTAGTAAAACTTGAAAAATAAAAATCATTGTAAATTACGGTAGGACATACAAAGACAGATATGTGCGTATAAGACTACATCACCAAAAAAAGTTGCGGTTTTTCCGCCGGGATTACAAAATTTATTATATTCTAAGAGGTCCACCAAAATATTTCGGAAAAATATTAAGATTTAAGCGAGCTGGACCGATTTGAAAATACCTCCAAAAATTAAGTTTTTTATGAATAAAAATAGTTTCTTAAAGAACTTTTTGAAAAAAGTCCCCTCAGATGACAAATTAGATTAAGCTTAAAAAATCTGCATAAAAATATTTAAAAATCTTTTCAACGGAATCGTAAGAATGAGATTTGTGATGCGGTTTTTTTTATCTTTTTTCAAAGATTGCTTTACGAAAAACTTGACTAACTGGGCTAAAAATGCTTTTATTTAGACTTATAGGATCTCAATAGAAAGGTATTTTCACACTGTTTTTATTTCTGGCAAAAAAAAAACCTCATTCGTGTCCCATCTTGTTTTTTTCGAATACCAACACATCTTAATTCAACTTTGAATGACGTTCGTTCATCCTACCTTTCTCTTCCATCCTTTGAATTAGTTTATTAGCAAATAAATAAAGGGTGAGAAAATACCTTTCCAATGACACCTCTTAAGTCTAAATCGGAAGAGTTTAGGTTCAGTTATTCAAGTTTTTCCTATACCAATCTTTGAAAAAAGTTAAAAAAAAACAGCATCAAAAATCTCATCATTACGATTCCGTTCAAAATTTTTTTTTAATTTTTTTTATATTTTTATGCAAAAATTTTAAGCTTAAACCGTTTTGTCGTTTGAGGGGATTTTTTCAAAAAAAAATCTTTAAGAAACTATTTTTATTCATAAAAAACTCCATTTTTGGAGGTATTTTCAAATCCGTCCAGCTCACTTAAATCTTAATATTTTTCCGAAATATTTTGGTGGACTTCTTAAAATATAATAGATTTTATAATTCCAATGGAAAAATAGTACCGATTATTTTTGTATGGGGAGTGATGCAGTCTGGTGCGTATACATAAAATTGCTGTACGACACTTACAACATGTTGATTTTTTTTATTTAAATTTAAAGAATAATGATTATTTCCATCCCTGGATATAAGTGGGCGGTGCCACCCCCATTTTCCTAAAATTTCCCGAAAAAAAAACATTTCTTTGCTAAAGAGCGATTGTATATATCAGTTTTGAAAAAATATTGATGAGTTCCTTAGCCACACTGCTCAAAAAATCTGAAAGTCCTGTACAATATAAATTCAAGGCCGTATTTAAGAAAAGTCGACTAATTTTTATGCGATTGCAATAAATGAGCTAGCAGTTTATTTAGAAATAGATTTAGTTTTAGATACTACTACATATTTTGCGGTGTCATGCTTTCGACAACCGTTCTAATGCAGTATCATGCTTTCGGCAATCGATCAAATTCAGTTATTGCTGGTTTCGTGCACGATTATTCGGAATACCGGTTTGCCGAAGTCAATTCAATTTCGATTCGCTGTTAAAATGATCGTTCACTTGGGCTGGCGCTGTTTGCAAGCACTGTATGCTTTGCGGTGGCGATCATTCATGCAGTATGCTTATAGTCACAAAAACAGCATTGCATGCCATTCTCTTATTGGTACGTCATCATAGTCAGGCGGAGGGACTTCGGCTCCATCATGGGGTTCGTCCCTTTCACTACCTTCATTGCTGCTGGCATTCAATGGGGCGAAAGTGTTTCCTCCATAATTTAAGTATGCTTTGGACATCGACCACTAGGTCGCCATGGTTGTTCTTACAGGAGTTCGCCCAGGCTTTGCCAGTTACACGTAGCACAGATAATATCCCTGGAGTGTCGGCAATTTTTTCGGGAGGGTGTGACTACGCGATTGGTCAGCAATCTATGAACCCTAGTCTAGAATGCCTTATCACGTTATGTAATCATGCCTTTCATACATCTGGCAACGTTCGTACTGTGCGGTCACTTAAACTTTCGCTTGAAAGAATTTCCAAAGTTTAACTCGTTTACAAAGTGCTAAGCAGTTCTAATTTGTGTTATTCACACCGTAAAAAGTTTACTGAAGCCAAATTCCAATAAATTGACTTGATTTAGTCATAAAGTGCGTTGATTGAAAAGTTTTATTTAGTCGGCCTTCGTGCATATTTGCCTGTTTTGGTGCATTATTGTTGCTTTTGCGTGAGAGTGTAAGGAATATCGCATTTGTTTGTTCATTTTGCTTTCTTTCGCGCTTTACACACACCTTTGTTTATCATCGACAGTCGCTTTCTTGGTGACAGCTGATTTTGTTAACTCAGTGGCTTTAAAACTGTTAAGTTCAGCACGGTTTCTAACCATTGAACTTCACTAAATAAGACCACTAGCTATTAAACTGCCAATTACTGTGAGCTTGAAACGTTTTCGTACAATACATTCCTAATTTCGCTATTTTTATTCTTTTTTAATAAAATTCGCTAAAAATGTCCTGTCTGTTCGAAAAATGTAATGTAAAAGCCGGTTCGGACCGTTTTGTGGCGTGCTGGCTTTGCGATGAACTGTCTCATTTAAAGTGTGCTGGTATTAATGGGAGAGTTCTGGATATGATTATTGGAGACAATGGACTTCGCTGGTCATGTCCAAAGTGTAAAAAAACTGTTGTGGATCTCTGTAAACTATTTAGAACCGCTAGAAATGGATTTTCGGAGATAAGCAAAGAGCTAAAACTGCTCAACGAGAAGTTCAAGAAGTATGAGGATGAATTCAAAGAATTTAAATTATTAGATACTTCCTCCTCCTCTCCTTCTCCTGGAAAAGGTCTTAAGAGACGTAGGAGAGGCGTGGAAAATATTGTGTTGAATCCCATCACTGTGGACCTGGATCTTCCGCAGAACCGCCCACTTTTGACTCCAGCTATGAACAAAGAACTCATAAGCTTTAACACACCGATTCCTCGGCGGACTGAATCTCCCCAACCACGTCCTTCTTCTACTGGAGCCTCACTAAATTCCTGTTCAACAGCTTCATCTCAACCCTCCACCACATCTGAAGCCATCTCCGATTGCGTCAACACCGTTCCAATGCAAGTAGTCGTTGCTCCTTCCAAAAACTCCACAACTACATCTCAACCCCCTACCACATCCGAAGCCATCGTTGCTCCTTCCAAAAAGTTGACAGCTGTTCCGCAACCCCCTGTTCCGCAACCCCCTACCACATCTGAAACCGTTTCCGATTGCGTTAACCCCGTCCCGAGGGATTTAATCGTTGTCCCTTCCAAAAAATCGGTCTTTATATCTAGGTTTTCAAAAGATACCACTGTCGATGATGTGAAGGGGTATTTAACTTCCAGGCTGATAGCAAATGAGTTGCATGTACGCAAGTTCAGATTCTCGTATGAAAGAAGCATTTCTTCTTTTAAAATAGACATATCCGAAGACTGCTTTGATAGAGTAATGAGCCCATCTTTTTGGCCAAGCGGTGCCTTCATTCGCGAATTTGAATTTAGATCTAGACCGCAAGGGCAAAATTTGGCTCAACTTCCGCTTTCCACCTCGGCATCAAAAAACTAATAAGTAACCTCACCATTAGCATTTACTACCAAAATGTGAGAGGTTTGAACACAAAGCTATCAAGGTTACACTTGCAGTCCTATGATTTTGACTTCAAAGTACTGGTGTTTACTGAAACCTGGCTCAAGCCGAATGTGTTCAACTCGGAAATTTTGTGTCCTAAGTATGAAGTGTTTCGAAACGACCGTTTAAATAAAAAAGGTGGAGGCGTCTTAATCGCTGTCCAGACTGACCTTTCTTCTGAAGAAATTGAGTTCACTGACACCGATGAAGTTGAATTCCTCTGCGTTCGAATAAGATATCATTCTATTAGCGTTTATCTTGTTGCTGCTTATATACCACCTAACTCGAGCCTTTCTGTTTATTTAAAACACTCCTCATTACTGCTCTCTCTACATGCCATGGTGAAGCCCTCCGATACTGTTATTGTCCTGGGTGACTTCAATCTTGCGGGTGTTTCTTGGGATCTAATAGATGGTATTCTAGTACCAAATTCCTCTCGTGATCTCTTCAATCAATTTTTGAACGATCTGTCAGATCTTAGTCTTTACCAGATCAACTCTGTTAGTAATAACTTAGGTAAATGTCTGGATTTAGTTTTTGTGGACGATGTTTCCAACGTCACAATAGCCCCTAGCTATGCTTTGATTACCCCTGTTGATTCTCACCACCCACCACTAGAATTGTCCTTGATAAATTCACGCAACTCATGTTGCTTTATCAGTAAAAAATCAAGAGCGGAGTGTTACTCATTTAAAACAGCAGATTATAATAAACTTAGGTTAGAGATATCGAAGATAACTTGGCCCCAGTATGATGGGAATGCTGAAGATAGTGCCTTACATTTTAGCAATTCCTTACGCCACATTTTCAGTAAAATCATTCCTCTTGTTAAGGAAGCTAACGTAACGTCTAACGCTCAGTGGTTTACTGGCGAATTGAAACGCTTAAAAAATCAAAAATCCAAAGCATTTAAGCTTTTTAAAAAATCTGGCTTGTCTTCTCACTACTCCGCGTACTCCATTCTTAGGCATAAATACAATGTATTGAACAAAAAGTGTTACAATAATTATATTAACAGGGTTCGACTCAATATAGTTTCTAATCCCAAATCGTTTTACGCATTTGTGAACACTAAGCGTAAGACTAACGGTTATCCCTCAACATTGAAGTTAAATGACTTAGTTTCCAGTGACGAAAATATTATTGCCGATATGTTTGCTGGTTTCTTCGAGTCAAACTACTCTGCCAGTTCTACATCTTCCCAACTGAATTCGAATCTATCTAGCTACCCATTCGATCTGCCATCATTTGATTGTATCCGAATTCCATCGATATCTGCTGCGGACGTCCTCATTCATTTGAATTGTTTGAAAATTTCATATACAGCTGGCCCAGACGGTATACCCACAAGTGTTCTTAAAAGTTGTGCAGAGTATTTGTATAAGCCTCTGGCAAATATTTTTAATGCTTCCCTAAAACAGGGTGTCTTCCCATCTTCCTGGAAGGATTCGTTTATCTTGCCACTTTATAAAAATGGAAGTAGGACTAACATCGTAAACTATAGAGGAATTGCGAAGCTTTGTGCTATTCCTAAAATTTTTGATCGTTACGGAAGAACTATCTCACTCTATTACTTCTGCTATTGATCTATCGCAACACGGTTTTTGCAAAGGAAAATCAACTGTATCCAATCTTCTTGAATTCACTACTTAGTGTCTAATGGGTTTAAAAACAATCTTCGAACGGACGTGATTTACACTGATTTCAGCAAGGCATTTGATAAAGTATCTCATTCAACCCTTATATATAAACTTGATCGAATTGGTTTCCCTCCTATTCTTCTCAGCTGGCTTTCTTCTTACTTAGTGGATAGGAAACAAAGAGTAATTTTTAAAAATTGTACCTCCCGGCCAATACATGTCACGTCCGGCGTACCTCAGGGCAGCAATCTTGGTCCCGTCTTGTTTATTTTATTTATAAATGACCTTCCTAAGGTGTTGAATTACTCGAAATGCTTAATGTACGCTGATGATGTTAAGCTCTTTAAGTACATTAGTACTGCAGAAGATAGGGAGCATTTGCAAGCTGACCTAACCTGCATTTTCGAGTGGTGCGAAGCAAATTCCATGTCACTCAATTTGAAAAAGTGTAAATTCATGACCTTCTCTAGAAAATCGTTCTACCCATATGCGTATATGATATCTGACCACAATGTTGAGCAAGTGACCAATTTCATTGACCTAGGTGTAACTATGGATCCGAAACTAGAATTCAAGTCTCACATAAACTCCTGCGTGATTAGGGCTAGAGGATTGTTGGCTTTTCTTAAGCGCTGCGCCAAGGAGTTCAACGATCCTTATGTCACTAAAGTTCTCTTTACCTCTCTAGTTAGACCGATTTTGGAGTATGCATCTATAGTATGGAATCCTAGCTATCAAATTCATAGTGACAGGCTCGAATCAGTGCAGAAACAGTTCCTGTTATTTGCCCTCAAAAATTTATGTTGGGACTCGTCTAAAAATCTCCCACCCTACAAGGATCGCCTGAAGCTTATAGATTTGCCGACGCTTCAGAGTCGTAGAGAGATGCTTGGTGTTCTTTTTTTAATTAAATTAATGAACGGGATGGTCAGTAGTCCCTTTTTACTGAGTGAGATAAATTTTTGTATTCCTACAAGACCCACGAGACATTTTAAACCTATTGTGTTGAGTATTTGTAAATCAAACTTTGAAATGCATGATGCTTTTCGGTGCTTATGCCAAGATTTTAACAAGCATTATGATTGCATCGACATATCTGAATCGCTTTTTGTAATAAAGAAAACATTGCTCAACAAGTTAACTAAATAAACTAATATCTGCAACCGTGAACGAAAAAATTACACAATATCTATGACTGCTTAGTACAATTGTAACGGCTTCGTATATTTCCGCGACCGCGTAGGAGACAATAGGAGCAGGGATCGGAAACTCGGCCTTTCCGACCTCGCCCAACAGTTCGTCTATAGCGTGGAGCGGAAACTAGGACTTTCCGCCTGCCTCACTTACAAAGTAACGACTACGGGAACATGGATCGGAAGCTCGGCCTTTCCGACCATGATCAACGGCCTGTAAACAGGGCGGAGCGGAAACTAGGTCTTTCCGCCCGCCGCACACAAAAGTTGACTGGAGACAAGGCCTCGCCAGCTACCCATATTGCTATTGAATATCATTGTTATCTTTACAAGTTAATATTTATAATTATTTCACTCTGTAATGTATCACACATACTTAATTATTCTAAATCTTTTTATCTCAACTGTCTGTAAGAAAACATTTTTCTGTAGACTAAATAAATAAATAAATAAGGAATGCATTGAGACATGGCTAAAAGAACAACACGACTGGCCTTTTTGTCGCCAGGTATGTCATTTTAAAGATTATCTGCCCTAAACAGACTCAAACTTTGAAGCAATCCAAACATCGAGGTCGTTCATCTTCACGATGGCCCGGAACTAGAAATTGGACCAATCAAGCACGAAATTCTCCCGCTTCTAAGTCGTTTGTCGGCACCGAGGCGCTTGACCTGGCTGGGAAAGATAGATCGACCTCCCTCTGATGCGGAAAATCTAACTGGGAGGTTCCATGGGAAAGTGGACCTCAGTGCAAAATTATTTTCTTTATAAAACTAACGTGCGCATAAGACATCTGTAAAAATCTTGAATGAGCCAAAAAATAACAAATTAAAGCTTTAAAGGCATTTTTATTACCTTTTTTACGTTTTGAAATCAAGTTCTAAGTAAATTTTTTGATTGAGTTTAAAGTAGGTTGTATTGAATGTACTGTCAAATAATTTGCGATTCATAATTTAAGTGTTTGGTAAGAAAAATATAGAGTTGAACTCATCTACTTTAATTAAAATTGTGTTATACACTCTAAAAAGTGCATGTAAAAATACTACTGAAAAGTGTTTATTTTTCAACAAGATGTTCAAGATTCGATTTTGAACATGAGTTGTTTAAAATATA
>NW_023458556.1:92195129-92198009 GCF_013731165.1 Rhagoletis pomonella | reverse complement strand
CATTTATGCAAGTTTTATGTACAGAATGAACTAAAAAAATAAACTTTTTAAAGTTTCATAAATTGCATTTTATTTACATAAAATGTACAAAGAACTCAGACATTTTCAACCGGCTTCAAAAAAAGGGGAGGTTGTCAGTTCTTCGGAGTATTTTTACTTCTTTTATTTATTTCACCGCATAACTTTGCACTGCGTGAACCGATTTTTTTTACCGGAAAGATAGTACCGTCGTCCCGTAATTTGGTTTAGATCCGATCAGTAAATCATGAAAAAATTAACGGTTAAAGATGCACTCAACTTTCAAAAGTAATACAACATTTTACAAAAGAATTTTAATATAAATAAATTAAATAATTTCACGAAAGTTTTACACTTTTTTATTCATTTTCGTCGATTTCTTGTTCCTCATTTTTTAATACTTCGAATACGGAAAATTTAGCTGAACTTGTATTTTTATCATGTAGCTCATTTTGGTGGAACGAATTCCAAGTTAGCAAATTAAATCCTCGAATGCTTCTTAAGTACATATCAGTGATAAACTTTTTTAGGCTGTAAAGTTTAAAAAGCAACAGTAAGTGAGCATGCATTGCATATTTTTAGGACAATGTTTTCATTCGCAATTAAACTTTAAAGAGCTCTCAAGAAAAAAGAAAAATTCTTACAAAATGACGCACAAGAAATGGAAAAGAAATTTTTTTCTATCAAAATTTCTTAAATCATAATAAATTTAACCCCAAAACCCACCCCTTGTGTGCGCTACGTGATAAATTTGATATTTAAAAGTAAACAGACAATGCTTAATTTTGCACACACTAGGAGAGGAAACTGGTTACCTCTCTTTATATGCGTAAATTTAAACGAAATTTTTTTAGAGGAAATTTTAAACATTTTATGTGTAAACTATGAAAATGTGAACAATAAATGTTTAAAACTCAAAAAACAGATTTGAAATTTGTTCTACGCCACACATATGATAAGTAAAAGTAAGCAAGCAGTGTGTAAATTTGCATTCATTAAGAGAGGAAACTGGTTACCTATCTTAATATGCGCAAATTTAAACAAAAATTTTTTAGAGTGTATATTAAATTGTGTGACTGCTTTATCTATATTATGAGTTATTACCAAGCAGTATTGGTCTTGTCCCACCCGTGTTAAAAAAGCTAAAAGTTAAAAGTTATATTTAATTACAGAAGTTGAGGTTGCGTTTCGTGTTTGTTACCTAATGTTAGAAATTCATTACAAATATTCACCACAATTGCATTGTCGTTTCCACATAGTTAGATAAAAATAATTCAACAGAGAAGCATGTCTCACCCGTGACAGCTATGTATGGGACAGTTCTCAGAGGTAGGTTTACAGGGCTGATAAGCTTTATTTGTTAGTTGTGATGGTCGCAGGGGAGGAGGGGGGATGCGCGGACTCGTCCATTATCTATATACCCTTGTGGTCAGCTGATTAAGTTAAGTTACATTTTTACCAGTTTTGGTTTTTTATTTTGTTAGTCTAATGTTTATAGTTTTTTTTATAAAAGTTTACCACATTACCTAACCAGAACCACTTAAATCCACATTTCAAACTTATTACAAAAATTATAAAAATTCAACAAACATTAACAATTACACCCAAAAATTTTAAACATTTTGTTCAGAATGTTTAGGTATGCAGTTTTGTAGTCCATTAAATTTAAATAGGTAAAAGTCAAAATTTCAAGGCGCTAGGAAATCGCGTTCATTTTAATAATTTGTTTGGCTGCCGCCATTTTCTTTTATATAAAAGGCAACATCCTAAGATAAAACGTGAGTGAATTTAACCCCTACCTGGCTTCTTATATTTTCTAATAACTAATCTTTATATATGGACCACACTAAAAGCTCCTTTTCATATAAAAATTCGTATGGGGACTACCCGTGACAAACGTTGTCCCACCGGTGACAGAGGAATTTCGGATTTTTTGTATAATAAAGTCATCACTTTTTGTAGTTTTTGCTTTGTTTGTGTTCCTGATTCTTTGTTTTATTATAAGATATTAAGTTCACACAGAAAAGTGAAATAAATTCGCAGTTTCCGTAAAATATATCTGCTCCAAAAAGCAGGTTCTTTTTTTTGTCCTACCCGTGACAGAAGAAATAAATCAGATTTTTTCCATATAAAAGTAAGCTGGAATTTGTATTCGTATTTTGTAATAACTCATATAATAGTTAATTAGGTGTAGCTTTATCAAATTGCAGAATTGTTGAGTACTTTATATTTAAATTAAAAAAAGAAAGACAATTTTTTCTGTACAAATGTCCAACCCGTGATGGTGGAATCGCCCAACTGTAGACTACACTCGGGTACCACCAATAGTCGAATGGAGTGTTACACGAATGCTATCTAACAAGGGTTTGGATCGTATGAACTAGGGATGTTAATTTTTTGGCTTTTTACGATCCCGGGATTTCCGGGATGTCGTTATCACGATCCCGGGATCCCGCGATTAGTCCCGGGATTTAGATATGCATTACTTTTCAATAACTTAAATCGAAAAAATTGCTTCTAAATTGTTTGAGAAGATCTCCTACTTTGTTTTTGTTATTTATGGCCTTATAACAATTTAAGTGTGCTCTGCCCAATCCACAAGAAAGGTGACCCCGCCCCATTCGCGCCAACTACCGCGGGATCAGCCTTCTAAGCATAGGTTACAAGGTCTTATCGAGCGTATTGTGTGAAAGACTGAAGCCCACCGTCAATGAACTGATTGGGCCTTATCAGTGTGGCTTTAGACCTGGCAAATCCACCATAGACCAGACAATACGCCAAATCTTGGAAAAGACCCGCGAGAAAAGGATCAACACTATTTGTCGACTTTAAAGCCGCTTTTGACAGCACTAAAAGGAGTTG
>NW_023458556.1:92129111-92195029 GCF_013731165.1 Rhagoletis pomonella | reverse complement strand
AACCCGCTGTCGGTAGCAGAGAAAGAGGGAGGCCTCCACTGCGATGGAAAGATCAGGTGGAGAAGGACTTGGCTTCACTTGGCGTTTCCAATTGGCGTCAGTTGGCCCAGAGGAGAAACGACTGGCGTGCTTTGCTGAACTAGGCCAAAATCGCTTAGGCGGTTACAGCGCCAAAAAAGAAGAAGAAGACAACAATTATGTTCAACAACTAGCCAATGCCCGCTTACTTCGCGGCGCCTAATAAGAACTTTTGCGTTGGACAATGCAAAAGAGCATTTAAAAACAAAAATAGTCTGTAAAGTCAAAATTTTTGGTTTAAGTTGAAACCACTAAGGCGCAGTATCTTCCTCACACATAGGCCAATAATAGTAACGCTAGGCCATATGGAATACCAATCTCTTTCAGTGTCATGAGCTTTACCGATGGTCTTATTTCCACCTGTGAGATCTCTGCCAAGCGTGCGCAATCTTTTTCTATGATCTTACAACTACAACACTGGTGCGATGCGTTTATTTATTTTATTTATTTATTTATTTATTTCAATTACGGTACAGATCTAACACAACAACCAGGCGGTTTTACTTTCAAGTGTTAGATGTTAGGATTACATGGCTAAGCACAAATGCATTTAATAAATTTAACTAGTTACTTACTTGCTATTTGAAAATGAAAATGAAGAGTCGCATTAATTATAAGACATATATAAGACAAGATATAGTTGAGAGGAAAATTGTAGAAAGAGGCTAGGTATTTGAGAATAGAATAAGACAAATGACAGGAATAAGGTAGGAAAATGACAAAAAAACTGCGATCAATTGGTCCCCGCCTGGGCAAAATGTCGATGCAATTCTTCTCTTAAAGGGTAGAGCGCTTCTGATGGTTCTGATTGCTAGAGGTAAAGCGTTCCAAAGACGGATAGCAAAAACAAAAAACTGACGTTCAGATTTGAGGCAATTGTATTTAATACAGATAATTTGGAGTGCTCGTTGCGATCGGGGAAACTGTAATCGTTCATGGAGATATTTGGGCTCATGTGTGATTAAGATTTTGTGAAGTAGTGTAAGGCATTTTAGCTCCAATAGCTTATCAAATGATATACCGTTGATCTTAGTGCTATATTTAGAGATATGTTCGCGGCGTCCAATTCCGTAGACATATCTGGCGATATTATTTTAAAGAGTGTTGAGTTTTTTCTTGGCCGCACTATCACAGTTAGCGTACAGCTCGCATCCATACAAAACTGTCGGTAGTAAAAAGGTTTTCGCTAACAGCAGTCGAATTTTTACTGGTGTAAAATGCTGAGTGATCCATAAGGACCTAAGCATTCCATATGTTTTACCCATTATGCTGGAAATATGATTGTTCCATGTCAGCGTTCTGTTAAATATTATTCCCAGGTTTCTGGCAGTGTCAACAAAATCTATCACTGAATTGTTCAAAATTACGTTCATCAAGTTTGAAGTGTCTTCTATAAATTGGAATACATTGGGATTTGTTAGGGTTAATTACTAATCCGTTATTTCTAGCCCAGTCGTTAACACGTTCAAGGTCCAAATTTAAGTTACGAATACAGACATTGATTGACGCAAAGGGAAAGCTAACATACAGTTGGACATCGTCGGCATAAATATGAATATCACAGTATTTTAAAATTTTGGGTATGTCTTTAATATACAGCACAAATAACAGTGGACCTAGTATTGATCCCTGTGGAACACCCCTAGACTTGGACAAAAATTCAGATATAGCACTACCAATACATACAGCTTGTGATCGATTTGCTAGGTACGAACTAATTAGGTGATGAGAAATTAAACAAGTTTTTTAGTTTTAAACATAAAAGTTTGGTGTCAATAGTGTCAAAAGCCTTGGAAAAATCGAGTAGAGTTAGGAAAGTAACATGATTTTTGTCCATGTTTTGCCTTATATCATCTAAAACCTTTAATAGTGCGGTGACGCAGCTTCTATTAGTCCTGAAGCCTGATTGATGTGTACTCAAAAGAGAATTACGACTCAAAAAATAATTAATTTGTCGATGCATTAAGCGCTCCAGTACCTTGGATAAGAAGGGCAATATAGCAATTGGTCGAAAATCGCCATTGGGTTTAGAAATGGGAATGACCTTGGCTCTCTTCCAGCACGCTGGATAAACACTGGCATTCATAGCATGCGTAAGGTAAGGAAGGATTTTGGGGAGGAGACATTTAAGAAATTTTGGGTGAATGCCATCGAACCCAACGGCGTTAGATTTAACATCAAGTATTGACTGGACAACATCACATTCGTCTACACGTTCAAAATAAAACCGGGGCAAAGTATTAAGTGTACGCGTGTTATAACAAATATTATCACACGGAGCAGACAAATTAACAAACTTTTCATTTACATCGTTGACATTGACAGATTCAGTAATGTTTGCCAATTCCAATTTCACGCACCTGCTTCCAGGTCTGATTAGAGCCGATGGCAGTACTGAACTTGTACTCATAATACTTTAATTTCTGATTCTTAATGGCTTTCGTAAAATTTTTCCTCCTAATCCTGTACTCGTTGTAGAGCATTTCCATTCTTTGTTGCTTCCATTTTCGGTACGCTACGTTACGACTTTCAATTAAGTTTTGTATGTAAGCGTTGAACCAGGGGCGAGTCTGAGTAACGTTTTGCTTCGTTACAAGTGGCACAAACCGGTTAAAGAGGGACTTTATATGTGTCTGAAGGAAATCAATTTGACTTTCTGATGATACCATGTCACGAACGTGACCCCAATTGACTGTGTCGACAGCTACCGAAAGTTGCTCATAATTGATGCGAGTGAAGTCACGATATGAGTATGAATACTTGTCGTGTACAAAATGAAAGTCATAGGTCAAGAAAAATTAGATCGTGCTTAGAAAAATTCGGTACTGAAAGTTGGTCGTAGAGAAATACTTTTGCCTTCACGCTGACGAAGAAAATGTCCAATAGGGTGCTGCTTGTTTGAGTATAGTGCGTGGGTGTGAAGCAATTAACGGGGAATAGACCAATATTTAGCATGGATATAGAAAAATTTGTGTCGCTGAGTAAATCACAATTAAAATCACCAGTGATAATGATGTTGTTGTAACCTAAGGTGATATCTTCTAAAATGTCGATAAATTCACTATAGGCTATGTTCCGCTTTGGTCTGTAGATGCAGCCTATAAGAATTTTATCAGTTTTAGATAAGATCTCGAGAAAAAGATATTCAATTAAGTTATTTTTAGAGGATACGCATTTAACTTTGCACGAAAGGCCATTTTTAACAAACATAGCCACCCCACCACCATGCCCAACTCTATCTAAACGAAATAGCTTGTAGCCATTCACACAAAACAAATCACTACTCAAATACGAAGACAGCCAAGTTTCAGATATACACACCACGTCGACATTAGAAGATTCAAATATGTATCTGAATTCGTCAATCTTGTTTGATAAGCTTTGAGCATTCAAATGACAGACTTTTATTCCGTCCCTTTGTTTGTCTAAAATGCGAATCATATTGAATGTTTTGTCTCTGGAACGACAGTAATCTTCAAATTTCAGAGACATTAGTTCTGAAAGAGCGCACTCCGCCTCTCAAGAGAAACTGCATGGGCAGACGAAGAAGAGTAAGGTTGAAGGCAGATTTTATGTCACATATGTAAGGAGAGACAGTAGAAAGAGAAGAATCGGGGAGATAGAAAAAAATATAAACATATTTAACATACTTAATTACTAATATTAAAAACATAAGAAACATATGCATATATATTGAGTGACACAAATTAACGCTCACGAAACAGCCGCTGCAATCCGACGAAGAACTTCATTGCTGGATACTTGCACTGCATTGCTGTTGGGACGAACTCGTTTGCCGAGAATTGAAAATACTGACATTATTTGTTTTTGCCTCTTCAATTGCATAGCAGACTGCATAATGTCCCGTCTGTGCTTGGTGAGGCTCTCATGAATGTCTACTCGCCCGTCAGAGTCGTGCCCGATGTCGCGCAGCAGTATTGGCCTCTTTGCAGATTTTCGGAAGCGCGCAGCTGCCCGAAACAACAAGGAACGATCGGCAGAAGAGCGCAACTTTACTACTACGGGGCAGCTGCAGGCGGAATACAGCGCACACTGGCGGAACATCTAGCTGAATCGCACAACAAAGCTGGGAGAAAGTCTCACATAGCTTTTCGTTATCCGTTTGCGGAACACCTCGTAAGATGACGTCAGGTGACGAAAGCGCATTCTGACAGTCGTCAAGTTGTGCTCTAAGCATTTGCACCTCGGTACGCAATTCGTTAACTTTACCACATTCTCGCTCGGCTTTGTTTACGCGTTCCATCACATTCATTGCTGCTGGTTTTTGCGCTTTCAAGAACTGCACATCAGTGCACAGCTGTTGTATAGGTGCGCATTCAATCTCGGCTTTCGTGACACGCTCTTCAATTTGTTTCACCTTCTGCTTTAAATTTGCCAGATCTGCCGTTAACTCACCCAGCCTCTGCACAACACGCCCCTCCGACTCCCTCATACATGCGGACAGCTGCTCGATAATGCTATCTTTTTGAGCATCAATTTTGGCTTCGAGTCGACCAAAACAATTGTCAATTGACATGCTTTCCCCAGTCTTGCTGTGCTGAAGAGGGGAAACTGTTGCTTGACGCGCGGTCTGCGTTCTGGTTGATGATCGCATTTTGCTTGTGTCTTTTAATTTCTAGATTTGCGATTCGAAGTTAATGATGTCCGAGCAAAGCCAGCCAAATTAACCCTTTTTTAAACCCTTTTTTAAAAAACTTTTGAGGGTAATAAACACAGTGCAACCTTCGAATAATACTATTATCGCAGCGCTGTAAAAACACGTCTACTCCACAGACATACTATATCGTTACTTCAATCTTATTTATTGACTTGTTTTTGTATTTATTTAAATTCTCCTTTTTTTCTTCAAAATACTCTGGTTTTTAGAAATTTAACGGAATTCTGCAGTAGACGGCACAATGCTACTACGGGTACTTGTCGACAGATGACGCTGGTGATTATTATTTATTGCCAACAGATGGCGCTGGTGATGCCCACAGCTGGTCGATCCTCAGCAGAAATTTCAACCGCAACAACAATTGTATGCAAACGCCAACAGGCAGCTAATAGCGTTGATGTTTTGTGTATTTTAATTATGCACTCACTTGCCAGTGGTACTTGATACCTCCACGCTGTAGCACGACTGGAACCGCCAGATAAACACCTCACAATCTCTTTATGCTTGCAAAATATTGTTTAATTTATAAACTTTATCGGGAGCTTACGAATTTCCTTTTACTCGTTACAGAGTTGCCATGTTATGTGCCAATAAAGTTCTTATAAGGAAACTCAAAAGCACAGAAGTGCGTTTTCTGTTATAGAAAGGCCAAGAATTCTCGCTGTCTCACAGGATGAAAAGTTTTCCGGTACATTGGCTAAATGAGTCGTGTGATCTCTTGAATATCTTCCAAATGTAGCAACTGATATACAATCTTTCCTTGTTAATTCGCCACTTTTACAATAATATTTATGAACTGATTTCTAGGTAGAAGCAAGATCGGATGATCGTGCATGAGGGCGTCAGACAAACTTAACCCCATCCTTCATTTAGACATCCGAAAACTAAATTCATATAACTTAGACATAGGGCCAAAGCAGACCACACGAGGTTTCTATATATTTCGCCTGTAGAGTCCATTTTCTGCAAAACCATTGCTTACCATAAAATGAACACGTGTTATGAATTTCTACCTCAACTCCAGCGACACTCATTGGGTCAATTTTTATCAAAAGAATTTTCCATCTTACAGGTACATAGCTCAAATTTAAAATTTGAAAGAAATCGTTTAATAAATACGATTACGATACGAAATAACTCCACTCCAGCACCACATAGCGAGTTTTCTAGTAGCATGTAATAGGACTATATATCTATGTAGGATAACCTCCGACAATCTGACGAAACTCTATTCATTGTATTTTTAACTTAGCTCGAACACATACCCGAGGTACATAGCTCACATTTAAAATTTGAACGAAATCGGTCAATAAATACGATTTTTATAAATAACTCTACTCCAGCACCACATAGCGAGTTTTCTAGTAGCATGTAATAGGACCATATATGTATGTAAGATAACCTCCGACAATCTGACGGAACTCTATTCAGTGGCTATCATTTTATGCAAATAGGTATGTAGATAGGACAGTCTACACCGAAACTCGTAAAATCTAAGCTCCATTCTTCGTGAAAAATTAAAAACAAATTCTTCAAAATTTTCCGATAAATCTTTCCTTTTACTAAAAATTAAAAACAAAGTTACAATAGTTCAATGGGATTTAGACATCTAGGAGAAAATGGTTCCCATTCGAATGATACTTGCGCGTTTACGTAAATGTACATCGATCCAGCTTTTCCAATAATTACCACTTTTCGCCATAATACGGTATTGATAACATATTTACTGTGTCGAATTTCAGGACGTTAGCGTAAGCGGTTTCAGAGATAAGCTATATGAGAAGTTCAGTTTGTATGGAAGGTGCCACGCTTCCTTTTCCAATGCATTTGCAATATATGCATCAGTGCTAAGATTCAGTTCCCCTACAGTTTCAACATACCGAGTAAATTATTGGTCGGAATATTTATTTTCAAGGTGCTGGCATATGTTCCAAATATGAACCAAACGGGGCACCCGTTTAGTAGTTTAGTGAAATACATTGAACAGAGAACTGTGTGAAATTGTTAGCGTGACGTCTCAGATTTCTTAATTTTTTGGCAGCAACAACAAAAAGTTTTGATTTGTTTAGCGAAAAACCTTCCACACAGAAGTCGCAAAAAAGTGCGATTGGTTATGCTTGAACACACTTAATTGAATGTCAATAAAATTAAGTTTGTGGTTATATCAAGGCGAAATTTTGAGAACAGTCTCTAAATATAAACACTAACTCTAAATATAAACAACGACGCATTGGAAAAGTTAATACATTCAAATACCTAGGAATAATGATCGACGATAAAGTAAAACAAAAATAAAAAATGGATTCTATATTTTCAATTAGACCTCTAGCAATATGTATGATGCGATTACCAACTACAGACAGACAGACCAAAATTATAAAAATTTTAGATTTGGCTTCTGTTGATCTAATAAACCGTTTATTAATTTTTCTTTAACATCAATTATGTTTAGATATCGGCCTGTTGCAATTTTATTATTCTCAAATAGTTTCGATTGATACCCATATGGCAACATTTAGCTTATCTTACAAATTTAACTGAATTAATGTTTTCAAATAAGTGGCAACCCGCTTCAAAAATATTTTCAAAAGTAAGCTTCCTAATCCTCTTTAGTTTAATGTCCGTATTGTAATGCTTTCTTTTTTTTTACAAATTTAAATGAATACAATTTTCCAAGCAGTTGGCAAATCCTCTAAAAATATTTTCGGCATTAAAATGCCCTAGCCTCTTTAGTGTGATGCCAATATTGCAATATTTAATTTATGCTATCAATTAAATTAAATTAAAGTCTTTAAATAAGTGGAAACGTTCCACAAATATATTTTCAGATGTAAGCCTTTGTAAACCTCTTTCTTTTGACAGCCATATTGCAGTATTTACTTTACCGTATCAATTGATCTAAACTGAAATTTTAAACACAGGTGGCAACTCTCTAATTTTTTTCTATATTGTAAGCTAGATCTCTAGCGATACATCGATGAAAACTGCATTTAATTCCATGTTTTCGAGTGATGCGCGTACAAATATATATAGAGAAAGAGAGTAAAAATTCTAAAAATTGTTTATTTGGCCTCTGTAGCTCTAATAAAAACCCACCATATAAATTTTTCTTTAATATTTATAAGGTACAGACATCGGCCTGTTACAATTTTATTATAAGTATATAGATTTCATTTAGTTTATCAATTTACCATTATCAAATTTTTCAAACAGGTGGCAACCCTCCCAAAAATATTTTTGGCAGTAAAATTTCCTAAAACTCTTCAGTTTGGAACCCATATTGCAATATTCGATTTATTTTATAAATTAAATTAAATTAAAATTTTCAAACAGGTGGGAAGTCTAAAAAAATATTTTTGGCTGTATTTCTTAAGCCTCATTCTTTTAACGCCCATATTTCAATATTCACTTTTTCATATCAATTTACTTAAACTGCAATTTTCAAACAGGTTGCAACTCTCTAATTTTTATTTACAACGCTTTTATCAACTTGCAATGTTGTGGATCCAGAAGCTTTCAAATGTTGTGTGTCCGACACCATAAAGCAAAGCTTTGAAAAGCTCCTATAAAAAAGCATAGTGAATAGGGCGACATCTGTAGTGAAGTAGTGCATAGGGCGATAGCTGTAGTGAATAGGGCGAGGTAGATGACATCTAGATGTCGCCGTTTGCTACACCGGAAATAGACGACACGTCAATTCTTTAAATAAAATTAATTGGTGCTCGTTCGTATGTACATACATATGTAAATGCATGTGTGTGCACCTTTCTATTAATATCGTTGAATTATTTTAATATCTATTGCAAACTTTTATTCATACAGGACTAAAAAGGAGAAAATAAATAATATAAAAAAAACTTTTTAATATACAACGCTTTTATAAATGGACTAAAAAGTAGAAAATAATATTTCTCAGTCCCATAGAATTTGTTTTGATAACTTTTGATTTTGAAATTTTACCAAAAGTCATTATAAACAATCTATGAAATTGAAAATGAAAAGCGTGGGGCGCATGTATTACACTTGAATTGATATGAAAAGTAATATATGTATGTATGTATGTGGGTATATGAATAACGACCGCTTAAAATCGATTTCTAAGTTCTACTTTCGCTGTAGAAATTTTAGGTCTACGTTATGTAGTTTGACTATTGTCAACTAAATCGAATGCTTTGTAAGTGAAGTGACTTGTGGACCACTTGAGGTATAGGTGGACCAGTTGGTAACCACTTTGGGACCAGTTGGTAACTAGTTCGTGGGACCAGTTGGTATCCAGTCGGGGACCAGTCCGGGAACCAGTTTGGGACTAGCCCGAAACTACTTACCTTTGGACCAGTTGGGGACCAGTTGGTCTTTTTAAGCTCCTGTGGCCGTATTAAGGGTAATTCTTGGGCTCCTGCACTGCCTTCTGCCTTCTACGGTGGTAATTTTGGGCCGGGTTGCCTGTTTTGGCGGATTGTTGTGCTGTGTGCCGCGTATTACGTGTGCCGGGTACCACTTTCTAGAGCGAATTGCTCTGGGGAACGTGTTGTGTGAGTTGCTGGCTTTTTGGCTAGACTTTGAGGAGGGTTTATACACGCATATCGGCGGAAATAGACGACACGCCATTTCTTTAAATAAAATTAATTGGTGCTCGTTTGTATGTACATACATATGTAAATGCTTGTGTGTGCACCTTTCTATTAATATCGTTGAATTATTTTAATATCTATTGCAAAATTTTATTCAGACAGGACTAAAAAGTAGAAAATAAATAATATAAAAAAAACTTTTTAATATACAACGCTTTTATAAATGGACTAAAAAGTTGAAAATAATACTTCTCAGTCCCATAGAATTTGTTTTGATAACTTTTGATTTTGAAATTTTAGCAAAAGTCATTATAAACAATCTATGAAATTGAAAATGAAAAGCGTGGGGCGCATGTAATACACTTGAATTGATATGAAAAGTAATATATGAATGTATGTATGTGGGTATATGAATAACGACCGCTTAAAATCGATTTCAAAGTTCTACTTTCGCTGTAGAAATTTTAGGTCTACGTTATGTAGTTTGACTATTGTCATTTAAATCGAATGCTTTGTATTGCATGCGCTCCACGCTTTTCATTTTCAATTTCATAGATTGTTTATAATGACTTTTGCTAAAATTTCAAAATCAAAAGTTATCAAAACAAATTCTATGGGACTGAGAAGTATTATTTTCAACTTTTTAGTCCATTTATAAAAGCGTTGTATATTAAAAAGTTTTTTTTATATTATTTATTTTCTTTCTATATTTTAAGTTAGACCTCTAGCAATACATCGGTGAAAACTGCATTCAAATCCATGCATTCGTTTCCGAGTGACGCGAGTGCAAACATACAGACAGACAGAGAGACAGACAGACAAAAATTCTAAAAATCGTTGATTTGGCTTCTGGTGCTCTAATGAAGACCCCCCACATTAATTTTTCTTTAATATCTATAATGTACAGACATCGACCTGTTACAATTTTATTATATGTACAGATTTTTATTGACGGGCTCAAGCGTTTTTAATGAAAAACTATTGTGGAAAAGCAACAATAATTTGAAAAAATGGTAGAAGTGATAGCTATTTCGGAAATCACCACATTTCCTCATCAGACTTCATTTAGTGGGATTTGATCCAACGTACCCAGCTGACTCATCCTACCATAAATATAAAACCTACTTTTTTATTTAAAGTGGAGTTTTTATTTTTTCTCTCTGACGTCAGAATTTATTTTAAAGGGCTTTTGTAAATTCAAAGATATGATTAATTCCAAAAATTATCTAAAAAATTAAATGCATTGTAGGATAAAAATATGGATACCAAATAAAAGGAAAGAAAGAAGGAAGGAAATTTCTTTAGAAACTAAAAAAATTAAAATTTTTTGGATTCACAAGCATTGTAGAATAAAAAGATGGGTGCCAAATAAAAGGAAGGAAAGAAGGAAGGAAACTTCTTTAAAATTTAAAAAAATTAAAATTTTTGGATTCACAAGGACGAATAGGTAATTTTTCAAGCTGATAAAGTTATCGAGTTTATATAAGTCCTCAACATACATTTTTTTAAAAACAAATATTGCGAAATTTCAAGGAAAAAATTTTAAAGGAGATTTTCAACACTTACCAGTCCATATGCACAAAAAATTTAATCTGAGAATTACTTCTTTAACTTGATACCCATACTTCTTTTCCGAGCACATTTCACTGAATTTTTTAAATCATTTTGGAATTACTTACGGCAGGGTGAAAAACTAAAAACTCAATTTTACAATATTTGGCCCATGGTTTCACGCATATATTGATTTTTGTGTGTAAAATTTACTATCGCACGATGTTGTATGTATAATGAGCTAGACATTTATGAAAAAATATTAATTATTAAATAAAAAAATAAATATAGCCAATACTGATCAAGAAAAGGAGTTTCTATTATTGCCATCAGTCCAAACTACAAATCCCGAAAATCCCGCGATTATTTGCCAAGAATCCTGGGATTTTCGGGACCTAAAAAAGACCAGGATCCCGGGATTAACATTCCTAGTACGAACACAGGCCGTCTCGACGTTCTCAACCTGTAATTAATTCTAACGTTAATAACAATTTTGGAAACTTTCTCCCACATAAGACAATTAATAGGTGCAATCCCGTATTCCTCAAACTAAAACCAGTAAAACTGTCAAAAAATGAAAATTCGCTCAGAACCAGAGAGTAACAATGAAAAGAACGGGATCGCTTTCTAGTAAAAAAAAACTACTGTCAACTTTAACATAACCTCCAAATTTTGGTTGTAAATGTTTGCTTTTTTTTGTATGTAAACACACTCAGCTCACACATGTAAATAACCAAAAATACTTTCAAATTCTTTAGAATCCACTTAAACAAGTAATTAAATACTTTTCAACTTAAATTAGCAGAGTGCGCTTTTCTTTTGTTTACAATTGGGTTGCCAAACACACTACAGCTGATCGTTTGACACATTTACCAGAATTTACCAGCAAAATATTTTCGGACTAAAACTGCTAAGTTCTGACAGAGGACCTTATTTACTCTCTTCTTTGTCCTCTCAATAGTCACAGAACCGAGTACGGGATCGATTTCCAGTAAAATCTGACTGATTCTGACTATTTTTGACTAGTTCGGACTCGTACGGGATCGCAACTAATATCATTCAAAACTGGAACGTTAGATACGATGGGTCGTCTGATAGTTTAACAGTCGATGAATTTATGTATCGAATTAGGTCTCTTACTCGGGTACATTTAAATAATGATGTTGAACTTCTGTGTAAACATATACGCATGCTTCTCACAGGTAAATTGCGAGATTGGTTTTGATGCTACCACAAGCAAAATAATGTTATTGTATGGCAAAACTTTTTGCTGCGCTCAAAGACCAATTTAAAGATTATCGTTTGAGCTTCGATATAAAAGAACAAATAAAAAGTAGAGAGCGAAGAGTGTTCTAAACCTATTACGAGAATATTTGGCGTATTTGCGATCGCTTGACAATCCCTATGAGGAAGTATTATTTGAAATTTTAATAAGGAATCTGAAACCGGAAATCCGAAACGAGTTGCTGTATGTTAATGTACGTTCGGTTGCTCATCTGCGTAAATTGTGCCAAATGCGAGAAAATCTTCTTTCCGACGAAAGTTTTAGTCGAGCTCTACCCGTAAAAAATTTACGACGGGACATTTCTGCTATTGACGATGCGCCAGTTTCAGCAGATGCATTTGATGAAGAAGTGGAAGGTACATTGGAGCAGTGCAACAAAATGCTCCCTCCAAATGTTGGAATTGCGGGCAGAAAGGTCATTATTGGATGGTCTATCAGTTCGCACTGTCTTTTGCTATGGTTGTGGATACCCGGACACTTAGGCGACCACCCAGTGTAGCAACTGTACTCCACGACGGATGGAAAACTCCTTCAGAGGTGCACTACGAAACAATCGAATGCCCACGAAGTAAAAAACAATAACAATTTTCAGCGACAAATTTCTCGGAAAACTCAGAGGATGTCAAGTCTTATGATACTTTGCTTAAACAACAGGACGTGGAATAGACTTCCAGACAAAACAGGAAATACCAAAGCACAATTTTCCATTCCACCTTGGTCCATACCATGAAAGACTTAAAAATTATAGGAATGTAAGACAAACACTTTTCAACCAGGATGTAGCGCTAAAACCCGGGAGGAATTCAACACGAATTCAGAATTATTTTAAAGACATTCGACCTACACGGCAGGTCTTAGTAGCGTCGATATTCTCTAATAACTCTGATGGTATATTTTATGCGAACATGAACTTTTTTAGATTTTTCAGAGCTAGATTTGCTTGATACAGGAGCCAAAATTAGTTCCATTGGTTCGTCTCTAACAGAAGTATATTCAAACAAACACGAAAACTGCTGATGGGAAAGCGCACCGAATCGTTGGATATTTAAACGAGGAAGTAGATCACCAAGGGCTAAAGAAAAAACTTAAAATTTGTATCATGGATGGCACTCGCTTGATATTGGGTGTTGATTTTTGGAAAAAATTCGACCTGGCTTCAGGACTCATTTCCTCCATTTCGGTATATAAATCTCTTCAATGGTGTAGTAATGCTACTGGTAAAAGTATTTTCGATCCCAAGCAGTTACTAAAAGATATTAACTTTCCATTATCTGCAATACAAAAACAGTAACTTGAAGCTATAAAGTCTTTATTTACGAAATTTGAGAGGCAAGGGCTAGGTCGCACTTATTTCCTTCATCATAGTATTGAGGTAGAAGACGCAAGACCAATCAAGCGAAGATTTTATCCTGTGAGCCCAAAGGTAGAAACTTTGATGTTTGATGTGATGATTGAACGGTATACAAGTCCTTGGAGTTCTCCCATGAAACTCGTTATTAAGCCTGGGAAAGTGTGTCTTTCTCTTGACGCGCCAAATTTAAATGAGGTCACAAAAAGGGATTATTATCCTTTTCCCAGCATAGAAGGTATTTTTGCCAACCACCTAAGGCGAATATAATAACGAAGCTGGATCTGAAACCATTGACTGCGTTTACGGTACCGGGTCGGACTTTGTACCAGTTTGTGGTTATGCCATTTTGCCTCTGCAATGCGCCGTCGACCATGTATTATTCCCCCGGAACACGGTTATTGTCTGTTCGGTTATCTAGAAAACCTGTGCATAGTGTGTGAGACGTTTGAAAAAGCTAATTTGACTTAAACATTACTAAGAGTAAGTTTTGTGTAACAGAAGTTAATTAACTAGGCTATGTTATCGGAAAAGGGGGAATAGGCACTGATCCTTCGAAAACTGAATCCCTTTTGTCCTGGCCAGTTCCACGCAATTTAAAGCAAGTGCGTAAACCATGATTGATTGATGTGGTTGATACAGAAGAGTTATAGAAAATTTTGCTGAAGTCACCTTTTCAATTACTAAGTCCTCTCCATCAAGAAAAAGTTTCTTATGGACAGGTGAGACTCAAATAGCGTTTGAGAAACTAAAATCGTTGCTTATTTCCGTTAAAAGTATAACTATAGTGTCTTTAACAAAAAAGCTCATTTTGTGCTTAACCGCCTTCAGGCGGCTTTGAGAAAGAATGCCAAAAAAATTCCAAAACAATTATTTTTTTTAATTCAGTGCACTACGTACGTTTGTTAACCAAAAACAAGAGCGTATAACAAGAATTGGTAAAAAATAAACATAAGTGATATCTCCAATAGGTATTCAAAAAAATTTACAAAAAAATGCCATACTTATGTGCGTAAGAAGGCGGTTATTTGTGGTGAAAATCGTAAAAATGTTCAGATTGCACTTTTGCCATAAGATTTGAGTTTTGGAGGTGTAATCAGGAAATTTACAAGTTTTTTTACCAGCGCATGTTTAAAACTGTGGAAATGCCCGCTTCCATCGTCTTTTTTCCTGTGCATTCCTTCTGAATAGTTTGGCGTGGGCGCCCTGGAGCTCTTCATATCGAAGAACTTTCCTTTTGGCAATTCGTATCGCGTGGCACAGGCGTTTACCATGGCCAAGTAAAGAAAATGTATGAAAAGTCGATTTGTGTACTTTTTGCCCTTCACTGGAATTATATATCAACCAATGAGTCCATCCACGAGGTCGACACCACCCATATATTCATGGATTACATTGGCGAAATCGACATCAACAAACTTTTTTCAGAGGGAAATAAAACGTGACACTTTAGTTTTTAAATTTGTTTCATTCCGGAATGACGTAGGTGGGTAGTAATTGTCGCAATATATTATATGTTTTTTTTTTTAAATCTGGAACCTTTCGAGACAATCGAATGACCACTTTAGCTGATGCTTCAAGGTCTAGTGTGCCATTCTGAAGAACATTGTCTCCTGCGGCGCAATATACTTCGAAATTATAACAAAACCAAAAGAGTCACACAAAACGAACAGCTTTATCCCCCGTTTATGTGGTTTATCTAGAAGATATAATCGAAGGAAAGCTCTCATATTCGTTGCGCACATTTGCTCATTCACACATAAACGGTGAGTCATTGGAACGAACTGTTACTTTTCATTGAAATGATTCATGATTGGTCGTATTTCATACAAAGGATCGTGATCGGCAGGATTTTTATCAGGCAACTTATCATTATCATTAAAGTGCAAATTGCGCCTTATTTCGTGACATTGGCTCATGAATTGTTTGGAACGCATATTCGCCTCAGTATGAACGGCCGCTTGGGTAGCGAAAAACACATGCCAGTTGTCATTGTCGGACTTCCAAATTGGTTGTTGAAAAGGAAGTCATGACTTTTTTTGAGTGCCATATAGTTATATTCGTTTGCTCAACAATGTGGTCAATGCTACCATCGACCAAAAAGTATTCGAAGCACTTATAAGGCGTGTCAAGGATTTAAGATCTCCCAAATCAGGCTCAGTAAATTCAATCGCCGATTTTTTTAGCACTAAGTTCTTTTGCCGCCACAACATTTTTTAAAAAGACTGTGATTTTGGGTTGATATTCAAAACATACCCAAAAAACTCTCCTGCTTCGCTTATGATGTTCAGATTGACTGACATACTGCTCAGCAGGTGCTTTGTGTTCGCTGTTCTGTGATCTAGGAGTCGAAGGAGGTGCAGATAATTGTGCGCGCGACGCGGGAATTCCAAGATTTCAGATACCAGCATAGAATCTGATATATATACCACTATATTAATCGCCTCATGAACTACATCGTTGATAGGAAACTCTGCTTCGTAAACATTATCCTCCAAACCGTCTTCCAAATTTTCTTCTACGTCTGTATAAGAATCGAATTCCATCATATACCCAAATTTCGCAATCTCTTCATCATAGAGCGATGATAACTTCAACTTTTGTCGATTATCCATATCCATTAAAATTCATATTTTAGGCTTTAATGCCTTTTAAATTGTTCCACTTTCAAACATACCTTATCTTATCTAGACGGGCTATGGTACAGGCGTGTAAAAGTTTAGCAAACACTTTTTTTGAAATGGAATGCAATTTATGCGTTCAGAACACGGCAATAATTTTTATTTGCAGATGTGACCCCTTTTGATATCTTTTTTTTAATCTTCCAAACCAAAGGTTTGTCTCTAGGGGAAGGCATCGGGGTTATTGGAGAGATTAAAAATAATTTACGTATATTAAATGGAGATTAAGGAATATTTAAGAAAATTAGATCCAGTTTTAAAAAGAAATGAAGGTTTTATATACCCCATAATTTTTAATAATAGTAAAAACGTGGCAGCTACATCGATGGACTAACACCACTGGAAACATCTAATTATCAAGCAACAATTTCCATAGTCCATTGAACATTTTTAATCCTTGAAATAAACTTAATAGAAAACAAAACATTAACTGTACTTGAATTTTTTTTTATCGTTTTCGTGCATATTGACTTTAAACATTAGTAAGAGTCAGCTTTGTATAACGGAAGTTAATTATTTATTTATTTATTCGTATATTAGCCCATGAATACATGAATAAAGTTATCAAGCCTCTTAGAAGCGAGATATCCAAAGAATTACATTGATATAATTCAATTAATGTTCTGATTAATGGCGCATTAATAATACGACTTAACAATTGTAATGTAAAACATATCGACATGCCGAAGACTGCGTGATGGCACATTGAAGCCTATTCTGCTTAAAAGCTCAGGACAATAGGTATAACCTCCTAAAATGTTAGCCACGAAGGAACCTGACAGAAACGCCCTTCTGCTAGACAAAGATTTTAAATCTAGCAGCATACAACGCCAAAGGTATGACGGAATTGGATCCGCGAACTTCACTGAGGATAGTGCAAAACGTCCAAACGATTTCTGGATACGCTCTATTCTATTTACGTAGGTAGCATGATATGGTCTCTATTAGAAGTCCAAGGATCGTATGGAAATAAAACTAGCTAAAGTTTTCTATAAAGATGTTTGTTGAATGAAAGTATATTTCGGAATGAAAATTTTTAACAGTTGGAAATTTTCTTTGACATTACAGAGAATTACATTGCAATGAAGATATGTTGAGCTGTATATATCAAAGTAGATAAAATATTCCAACACTCCTTCTACTGCTACTGTATATATCAAAGTAGATAAAATATTCCAACACTCCTTCTCAACGAAAACATATTTCGAAAAGTAAGTCTAAATAACTAGTACAGTCCCATTTCTTTAGTGAATTTTGAATGCTTAATCTTCTGTAAATTCTTCGTAAGAATATCTGCAAGCATTTCGTGTGTACTGACATAGTTAAAAGTAATTTCATTATTTTTATACAAATTTCTTATGTGATGATATCTTATATCAATATGTTTGCTTCTTGCATGATAAGTAGGATTCTTAACTAACTGCTGAGCACTCTGATTATCACTATTCAAAATCATAGGTGATGCACTGCCGAAACCCATCTCATCCAGCAATTTTTTTATATACACTGCTTCTTTCGCTGCTGTTGATAATGCGACATACTCGGCTTCGGTACTACTTAATGAAACAATGCTTTGCTTTTTCGACTCCCATGAAAATACGCTTCCGGCTGCAACAAATGCACATCCGGTGTAGGACTTTCTATCGCTTGAATCTCCGCCCCAGTCTGCATCTACGAAGCCTTGAATAGGTTTATTAGTCATACCATAATGTAACTTTAAATCCACTGTGCCTTTTAAATATCGTAGCATACGTTTTGCTCCAACTTGGTGTTCACGATGTGGATCAGTATTACGCTGTGCCAATTTACATACCGAATGTAAAATATCTGGTCTTGTCGAAATCGCGAGGTACATTAGAGCTCCAATTAATGATTGATACTCAGTTACATTTACTCTCTCGCAGTCTTCCTTGTCACAATACGTCTGAAAATCAGCTTCCAGCGGAGTTGCTACGGACTTACACTCGTCCATTCCATGTTGCTTTAACAGATTTAAAATATATTGACGCTGACAAACAGTTATATCACCAAAATCGCTTTGCCGATCAATTTCCATACCGAGGAAATATTTCAATGGCCCTCCGTCTACTACTTCGAACGCGTCTGCTATCTTGGCTTTTATATTCCTTAGATCCTTCGCTTTTGAGCATGCTATAATGAGATCATCTACATAAACAGCGATTATGTTGAAATTACCTCCATCGTTATTGGTGTATACGCACGGTTCGCTAGCGCATGGCTTGAAGCCCATATCGACTAATACTGATTCTAGCTTACCATTCCATTCTCGTCCGCTCTGTTTTAAACCATAGAGCGCTTTATTCAATCTCAATACGCGTTTCGGACACTTCTCGTCTACGAAATGTTCTGGCTGCTTCATGTACACAATATCATGAAGATCGCTATTTAGGTACGCCGATGACACGTCCATTTGATGTACAAGCAACTTATGCTCACATGCCAAAGCTAACAACATACGTATCGTTGCGTATCTGACAACAGGAGAAAACGTTTCTTTAAAATTAACACCATATTGCTGACTACATCCTTTTGCCACTAAACGAGCCTTGAATCTGCTAATACCACCATCAGCATTTTGCTTCACAGCAAAAACCCACTTGCATCCGATTGCTTTTTCACCAGGTGGCAGATCGACCAACGACCAAGTTTCATTTTTTACCAAAGCATCATACTCCTTCTGCATCGAATCTTGCCATTGTTTTGAAAATTCGCTGGTCAAAGCCTCATTCACAGATTGAGGTATCTGAACATCTGCCGCTTTTAACAAGTTTAATTCATTACGCGCTTTTCTCGGGCGTCCACGTCTACCAGTACGAATTATTTTCGGTCTACCGCGGCCAACGCGGCTAGATTGAACACTATTTTCTTCTCTCACTTCAGGTTCTGCATGAACTGTTTCAATAACTTTCTCTTGACTAATTATTTCTGGAATTGTTTCAGGTTCTTTCTCCCCTACTTCTACTTGACTCGCCAAATTTCCAAGTTCGAATGTCAGCACATTATTTGCATTTTGATCCGAATCAGCATATGTGTCCTCCATAAATACCACATCTCGACTAACGATTACGTTTTTGGAAACAGGATCATATAACCGATAGGCTTTTGAAATATCGGAATATCCTACCATTTTCATCTTCTTACCCTTAGATTGAAACTTTCTCTTCTGAGTCTTATCCATTACTATGGCTAAAGAGCCAAACACCTTTAAATGGGACACACAGGGCTTTCTTCCCAACCACATTTCATAAGGTGTACAATTAGAGAGTGCTTTTGTAGCCGCTCTATTACGTAAGTATGCTGCGGTTGCTACTGCCTCCGCCCAAAAGCATTCACTAGACCCACTGTGAATTAACATGCTTCTGGCCATTTCAACTAACGTCCTGTTAGCACGCTCTGCAACTCCATTTTGTTGGGGAGTATGGGGCACTGTCAGTTGACGCAAAATACCATTTTCTTTAAGAAAATCATTAAACCCCTTACTAAGATACTCGCGACCGTTATCACTGCGAAGAATTTTTACTTGACAGTTTGTTTGTTTCTCCGCCATAAGTTTATAGTTTTTAAACGCGGAAAAAACTTCGTCTCTTGACTTCAAAAAATATACGCAGACATATCGTGACATATCGTCAATGAACTTTACAAAATAACGTGATCCTTCAAGTGACTTCGTACTCATTGGCCCGCATATATCAGAATGAATAATCTGACATAAATTCTGTGCTCTATTTTCCGTTACGCGAGGAAATTTTTTAACGCAAATATTACTTTTTGCACATGTTACTGGCCGTCGAAATTTCTTTGTTTATCTTTAATTTGTAGTCCACGAACTAAATCTTTACTAATCATTTCAGACAAGCTTTCAAAATTAAGATGACCAAACCGGTTGTGCCATTTTACCAATTCATTGTTGCTGCGAGTAACATTAAAACACTTGTTCCTTATAGTTTGAAAGACAAATAATCCACCTTGTTCTTTAGTTTTCATTAAACCCGCACCGTTTTTGCATTTGATTATTACATGCATATTTTCAAAAATTACTGTCAGACCGTTACACACAGCTTTACTTACTGAGAAGAAATTACTTTTCAGAGAAGGCACATAAAGTACATTCTGAAGCTTTACATTGTAGTCACCAACCTCTAGTAACACGTCTCCAATTCCTCTAGCTTCAATGCTATGATCACCCGCAAGTGCAATTTTTTCTAAACGATCTTTAAACGATACAAACAAGCCACGATCGCAACACAAATGGCTGGTAGATCCACTGTCAATAACCCAAGAATCGCGATTTAAAATATTCGCCGAAACAGACGCTAAAATATTAGAACATGATTCTTGATTTCTTACATACTCCTTCTTGGATTCTCTGCACTTTGCAGCAAAATGCCCGCGACGACCACAGTTAAAGCATTTTACATTTGAATGCTTGTTATTATCACCTTTCCTGTTGCTCATATCACAACTGCTGCTTTTGGCGTTATTACCAGTTTTCCGAACCCGTGCGGCAAACGCCTGCTCTTGCTCTCCTTCTTCTCCACGTTCTCCAATATCTTTCCTTCTTTCACCTTCTTCTAGCAGTTTCACCTTCAAAACGTTAAGCGGTAGTAAGGTGTCACGCGTTTCAATCGCCACGACAAAATTATCGTAACTCTTCGGTAAACTTGAAAGCAAAATGATTGTCAACATTTCCTCTGGGACTATTACGCCGATCTCGATCAATTGCTCCGACACCGAATAAAACTCGTTGATATGGTCCTTGATACTCGCTCCTTCCGACTTACGGAGATAAAGTAATTTTTTAAACAACGATATCTTACGCGCTGGTCCTTGTGGCTGATATATGTCCTTCAGCCTATTCCAAGCTTCCTGAGAGGATTTACAATGCTTCACGTAATTTAGCTGCGAAGGCTTCATGCTGAGGATAATGCTCGCAAGAGCTTTTTCATCCTTTGCGTCAAACGCCGAAGAATCTGCTACCGTTGCATCATCGTCCTTCACGACTTTCTCACATACGATTGGCCACAATTCCGCATGGATCAATACGCTCCTCATATGTATTGCCCACGACTCATAATTGGAATCATCCAATTTGTCAATGGAGTACAAACCACCAGTGCTCATCTTTAAAATTGATTTCCCAAAAACGATTATCCCTTTATAGGCGTCGGCCCATAACCTATTAGAAGTCCAAGGATCGTATGGAAATAAAACTAGCTAAAGTTTTCTATAAAGATGTTTGTTGAATGAAAGTATATTTCGGAATGAAAATTTTTAACAGTTGGAAATTTTCTTTGACATTACAGAGAATTACATTGCAATGAATATATGTTGAGTTGCTACTGTATATATCAAAGTAGATAAAATATTCCAACAGTCTCCAAATAAAAGCAGCATATTCCAGTCGCGATCTTAAGAAAGCAGTGTAAAGCGTTTTATAATTATAAGGACCCGAGAAGCAGGAGCAATTACGAAGAACAAAAGCAAGCATGGATAATGATTTAGAAACTATGTAATGAAAATGCAAACTTTATACCAAAAACACTCCCAGGTCCTTAATTCTATCTACAGTTCCCAAATTGCAGTCAGGAATTTGATAATATTTTCGCGAAGTTAAAAGCTTTTTGGAAAAAGTTATGTGGAAGCATTTGGTTACATTCAAAGATAGACAGTTTTTCTCACACTATAAGTTTAGATTATCTAGATCCAACTGAAGGGCGACTGCATCTTATTTACATTTTATCGATGAATAGATCTTCAAATCGTCAGCGTGTAACAAGAATTTGGAAAGAGTAAAACATGAACTAATGTCATTGATGAAGAGAACAAATAGCAGAGGCCCCAATATACTACACTGTGGTACCCCAGAGCTTGCAGTGAAGGATTACAGTACACACTCTGTTGCATAAAAAAGATTTAATCCGTGTAAGGAAGGTTGAATGGAATCCCAAAATAGCCATTTTAGAAATTAGAATTTTATGGGGCACCCTGTCAAAGGCCTTTGCAAAACCAGTGTATATAGTATCCACTT
This sequence comes from Rhagoletis pomonella, assembly GCF_013731165.1. Lineage (NCBI taxonomy): Eukaryota > Metazoa > Arthropoda > Insecta > Diptera > Tephritidae > Rhagoletis > Rhagoletis pomonella. Next base: position 92,172,788 of record NW_023458556.1, on the reverse strand, counting down.
CATAACCAGTTTTAAAGGCAGCATGGCAATCGTCGACAAATAACGCCAAATTGGTGACGGAAGATCTACCTTGAACGAAACCATGTTGGTTCGGAATGATAATATTACGAACAGCGAAAACTAATTTAGCTTTCACAATGCACTCAAAAAGATTAGCAATCGAGGAAAGTTTCGAAATTGGTCGATAATTCCCAACAGCATTTTTCTTACCATCTTTGAAAATTGACGTTATTGTTTCCTTTTTCCAGGCATCGATAAATACACCAGAAGAAAGTGGCCGATTGAAAATTCGGCGAATTGGTTCAACAAGAGATTCACACTTTTTAAGTAAAATAACTGAAATCCCATCAGCATCAGTTTGTGTAGACTGTTTTAAAGACAAGATACCTTCTTCAACATCCCTAGATGTGAGAAAAGGGGGAATAGCCACTGATCCTTCCAAAACGGGATCCCTTTTGTCTTGGCCATTCCACGCAATTTAAGGCAAGTGCGTGGTTTCTTAGAAACATGTGGCTGGTACAGAAAAGTTATAGAAAATTTTGCTGAAGTCACCTTTTCAGTTACTGAAGTCCTCTCCATCAAGAAAAAGTTTTTTATGGACAGCTAAGGCTTAAATAGCGTATTTCCGCACCAATTTTGAAAAACCCGGGCTCTTCAAAAAAAAAATTGCCTACCCCATTTTGATGCTAGTGATTACGGAATTGCAGCCGTTTTAATTCAATTGTCAAAAGAAGGTGATGAGAAACCCGTTGCATATATGTAAAAAAAAAACTGAGCACCGCGCAAAGAAATTATAGCGTCACCAAAAGGGAATGTTTGACAGTCATAACCGCCATTGAAAAATTTTGGTTCTATCTGGTACTACGAGAATTTGAAAAAATCACTGACCATTCCAGCTTGGTGTGGATAATGCGTCAGCGAAATTTGAGTAGAGGTCTAGCTCGGTGGGCATTAAAACTGCAAGGCTACAAGCTTTCCATATCACATCGAAAAGGAAAGGATAATAGGGGTATTCTCGAAGTCTTGCACGATGCACGGATGGCACGAAATGCAAAAATACTATTCCAAATTTGGAAGAGCACGAGAGCACCCCATTGCACTGTCGTTGCAATGATGATGGTGATGAAGTGAGTGAGATGAGAGGAATGAGAGAAATAGTAGCATTTCCAACCACAAAACAACTAGCACAGGGTCGCATTCATTTTGCATTGCTTTTTTGCAAAATATATATGTACATGGTTTTCGACGTTGCATATTTTGCAGCGATGGGAAATGTTGTTTCCCATGTATTTTGTTATTGTGTGTTTGCAAGTTATGCACTCCGTGCAATCCGTGCTACGTGCAACGGCTTTGCAAGATTTCGAGAATACCCCTAATGTGTTTCATGACGCGTTATCGTGAATTCGCATGGAACAGGAAATCACCTCTCTTGAAGTTGTTGGACCGGAAATTGATTTAGACTCACCTGAATTCTACGACAGCGACTATGAAAAATTAAAAAGCAAAGTTTTGTCCGAAAACGACAAGCTTCCCGACTTGCGCGTAATTGATCAAAATGTATGTATCCATACGGGACAAAATACGGGTGACTTTTCCCAGGAGGAGCAAACGTGGAAGTTATGGGTATCCGAAAAACTTCGTGCAGACGTGATTCGACAAGCCCATGACTGTGTCATAGCCGGACATAGAGGGATGAACAAAACGATACAGCGTATTAGGAGATGCTTATTCTGGCCAGGCTTAGTGAAACAGGTACGGGAGTATGTATCAAGAGTTTTTGCTAAAAAGAGGTATTTCATTGCTTCGGTGTACCGGAGATAACGGCGTACAATTTAAATCTAACGATTTTAACGCATTTTTGATAGAGTATGGAATCAATCCTGTCTACACAGCATTGTATTCTCCCCAAAGCAATGCTTCCGCACGCGTCAATCGTTCGTTGATTGCGGCAATATGTGCATTAGGGCGGGTCAATTTTTTTTCGACATCGTTCCTAGCAGATTCGGATTCTACATAAGATTCTAAGAAAAAAAGCCCTTTAGACCATAGCTCTAAAATCAATTTCGAGCCTGCGCTTTTTTAAAAGAAAATATTTTTAATTAATACTAAGTCCATAATCAGATTAATATTTACTAAAGTGTTAGGAATATTTTTTTATGTAATAAAGAGTTGTGCTCGGGAGTTTTGTGATACGAAAAATTACTTTCTGATATCTATTTTTAATTTAAAGAACCGTAAGATGGCGCTTCAAAGCAAATCTACTATATATTTGTGGAAGTATGTATGTATGTATGCACCAGGTTGCAGCCTGAACGGATGTACAGAATCGAATAAAATTTTGCCAAAGTATTGCCATGACTCCTGGACCTATAATAGGGTAAAAAAATTGAAACTCGCCAAGGGGGGGAGGGGGGATGAGGGATACCTCCCATAGTGAAAATTTTTAATCAGCTCTAACTTCGGAATTATAGTCACATGAACTCGAAATTTGAAATGCACAGATACCTATGGGAGATGCTTATGGAAAGATATACATATGTATATAAATGAGTTTGTAAAAAGGGGCGTGGCACATCTTATAGGTGTGGAATCTTTTATCAGCTATAACAGCAGGCAGTATTAGTGATCTCATTGTATTGCATTTTGAAGATTTGTTATAATTGATCAAAGTTAAATTCAAATAAATTATAGATGATATGAAGTTCACCGGGTCATCTTCTAGTCTTTAATATATACTCAGTTAATATACGGATTAATATTTACTAAAGTGTTACGAACGTTATTTTTTTAATACAATAAGAAAAAAATAACTATGATTTAAAGGAGTGACACACAATGGCTAGAGTCGTCATGTGTGTATTCTTTGATATACATATATATGGGCCGTTCTTACGGTTTATATATTTTTCATCCACTCGCTTATTCCTTACCGAAAATTTTTAATAAAAATTTAACAAGTTTTAACCGCTGATACAGTACAGGTAGCAGTTTAAAATTGGTAACTGGGTAAACTTAATAAAGAAAACATATTCTCTGGCTAAATTAATAAGCCAGCCCGGATAACATAAAATCCCAAGCTTGATAAACATTTGGTGTTATAAAAGTTTTATAAAGCTCTACTTGTAATTAGGAAAAATGCCGAAAAAAATTATAAAATTGATTGATTGATTGATTGATTGATTGATTGATAAAAATAGAGAGGGAGTTATGGCTATGACAATAGAAACTAGAAAAAAGATACCTCGTGTTGAAAGCAAAAAGGATATAAAACCAAAAAAAAATATAAATACATTGTTAATCATAAAAAAAATTATGATTCGAAAAATAATTTTAAAATATTGTAAATTTTTTTTTGGTTTTTTAAAGTTAAGGGTAAATAAACCCTTAAACTTACAGTAACGAACAAAAGTATTGGCACAGTAAATTTTACGCAATATAGGCAAAGTATTCTTTAGAAAAATTCCAAGTATGCAGTTTAATAATCCATTCAATTTTAGTTCATCAAAGTGCAGGTTTGAAGTTGCTTGAAAATCTGAATATAAAATTGCAAATTAGTATGCAGATTCATTGAATTTTCCGAGTTTTTCACAAAGTTTACACATTTGATTTTTATGTGTTTTAGTGTCGTATGAACTATGTTTTTATAAAAAATTATCGGAAATAAATTAAAAATTTTGCATATATGTAATGCGAAAATTTACTGTGCCAAAACTTTTGTTCGCCACTGTAAATATAAAAAAATACATAAAGTAACTTCTCCCGTTAAAATAGTAAAAAATATGTAATTTGCTTTGTAGTGCAATCTTGCGGATCTTTAAATAAAAAATAGATATCAGAAATTAATTTTTCGTATCAATAAGCTCCCAAGCACAGGTTTGTATTAAAAAAAATATATCCGTAACACTTTATTAAATATTAATCTGCATATTTTATCAATTCGTCGGAATATGTTTTTATGTATGTTACCGCGTAACTTTGGACTACGTTATCCGTTTTCTATAATTCTTTTTGAAAGGAAAGGTGGTTCCTCAGAGGTAGTCTCCTACTAATTGAGTGTAGATCCGATAATTGGGCCATGAAGAAAATAACGGTATTTTTAAATTTGTATATGAGAATTGAAGTCGGTTTTGTTTTTTTGTTTAAATTTTACTCCAGTGTCCACAGCTTCTATAAAAGAGTCGTAGGCCATATTTTTTTGTTAGTTCAATTGTGGAACATTTGTATGAACTGCTTCGGCTAATACTTCGGCTTTTGTTCTCTTTTTATATCGAGGCTGAGTGCATTGTTCGATGGGGTGATATCATTGCCAAACATGATAGTACTTTGTTTGCCATCAATAAACACTATCTTGACGGAGTTACAGTATTCCACATTGATGCGAGTATCAAAAGTTTCGAACAATATTTGCGAGTATGGCTTTTAGTTTTTACCGCTCAGGTAGGTGGCAGGCCTATAGAAAATACTTCTTAATCAATAATTTTTCAAATACTTTTCGCTCGACACCTGTATTATAATACATACTTTATCTTATTAACTTAATTGAATTAAATTTTCGAAATTGGTGGCAACTCGACTCAAAAATATTTTCAGTAGTAAGCCTTCTTAAAGCCTTTTAATTTGATACCCATATTGCAATATTTAATTTATCTTATCAATTTTATTTAACTAAATTTTGAAACAGGTGGCAACCCCCCTCAAAAATATTTTTGCCTGTAAGCCTTCATAACCTCTTTCTTTTGACACCCATATTGCAATATCTAATTTATGTAATTAATTTACTTATATTGGGATTTTTAAACAGGTGGCAACTCTCTATTTTTTCTGGTTTTAACAATCCGGATATTATAAAAAAAACCAAAAAAATAAAAATATTCAAATCGGTCAAGCTGTTTTCAAGTCTTAGCGAGGCTAACGGACAGCAATCCAATTTTATATATAAGATATCTTCTTTTAAAAATGCGCAGGCTCGAAATTGACTTTAGAGCTATGGTCTGGAGGAATTTTTTTCTTAGAATTTTATGAAGAATCCGAATATGATAGGAACAATGTCGAAAAAAATCGATCCATACAAATTGACCCGCCCTAATGTGCATATATTAAAAACGATCACACCTAAAGTAGGGATTAGACGATTTGTGTATTTGTACATTCGGCAGTCACAGAGTGGTGTTGTCTAGAAGTTCTGAGCGAGAATGAGTTCAGCTCAATAGTAACTTTTCAAACAACACCACTTTGTAACGGTGAAAATGAACACATCTGTACAAATTTACAGATCGTGTGATCCCTGTTTAAGCAGTATTTCTTATGCTCTTATGACTTCCATTCATCAGTCAACTAATAATACACCATATGAACTTTTAATCGGTTTTAATATGATCACCCACGCCTCGCAGTATCGTTTGTTAAGAGATATGCTGGAAAATCAATCATACAAACGATATACGGTAGTGATTTTTCAAATTTACGAAATTCAATCACCATCATATTAACAGCTTTGTTTCTTGTATGCGATTTTATTTTGGCATGCAACCGTGTTAATTCCTTTCCAAATTTTGACAACTATCGTCAATTACTGGTGTCCAGACCTACGACTTCTGTCAGCTAAGCCTAGCACTTCATTTTTTCTTGGACTGTGGAGCTGAGCAGACGTTTGATGACAAAATTCCATCTTCCTACATCGGTATTAACCTCGGGTATCATTACATAAGTGGTAAGAAAACTAAACCTGTGTTCTTTCCCTTCACATGGAAACTTAATTCCCTTCCGTATTAAGAATCGATTTATGGAACTAAGTAACTAGTCAAGTTTTCTTGCTGCGGAGAAAATACTTTTTCCAATCTTTCTAAGCCTTCCTAACAAACGAGCAAATATGCATATGTATTGTGCAAGGCATCCTTGTTCTTTCCCAATACGTTTTTATATGTTTTCCTAGCGCTGAATTAAGAGACCATTGGAGAGTCCAAAGCTTAAAAGCTCTAATGTGCTGTCTGGCTCATCGCCATCCGGATCACCAACAGAGCTGTTAAGTAATGATTATAAATTGTAATGATTACCGATTTAGTTAATATTTTTTTAGATCTGCTACATGATTAATTACCATTATTTTCACTTTTAAATTGATAATTACCGGTTACCATTAAAAATAATCAAAAGATAATCGCATTTTTAGCCAATTGGAAGAAAAAATCAAAAATAATCAAAAAAACTAATGGCATTAGTTTTACAATAAATTTAATTAATAATAATAATAGTTTGGCGCTATGTTAGTGTTTGGCCGAGCTTCTCCTCCGGTTTGTGGCGTGCGCCTTGATGTTGTCACACAAAGCGGAGGGACCTACAGTTTTACGCCGACTCCGAACGGCGATTGTATTTTTATGAGAAGCTGTTTTTCATGGCAGAAATACACTCGGAGGTTTGCCATTGCCTACCGAGGGACGACCGCTGTTAAGAAAAAACCTTTTTTCTATATTTTTTGCGATGTTGCTTTGACCAGGGTTTGAACTCAGGTGCTGCGGAGTGGGAGCGCCCACTGCTTACCACTACACCACAGCGGCCGGAATAAATTTAATTACTTTCAATTAATTTCGAATACTTATAATTAGTTATATATTGAGTGAAAATCTCGAAAATGGGCCACCCAAAATTGGATGGTCAAGATTTTTCGCACAAATCACTTTATTCGGTTTACAACCATAAACAAATATATAATTTGAGTAATTTTGCGAAATTCGAGGTTTTACAAGAGTTATTGTTATTAACTTTTTTTGATGAATTCAGTGATTATCTATTTATTATCCACGGATTCTTAGCATGTATCTTGCTGATTTTTTCCATGATAATAGTCAACTAGACACGCTTTAGCCTGATCGCGGACTCGCAACGAGCGTGGTGAACCAGGGAACGCAAAAAAATAAAATTTATTTATAAACATAAGCATAGATTATTTAGTACAATCTTTTTCAAAGTTGTTGTACCAGGTTGACCGAGCTTTGCCCGGAGTGCATATACTTTTTAAAGTTATCAAGATTAGGATAGCTTTAAAAAAATATTTTGGAATTGAAGAAAAATGGATTTCGATATCTAGTAAGTAAATTTCTTACTCTAAAATTTAGGTGGCAACCCCATTCCGAAATACGCTGGAATCCATAGTTCAAGTCTTAAGCGTATATGTACTGTGTATACTTACAAAAAATGCTGATTGAAATTAACAAAATACAAATTTGTATTACATAGAAGCGTGGCAACCTTGATCGAAAATATTTTCTGACCAAAGTTCTCAACAATACCTTTCATTTTATATCCATATTGCGATGTCTTAGATAAATTGTGAAGAATCGAAAATAAGTGGCAACCTTGCACTATTATCCTAAGGGATAGCATTTTGTATATAGGCAAAGCATTGTTTAAGAAACTTCTCTTGGTACCCATGAATAGTAATATTTTACCTTTTTTTCTAAACAAAAAATTAAATAAACTTGCGATTCAAAATAGGTGGTAACCCTCTTAAAAATATTTTTGAATTAGGGATCTTTAAAATACCTTCCATTTGATACCCATATTATGATTTTTTAATTAATTGTAACTTATTTCGAATAGGTGGCAACCCTATACGAGTCTTCTCGGAGATTATGCCTATAGAGATAATCTTAAAATCCAAAACATTATCTGTGTACAAAATTTCATCAAAATCGTTAGAGCCGTTTCCGAGAACCCTATGGATATATATATATATATATATATATATATATATATATACAAGAATTGCTCGTTTAATGTAGTAAGATACATAGACATGTACATACATAACATGCATATTTATATATGTATGTATGCATGTATTTTGTCTTCACAGAGAAAAATAAATAACACGAGTTCGCGCGGCAGGCGGCATGAAGGCAAGAGCGAAAAAAATTAATAACTAGCGACTCCTTGCAAGTTTCTATGTTTTTTCCTTTAAATAATGTATTATAGAATAAGGATTGATATTCAATGTAAATGATTAAAAAATCCGATCGAGAAGCAATAAATATTTAAATTTATTTTTAACCATTTTTTTTAACTAAAAATTGTATACAAAATAATGATTATTTGAAAAATTGAAACAATCAGGCTAAAGCGTGTCTAATTAACTATTATCGTGGAAAAAATCAGCAAGATACATGCTATGAATCAGTGGATAATAAATAATTACTAAATTCATGAAAAAAAGTTAATAACAACAACTCGTGTAAAACTTCGAATTTTGCAAAATTACTCAAATCATATTTTTTATGGTTGTAAACGGAATGAAAAGATTTGTGTAAAAAAATCTTGACCGTCCAAGTTTTGCCTTTTCCAGCCTATTTCGTTATTTTATTTTTCTTTTTTTATAGGTTTTTAGGTCCTAAAAATCCGTTCCCTGCTAATAATAGAGAATTGTATCTGCCAAAAATAGACCCGATAGGTCACTCCAACGCCGAGTTATTCCAATTTTTGTATGAGCCTATGAATGCCTGCTATCTATATATTAATACGCTAACGATAAACAGGTACTGATGGACCTTAGTGTGTTAGAGTGTGTAAAAAAGTCAGGTGGTCGAATTTGGACAACGGGGCGATACTAGTGTGAATTATTTAATAATTTTCTAGGATCAATTAAAACGCTCGAAACTGTAAGAATACATTGATTACATGCCATTTAAGTATTATAAACGGTCAGATTATTTAAATTCCATATTAACCTTTTTTAATCCCTTGTTCTGTTTGGGTCAAAGCTATATGAGCAAATCCCACGGGTTGTTTTTTTTAGTGTCACTCCCTTCTCTCGTGTTACTCCCTTCTAATAAGAATGGCTTACGTTTATATTATTTAAAAGTTATTGGGGTCACTAAATTCGAGCCTGAAATCAAATTAACTAAAAACAAAATGGCCGATCCAATATGGCACCTGAAATTAATAGAAATGTGTTGAGTTTGAAAAATATTTAACAAATTCAAGTAAAATTGAGCTATATTTCGTTTTTTAAGTTTGTATTCGAAATTCTTTAAAAAAAATGCTATTGAATTATAATATAATCATGTTTGCGTGTATCTTACATGAAATTGGTTGAAAAAAATGTATTTAAACAAATCATGTTAAGAAAAACTTTCAATATTGTATGGTACAAACTCGCATCTTAAACAAAAGGTCGGACACTGCACGAACACGTATTATAGTTAAGAATACAATTATTTTGAAATAAACATACATTTTTTATTGGTGAAACCTGGAGAAAAGGACTCATGACATTTTCTTTAAAATGTTCTTATTAAAAAATTCCCTTGAATATTTCATTAAATATTAATCAATTGAACATATTAAAACTACCCTGTAGACGAAAACCCAAAACAAGACAACAACAAGACAAAATCAAAATCGAATGGCTTTTGGCATTCTTTTAAACTTTAACACTACATTTTAACTTTTCGGAGCTCTGCGTCAACTGATCAGACAGGGACCTGTCTTGGACATATTTCGATAGCTGAAAAATCATTTTAGCCAATCCAAAAGAATAAAACCCCAAAATCTTCACTTTATTTTTGGATTTATGTGCACGATTGAGGACTCAATATCACTGTGAGGCGTCGCTTTCCAACTTTGTTTGGGAAACAACAACACCACAGATTTTACGGTTAGAAAATTTAGAACGAACTGTAAACACCCATATTTCGCTACTTTAAGCATATCATACCATTGGAAAACAAACAAAAATGTTTGTTTACAATAAAATCGAACAAATAATTAAATATAATTAAAGTAATCACCAAATTAAAGCAATTATTCATCCTGATTTGATTTTTATTGAATATTTTCTTAATGAAAAACAATCATGATTATTTTTTGATTATTTCTAATTGTAATGGATTACTAATTCCTCGGTTATAAACACTAATTGAATTAATCATTACGATTACCGAACCGATGAAATCGTTTTGATTAGTAATCGTAATCCAAAGTTAACAGGTCTGGTTTAAACTAAGATCAGCCCATGAAATGTCAGCCAACTTTTCAATATGAACGCAGTTTACGTTATCTAAGTTTAAACTGGCACTGAAAAACGGGTCTTTAGATGACATTCGAAAAACTTTCTAAAAGAAAGTGTGTTGCAATATCTACATATAAGTGAAAATCTCTCAAGTGGGCCACCCAAAATTGGATGGTCAAGATTTTTTCGAACAAATCACTTTATTCGGTTTACAACCATAAAAAAAATAGAATTTGATAAATTTTGTAAAATTCGAATTTTTACAAGAGTTATTGTTATTTACTTTTTTAATGAATTCAGTAATTATTTATTATCCACTGATTCATAGCATGTATATAGTTAATTATACACGCTTTAGCCTAATTGTTTCAATTCTTCAAATAATCATTATTTTGTATAAAATTTATAATTTAAAAAAAAAGATAAACAAATGGAAATATTTATTACTTCTCGATCAGATTTTTTTATCGTTTACATTGAATATCAATTCTTATTCTATAATACATTATTTAAAAGAAGAAAAAAAACGCGGAAACTTGAACGGAGTAGCGAGTCATTAATTTTTTTCGCTCCTGCCACGGGTGCTTTTGCTTCATGCCGCGTGCCGCGCGGACTCGCAGCGCAAAAAAATTAAATAAATACATATGTACATTAGACCGATTCAAAAAAAAAATGTTTTCTTTTTTCCATGATATTAGTAGAAAAATGAGTTGCTCTACATGTCCAAAGACATTTTTCCAAAGGCTACCCCCAATATCTTTAATATCGGATTAGCGAATCGTATTTGAATGTAAAAATTTTTTGATTGTCGTCTTAGAACTTAAAATGTGTATAATTGGAAGCTATTTCGGACTATTTCGAAAAAATCACCAGGTTTATAGGGGTAGCTTTTACCCAGGAACTCAAATATGTTGATATTTTTATCTTACCAAGCAATCGTGATTAATAATAAATAGAATCTGCAACTCAAAATTGAAAAAATCATGAATTTCAATTTCCAAATTGTCCAACTATCCCAAAAAAATTTCCAATATTCTCAATACTATGTACCATCCTATTCTATTTTTTCCGCAATTTTCAATGCCCTCAACGGAATTTCGTTATATTTTCTTAAGTTCGAGTTATTACCGATTTTTCTAAAAAGCAGCACATACACACATGTAGCAGACCGGCTAAAAAAAAAAATGTTTTCTCCTTTTCATGATATTAGTAGAGAAATGAGTTGCTCTACATGTCCAAAGACATTTTTCCAAAGGCTACCCGCAATATGTTTAATATCGGATTAGCGAATCGTATTTGAATGTCAAAATTTTTTGATTATCGTCTTAGAACTCAAAATGTGTATAATTGGAAGTTATTTCGGGCTATTTCGAAAAAATCACAAGGTTTATAGGGGTAGTTTTTACCCTGGAACTCAAATATGTTGATATTTTTATCTTACCAAGCATCGTGATTAATAATAAATAGAATCTGCAACTCAAAATTGACAAAATCATGAATTTCAATTTTCAAATTGAAAAGAATGTTTTTGGACATGTAGAGCAACTCATTTCTCTACTAATATCATGAAAAGAAGAATTTTTTTTTTTTGAACCGGTCTAATGTGCATACATAACATGCATATTTATATATGTACGTATGTATGTATTTATGCATGTATTTGATCTTTACAGAGAAAAATAAATAAAGGGGATAGATAGTAAGTATAATCGTTAGTGCCGCAGAAACAAAAATCAACTAAGAACTTTCTAACACCCCCAAAATAGTTTGCTACTTGAACGAAATATAATCCTTGGTGAAAAAGCGTATTGGTGGATTGTTGTTCAAGGACATATGTACATATGTTGAATATGTATATGTAGATATGGGAAAATTTGCGTAAACAAGGAATAGGGCCGGTCCACATACCTATAACTTTCGTGGAAAAAATTAGCAGGATACATACTATGAATCAGTAGATACTAAATAATCACTGAATTCATCAAAAAAAGTTAATAACAATAACTTGTAAAAATTCGAATTTTGCAAAATTGTTCAAATTATACTTTTTTATGGTTGTAAACCAAATAAAGTGATTTGTTCGAAAAAATCTTGGCTATCCAATTTTGGGTGGTCCACTTGAGAGATTTTCACTCATATAAGCCGTTTTATAAACAATACAAATACAAGTATCGCAAAAAAAAATTATCAACCATATTTTCTCAAGAAGCTTTATTTGATATAAAAAAATGTATACAACGTAAAATTGGATAGCCAAGACTTTTTCGAACAAATCACTTTATTTGGTTTACAACCATTAAAAAATATAATTTGAACAATTTTGCAAAATTCGAATTTTTACAAGAGTTATTGTTATTAACTTTTTTTTTAAGGAATTCATATATATATATATATATATATATATGTGTGTGTCACTCTATATTGCCCTAATATCTGTAAAATATGCATGCTAAATTTCAAAAAACTAGGCGCAGTATAATTTGTAAATATATGCAAAAGCTTAAGTGGTAAGGTGTGCGTAATTAAAATAAGTACACTCCTCAAGAAAAGTATATAGTATTAACTAGTGCTTCATACCTACCCAATGACCTTTGTCTACGTCCTCATCCGCTTCCCATTTTCTTGTTAAAAAGGGATATTTTTTTCGAAATAATTTCTCCATCGAAAAAAGTCGTTAGGGTTGGAAACTCAAATGTTAGCCCATTAATTTTTAAATATCCGCAAAGGAAGCAGTTTTGTAGATCTATATGCTAAAAGAGAAGGAGATATTAATTGGGAATACTTGCATAAGAAAATTTTACATATATATAATAATTACATATATATATATATATACTAAACGATAAAAAATATTTGCAAGAGTTGAAGAACTTACTTACTTATGAGGCGAGAAGGAATTTTACGCGGCATCGTGCCCATTGTATTGTTAGCTGCCGTAGAAAGCAGAGAGCTTTGCGTAGTGCACCGTTACTCCGGGAGGTGCCGCTGAAACACAGTCGGAAAGCGCCCTTTTTGCAAACAATACAATCGACACGGTGACGCTTAAAACCCTTCTCTTCCTCCGGTCATCGAAAAGTTCTATCTAAGTATGTGACCAAAAACTACGTAATGACAAATTTTAAAACAATCACAGATCCCCACACAAAGGTAAATGCTGCCACTGGACACGGCTATTCATTTAATTATTCGGCCACTGGATCGACGGAGTGTATCGTTAATATCGTTTAGTTTTAAGTTATTAGCACCGTCAGGTAGATCTTCGGAACCAACAGAGGTGAAGGAGCGCTCTGCTGGTTAAAAGCTTTAAGGTCATGTTTCCATATTTTAGGACTGCGCTGAAAATAATTGAGGAGCTCGACATATCCCCACGGAGAAGCTGACGGGGAAGCAACATACCCAGTAGAATAGGTCAATGGGATGCTGGCAGCCATAGAGGACCGCTAAGTTGTGGGATCCTGCCTCGAGAGGACGACGATTCTAGAACATTCAGGTAGTCAAGGATCATAATTGCTGGTGTATGCCGACGACATCGATATTATCGGTAAAAACAAGGGCTACATCTGTTCTGCCTACTCGGGATTGGATAGAGAAGCAAAGCGAATGGGTCTGGTGGTGAACGAGGACAAAACTAAGTATCTTCTGTCATCACACAAACAGTCAGAGCATACGCGTATTGGCACCCACGTCACTGTTGCCAGTTATAAGTTTCAAAAAGTAGACGACTTCGTTTATTTGGGAACCAGCATTAACACCAATAATAATGTCAGCCCTGAAATCCAACGGAGAATCACTCATGCCAACAAGTGCTACTTTGGGCTGAGTAGGCAATTGAGTAGTAAAGTCCTCTCGCGTCGTACAAATATCACACTCTATAAGGCACTCATCATGCCTGGGCTGGTGTATGGCGCGGAGGCATGGACAATGAAAGCATCTGATGAGGCGGCTCTTGGAGTTTTCGAGAGAAAGATTCTGCGCAAGATTTACGGACCTTTACGCATGGGTGATGGCGAATATCGCAAACGATTTAACGATGAGCTGTATGAACTTTATAACGATATAGACATAGTGCAGCGAATTAAAATTCAGCGTCTCCGCTGGCTTGGCCATGTCGTTCGAATGGACAGAAAAGCTCCTGCTCTGAAAATATTTAACGCGGGCCACGATATTGGTAACAGAGGAAGAGGAAGGCCTCCTCTGCGTTGGAAAGACCAGGTGGAGAAGAACTTTGCTTCACTTGGCATTCCCAATTGGCGTCAGCTAGCACGGTCAAAATCGCTAGGCGGTTACTACGCTGGCAGTGCTGGACAGGATACACCTTGATAGGGTGTATAAAATCATAGAGAAGTATCCTGGCCCTGCTTTCGATATTGATTGTAATAATGATTATAAATTGTATCGATTACCGGTTTAATTAAATTTTTTTTTCATCTGCTAAATGATTAATTACCATTATTTCCGCTTTTAAATTAATAATCACCGATTACCATTAAAAATAATAAAAAAAATAATCGTATTTTCAGCCAATTGGAAGAAAAAAATCAAAAACACGAATGCGATTAGTTTTACAATAAATTTAATTATTTTTGATCAATTTTGATTATTTATAATTATAAGATAGATGAACCACCATGTTAAACTCGTGGGATTTTCTCATATACCAAAAACATACCTTTGAGTCTGAAAAAAAGGTAGACGGCGCACAATGATATTTGAAACCCATTTTGTGCCCATTATTTAAAAAATTAGTCTATTTACATGAATTTGAGGTTTTTGAAGTCGCTTAATTCGAATCTGAAGGCAAAAAATAATGGCCGATCCAATGTGGCACTTAAAATTTTAAACATAATTATTGTTAAAAATAATAATAAGAATAGCTTAAGTTTATTTTAATTAAAAGTTTTTGGGGTCGCTTAATTCGAATATGAAATCAAAATAGCTAAAACCAAAATGGCTGATCCAATATGGCGCCTGAAATTAATATAAATGTGTGGAGTTTGAAAAAGATTTAATAAATTCACGTAAAATTGAGTTAGTTTGGTTTTTTAAGTTTCTATTTAAAATTATTAAACTTAAATGCTATTTAATTATAATATAATCATATTTGCATGTATCTTACATGAAATTGATTGAAAAAAATTTATTTAAAAAAATCATATTCAGAAAAACTTTCAATATTTTGTGGTACAAAATCGCGTCTTAAACAAAAGATCGGATTCAATATTGAGTATTATAGTTTTGAAATAAACATACTTTTTTTTGTTAGTGAAAACCACTCATGACATTTTCTTTAAACTGTTTTAATTAAACAATTCACTTAAATACTTCATTAAAAATTAATCAGTTGAACATATTAAACAATTTTTAAATTAAACCTTATATAGAACTGCCCTGTAGAAGAAAGCCCCATTTGACAAAATTAAAATCGAATGGCTTTTGGCATTCTTTTAAACTTTAGCATTACATTTTAACTTTTCAGAGCTCTGCGTCAACTAACACTTTCACACTGATCATACAAACAGGTTCAAAAGGTAGGGACCCAAGAAAATAAAACCCCAAAATCGATACTTTATTTTTGGATTTATGTGCATGAATGGAGGACCAAATATCACTGTGCGGCATCGCTTTCCAATTTTGTATGGGAAACAACAACACCACAGATTTTACGTTTAGAAAATGTCTCAAAATGTAGATGTCTACGCGAACTGTGAACATCCCATATTTCGCTACTTTAAGCATATCATACAATCAGAAAACAAACAAGTATGTTTGTTTACAATGAAATCGAACAAATAATTTAATATAATTAAAGTAATCAAAAATAATCAAAAGTAATCACCAAATTAAATCAGTTATTTATTTTAATTATTTTTGATTATTATTCCGTATTTTTTTAATGAAAAATAATCATGATTGTTTTTTGATTATTTCTAATTATAATTGATTACTAATTCCTCTGTTATAAACACTAATTGACTTAATTATTACGTACCTATATAATGGTTTTGCTGAGTAATCGTAATTCAAAGTTAACAGGTCTGCATCACATTAAAAATCCAGCGGACCAGCTGATGTCGACGCATCTAACCCTGGCAACGCCCCGAGCGGATCAGAGGAAGCGGAGGAATTATACCCAACAGATGTATTCGATACCGCGCCAGAGTCTGAGAGGGATACGTGATCAGTCACTGCTTATAAATAAACTTGCACCATTCCGATGCCACATCAGCCGTTTCACTTCTGCCTCTCGGCAGACAAGCTTATTTTCATCCAAGAACCCTTGCTCGTTACAACCAAAGGTGTTAAATCACAAGCCATTTTATGATGTAGTGTAAAATCCTCTGAACGATTGTAGTTGTGGGCGTTCGAGTTCGAGGTAAAAAAATAAATGTGAAACCGAACTGTTCACTTCGATTGCTTACAATGCTCTCCTTTATTTCATTTTACATAGTTACAATAGGTTGCGTTCTCTTAAGAATTAGTGTTGTAAGAAAAATTGGATAGCTCAACAGAGAAGTATTGCCTATCATGCAACAAAAATTCCCTTGTACCTAACATCCCGGCCACCTTGAAAGCCTCTTTCAAGAGACAGGAAGTAAGGCCAGTTTGTGTTACGGAAATCGGATAAGTCCCTATGGGGTTCGAATGTTGACAACTCTTATTAGTCCATCCTTTCCAGGGAAACACTCAGTCACTCGGCCCATCGCCCATCGTTGAGGAGGTGCATTGTCCTCATGTACAATCAGCAAATCCTTCACTTTCAGGTTAGGACTAGGGTTTGTCCATTTGACACGTTAATATAGTCGAGTGACCAACGATGCCAGAAGCGCTCTTTTATGACTGCAATGCGACGCCACTGTTCCGAGTTGGTTGATTTCTCATCCACTGGAGGGATTTTCTGGGAGTGATTTTAATGAACATCCAATAAGAAGATGGCTTGGGCTTAAAGCCTTAAACTCGTTTGGATCTAATCGCTGCGATGGGCCGCGAGCTAAGAATCTCTTCAATCTCAATAAGCGCTGTATTCAACTCTTCGTAGGAGAGTAGCGTGTTCATTAAGATACGGTAAAGATACTCTTTAGTTGGCTTCACTGCAGCCCTCAAAGACCGCCGAAGTGCGGTGCTCGGGGGTATATAAAACAAAAATTAATAAATTCATGAGAACAAAAACTTATTATAGTTTTTTGGTTTTGCGAATCAAACATAAAATTCCTTAGCTCTTACAATTTAGTGTTGGCTCTAACAAAATTTGTAGCATCATCGCAAAATATGTTACTTGGTAAACCTCGTCGACTAATTACACGCTTTAAAGCGGTAATGAAGACGCCCGCTGTAAGATCGGATACCCCTTCTATGTTCACGGCTTTTGATGATAAGCACACGAACACCGCTACGTACGTTTTATATGGTATTTTGCCACGTATGTATACGTAGATAGGTATTTACCGGAACAAGGAAGTCGACAGCTACATTGGTAAATGGGCGGCACTCAATGAGTCGCTCCTTCGGTGAATTACCCATTGCTGGTTGAAGCAATTTTGGGCGATATCGGACACAATGCACGCATGAGTTGACCACTTGTCGACAAAGATTCGACAGAAATTACGTCGAATAAGCGCTGCAAGCGTTTTAGCACCGGCATGGTAGTTTCTCTGGTGTAAATAGCGAACATAGTTTTGAGTTTGGCTCGGAGCAGCATTGGATGTTTTTGACCCTCTGAAATCTGTGAATTCTTCAGGCGGCCACCGACTTTTGCGTATACAGATTTTTTTAAATTAGTATCTCTTCAGCGAAAAAAAGTGTGCTGAACTATTCAAACAAGGCAGTGTTGAGCATGGAGTTACTGATATGGCCTCTAAGCACTTATTACGTCTCTTGTTTACTTTCTAAACAAATCTAAACATGTATGCAACAATTCGTTGTATTCTTTTATAACTGCTACATTTGTCAATAACATTTTGGACGTAGTTTTCCTTGACAGTGTGCTGAAATGTTGATTTCCTCTTTTCTTTGTCAACATCGGCTTTGTCGACTTCGCCCATAGAACAGGTTGGCCAGTCGCTTTCCGCTCGAGAGAGAAATTCCGGACCTACAAACCAGTTTGAAGTACGAAGTTGAGAAACAGTCCATTCTCGTGAAACGATGTCGGCTGGATTATCTCGGGTTGGGACTAGGGATGCAACATCGCTCTTAAAAACATCGATGTTCCCGCATGTTTTACCGATGTTTTAATATCTCATCTACTACACGAAACAAAATGTAGCCTGAAATATTTTTTAAGCTCGAAAGAACTAGATTCACATATCCGGTAAAATCATAACTTTATACAAAACTTTGAAAAATTCGACAAATTTGTTTCTTAATTTTGAACTTTTTTATCTGAATTTTTATAAAAAGCCGCTAAAAAAATCGCCTTGATTTTTAACGAATTGGCTTTGCTGACGAGGTTTTGCACATTCTACTATATAAAAGTAAATTTCTTGTAGAATTTAATGCGAAAGACCTTTTGCAAACAAAATTAAAAAAATCACCGCCAGTTATTATAAATTGCACCTTTCATATAAAAAAACGCAAAAGCCGCCAGAGAAAAATCATTAAAAATCAAAGCGATATTTACCCGCTTAAAACTTGAACCATTTTATTAGAATTACATACCCAGAATTTTTTAAAATATTCAGACTAAAAAGTTCAAAATTCAGATGAAAATGTGTTGAATTTTTCTAAGTTCTGGTTACGAAATGAACCATCTTTTTATAAAAAAAATTAACTTAAAAAACGACAAATATTTAACAAAAATCAGCATGCACTCATGTTTAATCGCCAATGTATGTATGTACATATAGATACTTCCTTCAAGCAGCATATTTCAATGGTGACAGGTAACAAGATCCACGGGAATAAGGTCAATTGACTTTATTTCCCACCCTGGTGCGAAATAAAGTCAATTAAAATTATTACCTTTTCAAAAGCGAAATAAAGTCAACAAAAATTTGGAAATAAAGTCATTGACGCTATTTCCTCATTCAAATGGAAATAGCATCAACAATGCTTAAAGTATGTTGATTCATAGAAAAAAATGTTGATCTTACAATAAACATTGCCCCGTAAGTGTTGTTTTTTAATAGATGAAAAAGGTTATTGCCAAATCCTCAGTGTGGTGCTATTAATCCACACACAATCATGAACTACCACCAATTGATATTAATAAAAAATTTAAAATTACGAAAATAGTAAGAACACGATACAAAAACTAAACGCAAAACGCAGCTGGAATACGAGAAATATTTGAAGAAAGAGTGTAGAAATGATCCAGAACTTGGAAAACATGTTTCGTTTCCACAAAAATAAAGCGAACACTATTAAATTGAAGAAACAGTCCATGTCCAAAAACCCCGGAGGAACACTGAAAGAATTCTGTATTTTAAATTAGACTATTTTGAATGAACTTGGAATGTCTAAGGCGGAAAAGAAACCAACCTTTCTGAAAGGAAACAATTATAGAAAAGGAATTTTCTCACACTTTATTCATGTCTCCACCAACAATTTGTGGCGACATCATTTAAAAGCAGCCAAGGAGAACGACGACACTATTTATTAGATGGCACATTCAACAAGCCAATGTGGCAAAATGCGGGTATAAACAATTATTGATTATTTAATATCGGAAACGAGATCATGTAAGTTAATTGATTGGTTTTCAAACACTGAACACAAATTATATGCTTTTTTATTGCAGACAAGTTGTTGCCAAAACACAGCAGAAATCTTCCAATAACTTATAAATATACAAATGTGAAATATCGAGGGCTTAAATTCATTAATACCCTCTATCTGCAATTTGCACAAAAACTAATCGGTAATTTTAGAAACCATCTGGGAGTTATTACCTGTCATCCTTGATATATTACTTCTGATTTCCGGCGTAGCGTGACGTGGCACAGTGGGCCCCCCCCATACAAATTAGCCGGACAAAAATATTTTATTGGTTCTGATGCTTGGATTTGTCGTAAAAAGAGGTCATAAGGAAATTCACCTTGATCGGGGATCGATTGGATGGCTCCAGATGTCCTTTTAGGAGGGTTTGTAGCAAAAACGGTATATTGAAGATATCTATATATAAATACGCCACAATAAAATTTTGAACCCCTTTTTTGAGGGCATTGTTCGCTCGATTTCAATGAGACATATACCGATTTAAAGGATGTAGCTTCCTCTAATCCAGAAATGTTAATCCCGGTACGTAGGGGGCGTGGCATCTGACATACATATTAAAATGTGAAAAGCGATATATCTCTAATCCCAATTATGCTGGGGAACTGAAACTTGGCACGGATGCATAGATTCCAATTACCCTACTCTCGGCGAAAAATGATAGGTATTGGAGAAGGGGGCGTGGCGCTTCCCATACAAACTGAAATTTTCATATCGCTAATCTCTGGAACCGCTTAAGCTTACGTCCTGAAATTTACCACAGCTACATATGTTGTCAATACCATAGGCTGACTTCCAAAACCTCAATTGCTTTGCATACGTATAAAGTATAATGTTCCAAAACGCATCCGAAAATTTATGGAAACGCATCGCTAGCGCAATCAGCGCATCAGAAACAAAGTTTATGCTTCGTTTGTTATTGGTTACCATTGGTGTTTTAAAAATGGAAAAATCAGAAAAATTGTTCATTGCTATATTGGGTATTTAAAATATGCAATGTACATGGTTGCAATGTGTCGCAACTCTGCATATACAAACAGTTTGAATACCGCAGTATAACAGTTTCCAAACAATGTATTGTAACAATGTATTGTAAGAGTGGTAGATTTTGGAAAATGGGCGTGGCAAAATTCAAAAGTGTTTGAAAAAAGATGTCGTATTTCGACAACTGGGTGATACTAGTATAAATAATTTAACTGGTAGCTATTTTAGAGATATCTTAACCTAATTTAGTATGACAAAAGCTTTTAAATTAATTTTATAGCTTTATACTGCAAAAAGATACTATTTAAAGTTTGAATGTAAAATTGTTTAATATATTCAATTATTTTTTAATGAATATATAACTAATAACTACATATTTTTTTTTTTTTTTACATTTTTTAGTTATGTCTGCGAAATGTCACTGTCGAAGTCTGAACTTTGATCTGTTTCATCAGTCGCGGAAGTTTTGTCCGCATCCTGGTGACTTTCGAAATCTACATGCGGTTCCTTTAAGAAGCTGATGACTTCGGGCGGCAGAGATCGAAAGTTTTTTAATGGCTTTTGGCAGTATGTATTGATTAACGGATCAGACGTTATCAAAAGCATGTTAAGCAAATCCGTATTCGTGTTGACTCTAGAAGATTTTCGGGTATGCGCCACTCTGAATCGCCTGCCGTCCTTATTGCGCGCTTCCTGAGCTTCTTCAGATAGCTGCCCTATTGGCACGATGCAATTTTTTATAACCTCAGTAGCATGGGATAATATCTTATGAACACTGACTGGCATAGGATACCACTCGTATGCCTTCGTCTGGTTTCTTGGAGGAATTTTTGAAAAGCGTCAATACTAATCTCAAATCCTGATGATAAGCAACTCAAGATTATATAAAAAAATCTTCTTGCAGTGTTGCCATTATTAGTTGTGCCATATCCAGGCTTTACGCCATCAATTATTAAGCCCATTTCACTTTTGAAACGAGATTGAATACATTTTTTGCGAAGTCCTACAGAGTCCTTGTCGGCAGTTTGCCTGATAATATATATTTGGACGTCTAATCTGTAAGCCATCTGTAATGTGTAATTCATAATATGCAAATCATACAGTTTTATAGAAACTGTTTGTATGTATCTCTACTTAAGTGCTCATCACTTCTATATTTGTTATCCAATTTAGATGAGCAGGGTCTTATTGTATTTGTAGAATATTTATCATGCTTTGGCGTCCAAGTATCCGGAAGTTAAAAAGTTCTTTAATGTTGATATTTTTACCGAAAGTATTTATTATATTATTTTTTTTTATTATGCAAAATTTTCGATATATGTATCAATGGTTAGCTCCTAAACTATGAGTCCGGTTGGAAAACATTGTTTACCTAGAAGATATCAAAACTAATGAGTTTCGCTACATTGGCCGTGGGTAACACAGTGCGGCGCCGCGCCATTGCGCTGATACCGAGAGTTTCACAACTCAGTGACGCAATGGCGCCAGCAACACCGGAACACTGACAACACCAGGCGGCCCAAAGTACCAGCAAAGAACACACAAAAGCGAAGTGGAACCTGTAAAATGTGCAGCACAAGGCGAATTTTTAAAATGTGGTGTTGCTAAAATTAGCCGCGGTCCTTCCGAATGTGAAAATTATGTGTTTGTTGTATTTTTGGGTTTTGAACTTGGGTATACTTGAGTTGTTTTTGCCCAACCGATACCACCTTGTATTAATTCACCTAAGTTCAACACCGGAACACTGGCAACACCGGGTGTCGCAAAGAACACCCGAAATAGAAGTGTCTCTTGTAAAATGTGCAGCACAAGGCGAATTTATACAAGGTGGTGTTGTTAGAATTCGTTGCGGTCCTTCTGAATGTGAAAATGATGGGTTTGTTGTATTTTTGGGTTTTGAACTTGGGTATACTTGAATTTTTTCTCAACCGATATCACCTTGTATTAATTCACTTTGGTGCAGCGTGCAGCAATAAAGGAAATGAGCTTTAGCCTGAAGTGGCGCAATTGCGCCAACACGCTGTGCTGATTCCAACAGGGGCGCTGGAGTTAGTGTGTCAGCGCCAAAAAATTTGCGCCCTTACCTACATTAAACAGAAATTTGAGATTGGCCAGCTATATAAAAAAAATGTAATTTTTGTATGGGTCCTTCCAAAGGAGAGGATATAGGGATATGCTCCCAGGAAAATATTGTTGGGGAAGGAAAAATAATGGGGGTATATGGTACATTTGATCCCTTTTGGGTAGGTATGCCAATTTTTTCGTATTTCATTATTGTGGAGTTTAACATTGTTGCAAGGTCGTGCAAGGTCTGGCTTAAATAGTATCTAAAAGAATATATCATGAAGAGCTTCACAAAAAAATTTTAAGAAAAATACATGACCATACAGTGTTTAGATTGTCCAAAAAAGTTCGACTTTGTTGATAATTGTTGACGGAAAAACGCCTAATTTTGACACATTACTCTAGCTACGTCCCTCATCATATATTAATGGTTTTTATTTCATAAAAAATAGCATCGTTTTCTATGCCAAAAGCATTTTTCCAGCGTCTTGGTGCACCACTGTGATGAACAAAATACCACTTTTTAAGCATGTCTATTTGATTTTTGTACTTTTCAAAAAACAAAGTTACAAAACTTCAAATTTGGCCTACACAAAAAAATAACAAAGTGGGCTTTCAAACACCCAAGGATAACATATATCTTAACAAGTTGGAATTATCAGAACATCAAAATTTCATTTTGATTTTTTTCCGGCTAAACTCGTCATATGGCCCATAGTGCGTGGGGGTGGCGCGTCGGTCGCACGCGGACGCGGGCCGCCGCGAACCTAAGCAAATTTAATGTTTGAAAGAGCAATAATGTCAATGGATTTTATTTCGCTTTTGGAAAGGTATGCCAAGGATGGCCATGACCATCGATAGTTTTCCAGCTCTAGCGAACACTCTTAATGCATATTTAAGTTGCGTTCGCTAATCCATTCGCTTCACTAAACCGTTAGCTTCGTCAAATTCATTCGCTTCGCAAGTGATAATACCGCCCTATATTTGCTTGTTTGAGTTTAATTGAATTAGTAGAGGTGATTGGCAATTTTCTTTATATGTTCTCCAATTAAATATAAAATATATACTTATATAAGGTTTATTAAGCCAAAATTTGATTTAATGGTATATCTTCAAATATATTTTACTTTTGGAAATTACTTGTTCACAAAAATAAGGAACTATTTTATTACAACGCTTTTATCAACTTGCAATATTGTGCGTCCAGAAACTTTCAATGTTGTGGATCCAGAAACTTTCAATGTTGTGTGTCCGACACCAAAGCAAAGCTTTGAAAAGTTCCTATAAAAAAGCATAGTGCATAGGGCGACAGCTGTAGTGAATAGGGCGAAGTAGATGACATCTAGATGTCGCCCTATGTACTACGTTTGCTACAGCGGAAATAGACGACACGCCATTTCTTTAAATAAAATTAATTGGTGCTCGTTTGTATGTACATACATATGTAAATGCATGTGTGTGCACCTTTCTATTAATATCGTTGAATTATTTTAATATCTATTACAAAATTTTATTCAGACAGGACTAAAAAGTAGAAAATAAATAATATAAAAAAACTTTTTAATATACAACGCTTTTATAAATGGACTAAAAAGTAGAAAATAATATTTCTCAGTCCCATAGAATTTGTTTTGATAACTTTTGATTTTGAAATTTTAGCAAAAGTCATTATAAACAATCTATGAAATTGAAAATGAAAAACGTGGAGCGCATGCAATACAAACCATTCGATTTAATTGACAATAGTCAAACTACATAACGTAGACCTAAAATTTCTACAGCGAAAGTAGAACTTTGAAATCGATTTTAAGCGGTCGTTATTCATATACCCACATACATACATACATATATTACTTTTCATATCAATTCAAGTGTATTACATGCGCCCCACGCTTTTCATTTTCAATTTCATAGATTGTTTATAATGACTTTTGCTAAAATTTCAAAATCAAAAGTTATCAAAACAAATTCTATGGGACTGAGAAATATTATTTTCTACTTTTTAGTCCATTTATAAAAGCGTTGTATATTAAAAAGTTTTTTTTTTTATTATTTATTTCAAACTAGATTTGCAATATAATTCATGACTTATTGCGCATGTTTATGCACATGTACATATTTTAATTAACTTTACAGCTTAATCTCTGAACATCATACTAGTATTTATATTTGTGTGACGTGACTTGAAACTTACTTACATTTTTAATTAAATTCATTAAAAGGTAGGTTATGAGACTTTTTGAATGCGGTTTTTGTGAACCGTTTTTAATTTATTTTTGGTTTTGTCGAAAACCGTAACATTTGCACCGTCTGCTTTTTGTACAACGTGTGTCCCTTGATATATACTTTCATGTTCGACTCTGGGCTCTTTTTGTATTAGCACTAGATCATGTTCTTAAATTTGTACTGGACGAGAGTGTCTATCGTACAAATCTTTACTACGGGCTTTATGTTCATTAACTAATTCTTTGGCTATTGCATGTGATTTTTGCATACGGTATTTAACCTCTTTCGCATAGTTTCCAATGCGATATACCGTGTCTTTTCGTTTCACAATTCGTGCGTTAAAATTGCTTTTTTGCCGAAAACTAGTTCGAAAGGAGTAAATTGGTTATCAAATACAGTATTAGGCGTTGTATTATGTAAAAATTTGAAATATTTCAAATAAGTGTCCCAGTCAGAAAATGTTTCGCAAAATAAGCGCGCTAATATTCGTTAAAACCCTTCAGACAAACGGTGACAATTTGCCACATAGTGTAAGTTGACAGGAGAAAAGAGTGCCACTACGGTGACCACTCTTGGTGATGTAGTGGGTATCAGTTCAGCTTTTGTTTACTTTCAGCATTCGCTAGCTTGTACGAAAAAAGCCGAATGGATAGGAGAATTACGGCGGCGAAATAATTAAAACGCCGCCTTTATAATCACGCGGAGGGCATTAAAAATACCAGAGACGGAAAATAAACATTATTTTTTAAATTTTAACAAAAAAAATTAACAAGTTTTAATCGTCGTAAAACCGTTATAACTATACTCACGTATTTGTGTTCGTAGTAATAAATTAAAAATAATAATAATAATTAATATTTGATTAAGAAGAATATTTCAGTTAAGAATAATGATCATACAGGAAAACTCAAAAGCTATAGCAGCGTGATTTCCGTTGTATCCTTTTTAGAGGTAGCGACACCCTAATAAGAAGAATAAGTTCCAAAATTTTCACGTCAAAATTTCAGTAAGTTGCGTCTGTATGGCCTTTTCAATTTCATAAATAATCATTGTTTTTAAGCGGAAAAATAAAACTCAATAATAATTATTATCTCTGAGCGAAAAAAATAAAAATCATAAAATAATCATTATTTGTGATCGAAAAAATAAAAATCAAATAATAATCATTTCCGTTGAGCGAAAAATATAAAAATCATAAAATAATGATTAAATGCTGATTTAAATTATTTTACTCATAATAATTACCGTCCCTGAATAATACACACTTTTCCGTACGTCTTTACTCTAGAAAACATGAGCCGGCCATCGAAAATTATAAGTTCGGCGTAATAAAACTTCTTGCTCGGCACATAGATGTGAAACAGCTGATTTACATGTGAAACGTTTATAGAAAAGAAAAATAAAAGCATTTTCGTGTGTGAAGTGATTCGCGTTTTTATTAAATTGTGGACATTAATAAATCAAATAAAATGCTGGGAAGTCGGCGAAACTTAAAAAGGTTGGTAAGCAATAAAAGAAAAGAATTTTTATCTAAACTTCAATATAAACCAACCAGCGAGGTAGTGAGTGTCCCGGTAGCATCTGAACCACGCGATTATGAGTCTCATTTGCAATCAAATGCAAATATAGTTTCTGGAAATGATCCTGCTAACAGTGTGCGTCCAATTTCTTTAAAAGAGCAGCTAAAAGATTGGGCTTTGAAACACAAGCCAAGTAGGGAGTGTTGCAATGATATACTTGCAATTCTTGCTAGACAAAATCTCGATGTCCCAAGGGATATTAGAAGCCTCATACCAAAAAAAAGCAAGTTGGTTATTAAGAGTGTACCTCCTGGGTTTTATTCTCATTTTGGCATAGAAAAACAATTAATGTCTTTTGGTGATTATGTTTCTCAATTCGAAGAAATCGTTTTCGACATAAATGTTGACGGAATACCTTTGTTTAGAAGCTCAAGGGTTCAACTCTGGCCAATTTTGATAAGAATTTTAAACTTTAAAGTCAATAACATTTTGCCAGTAGGTATTTACATTGGAAAACAAAAACCAAAAGATTTAGAAGTTTATTTGCTGGATTTTGTTCAAGAATATGATAATCTTTCGAAGACTGGTATTTGCGTTAGTAATAAAATAGTTAAGCTTAGATTGAGGGCGGTGATTTGCGATGCTCCGGCTACAGCTTTTATATGTGGCACAGTTGGACACACATCTTCCCACGGTTGTTCCAAGTGTACACAGGTAGCACGGAAAATCGATCAGGTTTTGACGTACACTACAAATTCAGACAAACTAATTACAGATGAAGATTTCACGGAGAGGCGACTGAAAAATCACTTCAGCAAAAAGTTTAGGTCAGAGGCTTCTCCCTTGGAAACTCTTAATATAAAAATGGTAAGCCAAATTGCTCTTGACACTATGCACCTTATTGATTTAGGGGTGGTAAGGAAATTTCTAATACGCTTGCTGAACAACAAAACCAGTTTGGAGTACAAAGCTCCTAAGGAAAATCTTAGTACCATTTCGACTAAATTAGTCTCCCTTAGAAAGTATATTCCACTAGAATTTTCCCGTCGACCGCGAGGTTTTGAAGACATTGTTCATTGGAAAGCAACGGAATATCGCCAATTTTTGCTTTATACAGGGATACTGGCATTAAAAGGAAGCATTCATGATGAACTCTACTATGAATTCCTCTTACTCCACTGCTCATGCAGACTTCTATCGTGTCCAAGATCCTACGAAGAAAATATATCGCTTTGTCAAAATATGCTAAGCCTATTTGTGGAAAACTTTCCAATAGTTTTCAAAGAAAATAGTGTGAGCTATAATGTACACAGTCTTTTACATCTTACCGAGTGTGTAAAGCAATTTGGTGTTTTGCAAAATTTTTCGGCCTATGGCTTCGAAAATTATCTTCAGATTTTAAAAGGCTACGTAAAAAAACCACAATGCGTACTCAAGCAAATTTACAATAACGTTAAACACGAAAACCGTCGCATTTCATCACAACAGGAAGGATTTGTAGAAGAGAAAAATCGTGTTAAAAAGTTTGTGACCTCAGAATATATTTTTAGTACCAAATTCCCTGATAACTATTGCTTTATCTTACCGGATATTCCCCTCACAATCAAAAGTTTTGATAAAGAGAACAACCTTGTAATCGGAAAGCGATTTCTAAATCAAACGCATTTTTTTAGTCAGCCTATAGATTCGTTAAAGCTTTTAGGAATATGTTTAGTCGATGAAAATATTAATGACTTAGAGGAGAGTTTTCCCACATCCAAAATTAAATGCAAATGTATAGGCTTACCATATCAGAACAAAATTTTGTTAGTTCCAATCCTACATGGCTGCTTTTAAACAAACACAACTAAATTAAACAATCGAAAACCAAATTGCATGCACACATATATAAGTTATATAAAACTCTAACTTACCTTTTCTATCAACATTTTTCAAGGGAAATCCCAAAAATGCAAAATCGAGCATTGAAGCACCTTAACTCAAAGGACGAACAGGTTCTACTCGAAGGTAAATATTTACTACATTTAAGATTTCCAGGTTTTACGTATTAACTTCATTTTATTATAGGTGAAAAACGATGTGAAAATTGTAAAAGGTTAGAGGACAAAATTGATCAAAAATTCCAAGAACTAGCAGGTAAATGCATATTTCGAAGCAGCTTAATACTCACATTGCCCAAAGTTCAAAGAAATATTTATTGTATCTTTATTAAAACTATTTCCGATC
Organism: Rhagoletis pomonella; assembly: GCF_013731165.1. Lineage (NCBI taxonomy): Eukaryota > Metazoa > Arthropoda > Insecta > Diptera > Tephritidae > Rhagoletis > Rhagoletis pomonella. The sequence continues at coordinate 92,144,057 of NW_023458556.1, read as the reverse complement.
ATTTTTTCCAGATAGAACGAATCATCAAAATACAATTATAATGGAAGCTTTGGCAGAACAAAATGTCCTAATTAATAGGACATTTAATTTACTAATTTTTATTTTTTCTCAGATTGCGTTATTTCGATATATGGCGCAGAAGGTGCTGAAGAAAAAATACGAAAAGCGATTCATTTATCAAAGAAGCGGCAGTTAAAAAAGTTGCTTACGAATAAAAGAAATGCCACCAGCGATGATAATAAATAATGAGTATAAACTCTTTTAAAGTCCATTGACGAAATTCGATGAATTCTTAGTTTTAAAATGAAGTTTTGTATTATTTTTCACACATTTTTCTTTATATTAATGATTCAATGATTTTCTAAACAGGATACAAGAAAACTGAGTAAGTGTATGGTGTCTTTTAATATTAGCATTGTTTTTCAAACTAAATTTTATTTTTTTGTTAATTTTGCATTAAACATGGGCTAAGTTTTAACAGACACCGTATAAATCCAATTCTTATTAAAAAGTTTGTGGTTTAGGTGAAACTCCAAATTTCTCATAAATTTCGTATAAAGTTCAAAAATTGGATTTATACAGTGTTTGTTAAACCTTAAGCCATATTTTAATACAATATGGATTAACAAAAAAATATTTAATATGAAAAGCATTGCAAATAGTAAAACTAATCATCGTATATCAGTTTTGTGACTAAGGGTATATTAATATGTTAACTTCGTTATTAAATTGATTATTTTTTGCTTAAAATATGTAACAAAATAGTAGTAGTCGACATATGACCACTTTTGAATATTATTCTTTTGCGTGTTTAATGCTCGTTAATTTTTTATAAGTGAATAGCATATTAAATAACAGGACCCATATATGTACATATGTACATAAATCGAAATGTAAAAAATGTATATATATTTCGAAAATAACTGAATTTCTTTCATTTCTATGAATAAATAACGTAAAAAAATTTTAAGAAATCATCAATTCTAAGAAGGGCAGGGAGGTATTCGTGATAGGTTCTTTTAAACAAGTCACGAAATGGGTAAACGGGGTTTGCCAGGGGACAGGTTTTCTCAGGTCGTCACAGTTCTGCCACCGGAGTCTCTATGCGGTGGCAATCGGTCACTGCCAATGACAACTCCGTGTTAAAGTTGCCGGTCGTTTTCATATAATTGAACCGGAACTGTGATCGGTATCTTCTCTTTCAGACAGGTATGTGATATATCCAGTGCCGGTGCTTTTGCCTGCAGGGAAACTCCTTGGTTGTGTTAAATCGTTCCCACGGTTTCGTGAGGATGTGCTGTTGAAAAGTTGTGTTTTATATTTAAAAGTTTAGTAAGTTCTGAAAAATTGCATTCTTATATTCAGTTCCTAAATCAATCCTAATAGAATTCATTGGGCCATATATTAATATGTAGCCTTCAAAAGTAGCTGAAGCCACAGTTTTGGCACTTTTGTCTGGTATCGCGATAGTTACTAAGTATTTTGTGAGATCGCAGATTATAGTGACCATATCGTGTATCTGGCAAAGGGCCTATTGTGTTAATAATTACTTCTTCAAAAGATTTACTAGGCGTTGGTGTTAAAACCAGATTTTCTCTGTTTTTAGGTTAAACGTTTTTCAGTATACATTTCTCACAACTTTTTACGAATTTTGATATATCACGGCTCATGTTTTTCCAGAAGTTCTTAGCACGAATTTTCGCACACAGTCTTTTGAGTCCGCAATGTCCTCCACTTACTGGGTCTGTTGCGGCAGTTGCCGAAATTATTGAAATTATTCCAGTGAAATATAAAACGTCTGTTTGCAATGAATATAACAAAATCAATGAAAATATTCTCTTTATTTCATATGACAATCAACGACAATCGTTCAATCGCATAGCACACTAGTAACATATTTACCAAGTAACATATCGCACATATTCAACATCCACCCCCGCTTCCCCCCTCCGAAAAGAGGAGAGCTAACAAACAAAACATCTGGTCCACATTTGTGCGAGGGAGAAGGGAAAACCTTTCAGTGGGACTGGATACTTATTTGTGTTCACCCGGAAGCACACACAACTTCTGAATTGGGCGATCCTTCATGCCTGTAGAAGTTTTAACGCTAACGTTTCTCACTAGCCCATCTGCCCCTGAGAAGACTTTCTCGACTCGCCCTACCGGCCAAACTGCAGGAGGACGATTTTCCTCTAATACAAGCACCATGTCTCCAGGTTTGATGTTTTTACGCGGGTGATACCATTTCGACCGTTTCTGCAAAGAAGTAAGAAATCCGTCCTTCCAGCGTAGCCAGAACAATTTCGTAAATTTTTGTTGTTGCCCCCATAGTGTGAGATGGTTATCGTTGCAACCCGACAAATCTTCTGATGGTGGATGATGCATCAATGGTCGCCCAACCAGAAAATGGCCAGGTGTCAAAATTTCCAAATCATCGTGGCCATCAGTTAAACGCGATAAGGGACGCGAGTTTAAACAGCATTCGATTTGAGTAAGAATTGTATAAAACTGATTGACTGACAATATGCGCCGGCCTATGACTCTCCGTAGGTGGTATTTCATAGATTTAACCCCGCCCTTCCATAACCCACCTTGGTGCGGCGCAGCTGGGGAGTTAAACTACCAGGTAGTTCCCAAATTAGGTAGCTCAGCAAGTTAGCTAGCTCAGGAAACCTTTTCTTCCATTCCTGACGCACTCGCTGAAACTTCTTATTGGAGCCGACGAAGTTCGTCCCATTGTCACTGCGAAGATTACTACAGTGCCCACGACGGCTTACAAATCTTGTGAACACTTCTAAGAGCGCGACATCTAAATGCACGGCACGTGTAGACATGCATACAAAAACCACTACCCAGCATTTAATAGTTGCTGGCGGCCTGTAGGATCTTGCTGAACTCTTCCGTAAATTCACCGATGGAGCCGGTGCCTTCCGAACTTCAAAAGGACCTGCGAAGTCGACTCCCGATACAGAAAATGGAAATGTTCGTTCGGTCCTATCAGCTGGCATTGAACCCATCATTTACTGGGTCATATCCTTTCTAAATCGAACACATATGACACAGTTACTGATGACCTTTTTGACCGCAACCCGGAGAGTAGGAATCCAGAACGTCAGACGTATAATTGCAATAGTTAATTGGGCGCCACCGTGCATGGCGCGAGCATGAGCATCAGCAATTATCAGCTTGGCGAATGTTGACATTGGGTGCAGGATCACTTGGTGCTTTGCTGCTAAAGGAAGGCTCGATTTACTCAACCGCCCTCCTACCTGTAACACACCTTCTTTATCTATGAACGGACATAATTGTAGCAACCTCAATTTATTTGAAACTACTCTTTTCTCCAAAAGGGCCTTCCGCTCCAGTAAAAAGAACTCCAATTGTGACTGCATTGACCAATATTTGGTGGATTTTTCACGCTCCGATGGTGATGCGGGAGCAACTTCTTGAAAAGCAGCTGGATGCTTCGCTAATTTGCGGCCTCTACTTTTTGTAACTTCTCCGAAACGAAACACAAAGGCGGTTGTTCTAAGAAGTTTGTTCAATGTGGAACATCTTTCTATCAATGGTTCATCATACCCAACCGTTAACATTGTCTTAGGCACTACGGAATTGCTGTTAATATGCGCATTGTAAACAATCACCTTAGATTCAGCCTCGTCTACGCTCAAGTCATTAGGGGAAAGATTAAGGCGAAAACAGCTTTGCTAAGAATTAACCTCCTTACCAAGCCACAGAGGCCCACTCCACCATAATTGGCAGCCTTTTAAATGCGTGGCCCTGCAGCCTCTTGACAATAAATCAGCCGGATTTTGATCTCCGGGCACATGACACCATTCGTCGATTTGCTACAAATGGCTTCAGCGCCTTGTGGTTTTTCTGAGCCAATATAGAACGATAGTGAAGTCGGTCCAATAATAAATACCTACCTCGGGTAGTTTACAAGCCTTACAAATAAATTTGCATAAGTTGATACTCATCACCGCTGCCATTATTTCTAAACGGGGGATAGACTGCAGCTTAGTTGGCACAACCTTATTACGTGAAGTAATGAGACGTACAATCACCGTCCCATCATCCTGAATCGACCGAAGATAGGCGTAGGTTCCGTATGCCAACTTAGATGCATCCGAAAAAAGATGCTGTGTAATAAAAAACGTGAGCTCAGCTTAATCGCACATCCAATTTATTAAAAGTCCAAGTTGAGAAGGAGGAAATCAGAAAAATTACAGATCATTTTACTCCGAATAGAAATAATAGAGAAAAGCAAAAAGTAAATTACAGGGTGATTCAAATGGCGCAGTTTTAGTTAAAGTAGAATATTAGATATCCTCCCCGGTTGGAACGTTAGTTTCAATATCATTCTCCATAACGCACAGCTTTTGCACGGCCCTGGTGCAAAACCCGTGCGCGGTTGCAAGTGTTACGATTCGTACGGCTCCGTCGGTGACCTGGTGGACCTCAGTAACGCGTCCCAGCCTCCAATGCGTAGGTGGTAGACTTTCTTGGCGTACTACCACGATGTCACCCACCTTTACGTTAGGAACACGTCGTTGCCACTTGGTCCTAGTCTGCAAGGTTGCCAAGTACTCCTCATTCCATCGTTGCCAAAAGAGCTGGTGCATCTGCCGTAACCATTGCCAATGCTTCACTCGATTGGCGGGAATCTCCGAAACGTCTGGCTCTGGGATGGCTAGAATCGGAGACCCTATTAAAAAATCTGCGGGAGTTAGTGCATACCTGTCGTCAGGGTCATCGTGCAACGGTGCGAGTGGCCGAGAATTCAAACAAGCCTCGAATGGAGTTTGTAGCTGGGAGTACCACAAGGCTAAGTGCCGCTTTGCAGATTTTACTGCTGTTTCCCACAACCCCCCTTGATGGGGGGCGCTCGGCGTGATGAAGTGCCATCGGTTCCCCAAGTCAGCGAGGGACTGGATATTTTGATCGTGGTGCCAGGCAGCCAAATCCTCCTTCAGAACGCGGTTAGCTCCTACGAACGCAGTACCGTTGTCGCTGAACAAGTTCCTGCAGGGACCTCGCCGGCTAATAAACCGAGTGAACACGTCTAAAAAAGCCTGCGTAGAAAGATCATCAGCCACCTCAATGTGGACAGCTTTCGTCGCCATACAAATAAAAATAGCTAAGTATGTTTTTACCGTAGTCCGTGATCTTTTGGATCCAATACGCAAGTTGAACGGACCGCAGTAATCAACTCCGGACGCGATGAAGGGTCGAACCGCATTGACACGATGTCGAGGTAGCGGAGCCATTTGTTGCGTTAAGACAGCACCTCGGTTCCGACGACAAACGACACATTTGAGAATCCGGCTACGCACCGCTACTATCCCGTGTATAATCCAAAAGCGACAGCGAAGAGTTTGAAGAGTCAGCTGGGTTCCGCCATGAAGAGTCTCTATATGTGCCTGTCTAATGAGCAGGCGGACTAGTCCCGTCGACTTCGGAAGAATGATTGGGTGCCTATGGGTCTCTATTAATGTAGATTTAGTAATGCGACCTCCAACCCGTAATAAGCTATGATCATCCAGATAAGGGTTTAACGGAAGTAGACTACTCGAAGTTGCTAACGCTAACCCACCCTGCAGACACCTAATGTCCTTCAGAAAAGCATTCCCTTGATCGATCCTCACAAGCCACTCTAATGCCTCCCCGATCTCCTGTGCGTCTATTGTGGGATGCCGAAAGCCACGGCTTCTCGGAAGCCACCTCAGTATTAAAGCTATGGTATGCAGAAGTTTCTTCAGCGAGCTGAATCGATCCGTAAGCGGAATAATTTCTCCATCTAAACGTCGCGTTGTCAAAGTTGGGTGAGTGGCTGTGACGGTTAAACACTGTACCCTCCTTTCACTATTTATTATAGCTTCATCTTCATTATGTAGTTTAGGTTCGAAAGGGGGTCCTACCTTATCGTCGCGTAGCCAGCTGGGACCACTCCACCATAAATGGTGCTTTAAAAGTTCTGAAGCCGGTACACCCCGACTGGCGCAGTCGGCTGGATTTTGCGATGAACGTACATAATGCCATTCATCCTTCAAAGTCAACTCTTGTATCTGCCGAACTCTGTTGGATACATATGGTTTCAGCGTGTCTGGGTGCTTTCGCAGCCAACAGAGGGTGATAGTCGAGTCAGACCACAAATAGGCAACTTGGTTGACCAATCCTAATGCCTCTCTGACGTTTCGAAGAGTTTCGGATAATAAGAGTGCCGCGCACAGCTCCAAACGAGGTATTGTGGCTCCCTTTAGAGATGCTACCTTAGTCCTTGCAGTTATTAAAGACACGTGAACGTTTCCCTGGAGATCGGTTGTCTTAGCGTACATCACAGAAGCATATGCCCTTTGACTGGCATCACAAAACCCATAGAGCGTGGTGGCCGACTCCTCTTTTATCCCAAGCCAACGAGGTATCCGCAACATATTGAGAGCATTGAGGTCATTGCGAAATTTAAGCCAAGTTTCCCGCAATTTAGTTGTCAGGGTAGTATCCCAATCAATACCTGCGGACCAAAGAGTTTGAACCGACAACCGCGACCGGTGACAAGAATCCCGTTGGGTCAAACAGCTTCGCCACCTCGCTGAGTACACTGCGCTTGGTGCATATGCCGTCGGGCTGCTTAAGTTCCACATTGAATAGCAAGTTGTCGTCGACCGGACTCCAGAGCAGACCCAAAACTGAGGTCAAGGCTGCATCAATACTGTATTCTGTAGGCGATGAGTCTCTACCCATCTGAGTTAAGACAGTGGCGCTATTTGAATTCCACTTCCGCAGCTTAAAACATCCAGCTGTCAATATGTTATCGATATTGGATGCCAAAGTGATAGCACCTTCGACGGTGCTGCAACTGCCAAGGAAATCATCCACGTAGAATGACGAGAGAATGGTGTCCCGCGCCATAATGCCCATATTGCGATCGTGAATCTTGTCAAAATTGTCGTACGCACACTGATGCATAGCTCTTACCGCATTATGAGGACTGCACGCCATGCCATACGTGACAGTAGACAGTCGGTAAGTAATTACTTCCGCTGAAACTCTCTATCTTGCGGTGCCACGAGTACCTGGCGAAACATTTTCTCCACATCGGCGGTGATAGCGACCGCATAACGTCGAAAACGGAGTATAATGTTGATTAACGAATCTTGAATGGGAGGGCCAACGAGCTGTAAATCGTTGAGTGAGAGCCCGTTCGAAGTAGGAGCGGACGCGTTAAATACCACGCGGAATATTCCCACCACAGCATGGTGCGGAATATAATAGCATCCAGGCTGAACGAATGGCTCAAGAACTCTCTCCATGTGGCCAAGGGTATCATATTCCCTCATAAATGCTAAATATTTTGCATGCATGTCCGGATCAGCGGTCAAACGTCGTTCCAAACGTGATAACTGTCGCCGGGCGCTGACGTAAGAGTCGCCTAATGGTTGACAGTCTTGGCAGAGGGGCAGCCTCACAATATAGCATCCCTCTGCCGTACGGCGGTGAGTAGTGGCAAAGAACCGCTCGCATTCATCATCCAAGCACTTGGATGTAACGGGTACTTCTTCAAGCTTCCAAAAATTGCAGATAAGATCCTCTAAATAAGGTTCGTCTCTAATCTGCGTGCAATAAATTCCAACTGTTGCATTCGAAGTGCTCTGAACTGATGCTGGTCCGAATACAACCCAACCAAGTCGTATGACATCTTTCTCAACGATCGAACCCCAGACATCAACACCAAGAAGTACATCAACATTACCCGCGGTACCGAAATATGGGTCTCCCAATTGAAGATTTGCCAAATGTCCCCATTGACCAATATCGACGCTAACCGCGGGGGTAACTGAACTAATCGAACCAATGACCAATGCGTGAATGTCTAGCTCAAACTGAGAAAATATGCTTCTTATTGTAAAGCGGACGCTACCCTTGGTTCTCGTACACGCAACTCCGCCAATGCCCTCCACCATGATCTCACACTTGCACCTATAAAGACCCAAACTATTAGCCAAACTTTCGGAAAATAAACTTACTTCAGAACCAGGGTCGCATAATATACGGGATGTTCGCTGCTTGTGACCCTGGCCGAATACGTAGGCTCGCGCTGTAGCCAGAAAAATCGTTTGACTTCCTTTGCCGACGTTGGTAATGGTTGTATTGCTTGCTAGTCATAATGATGGTGGGACTGGATTGGCTATACTGTCTGGTTTAGCCATAGGAGTATCTACCCCGTCAGATGTACTAAGTTGCTGTGATTTGTTGCGGCAAAAAATCGTATGATGTCTGTGGCCGCACTGGCGGCAGTTGCCGGAGCAGCATAGTTTAGATGGGTGTCCGGGTCGCAAACAGTTAAAGCACAAATTCGATCGCTTTAGAGCTTCAAAGCGTTGATCCGGCCCAATAGCCAGAATGGCCGGACAACGCATAACCTTGTGTGGTCCTTGACAGTGCTGACATTTGCCATCGCCAGTCGCGGCGAGGTTGCACTTTAGAGAGCGGGGAGTCTTCTTCTGCTTTGAGGAAGAATGCGGCACGTCGGGACGATCCGCTACCTGGCAAAACTCAGTTGAGAGACTATGTGCTCGTTTCTCTAAAAACGCTAGCAAGGCAATTAAAGTTGATAGCTCGGTGGAAGAGAAATGCATACACCATTCTCGCTGTGTTCTAGCGGAGAGTTTAGAAACCACAATGGGTACGGTAAGGGCATCCCACTTGTCGGCAGGTAACTTCATTACCGTTAACGCTCGCAAGGATTCGTTTACCACATCAACGACGCCCAATAATTCCTTGGACGTATCCTCAGCCATTGACTTCATGTTCAAAACTCTAGCAACGTGAATCTCCGCTAATTGCTTAGGGTTGTCATACCGATCTTTCAGCGCCTTCCACACTTCCTCGTACCCACCTGAATACAACCCTCCTACTAACGGAACCGACTCTGCCTTAACAGCTTGGCGTAGTTTCCCCAGCTTGTAAGCCACCGGCAAATCCCGATTATGTACCAACGTCTCAAACAAATCCTTGAATGCAAGCCACTTATGGGGGCAGCCGTCAAATGATGGTATACAAAGTGGCTCTAATTTTAATTCCATCGGCGAAGCCTTGTTGGTTGACGACTGAGAGTCACACTCAAATCCCTTTCGAAGTTGATTCAGCGTTGCGCACAAGTCCATGTAGGTAGCTTCGGTGGAGTCCCACCACACCGATCAAAATGCACTGCAGCAGATTTTAAGCGTTGATCATTTTGGGTGACGTTGAGCTCACCAGGCTTTGCCTCCTTTACTTGCACATACATCCGCAAAATAGCGGCCGCATGGAACTTTCGCAGATTTATTTCTGTGATTTCCTAGATCGAAGAAAATATCCACAATTATCTGCGAAATCAGGCCCGATCCAAAACAAAGTACTTGTGCGTCGAAAAGTGCTAATTAAGCTGAAGTTATATTGCGTTTATTAAAAGTCCTCACAGGAGGCACCAAAATGTGTAATAAAAAACGTGAGCTCAGCTTAATCGCACATCCAATTTATTAAAAGTCCAAGTTGAGAAGGAGGAAATCAGAAAAATTACAGATCAATTTACTCCGAATAGAAATAATAGAGAAAAGCAAAAAGTAAATTACAGGGTGATTCAAATGGCGCAGTTTTAGTTAAAGTAGAATCTTAGACAGATGCAGTTGTACTTTAATTGCTTCTGAAAACGCTATCCACCTTGGAACTGGAATGTCTGCTAAATAGATCACGCTTTGTTGAAATAACTTCCACAAATCCATGATACCATTTGTAATGGCGTCATCCCAACCAAAGTTCAACTTCCATACGTCCTGTATAATGATTTTGCCCGCTATGATAACTGGCGCATAAAGACCTGTAGGATCATACACCTGGGCGATGTGACTGATGATCTGACGTTTTGTAAATGGTCTCGTGTTTTCCACAGGGTAGCCTCGTATTTTGATATAAAAATTATCGGAATTTGGATCCCAAATCATGCCAAGTATTCCTGACTTAACCTGCAATTCAATCTCGCAAGTCCGGTGTTGGTGAATTCTTTAGCAAATTCGACATTGTTACTCGCTCATTTAGCTAATTGAAAACCGCCAGATTTAAGCATATCTATCATCTACCTGTACAGGCTTTGCAACTCCTCAATGAACTCAGCTCCGCCTAAAACGTCGTCCATGTAAAAATTTGTTAGCGTGGCCACTGAAGCAAGAGGAAATCTTTCGGCTTCATCCAAAGCACATTGTTGGAGTGCCCTAACAGCATTGAAACCAGACGGTGATGTAGTATTCACCAATTGAATGGCCAATCCAAGGGCGAAAAAAAATCGCTGGAAACCTGACGAAACATCTTGATGATACCTGCAGTTAACGCGAAACGGTAATTCCTAAACAACAACAAAGTCTCATACAAGTCACCTTGCAGCTTTCCACCTGGCAACTGAAGGTCGTTGGATGATACACCAGACCATCGTCTGGAGGCATCGAAACCGACACGAAATTTCTTTTTCGATATATTATAGGGTATGTAATAAGATAAGCTAGGATCTTCTGGAGCCAGTGGGGCCGGTACTAAATGACTCTCTTTAACATAATCATCCATGAAGTCTCTACAGGTTTCTGCCATGCAAGTATTCCTTTTGAGCCGGTTTCCCAAAGCCAAAAATCTGTCAAAAGCCGTCGGACGAGAGCGCCCAAGAGGAATGGATATTTCTTTCAATGGTATCATTGCTACGTACCGCCCCTCTTCATCCCTAGAATACGTCGATGCAAAAATATTCACGGCGCGTTCCTCTTCGGAAGTGCGCAAACAATGGTCTTCGCCGTCATCGACCGACCAAAATAATTCGAATCTTTTTTCTAAGTTGTAGCAGGAATGAGAGATGTGAAAAGAAAGAGAACATAAAGGTTCAACATTCCAGACACAGCCCGACATAACCCATCCAAGCATTGATTGTTGAGCAATAAACCGACTAGCGTCTGAATCAGAACGAATTATTCCATTCCGTATTATTGAAGCCCAAGTTGAAACACATATGAGGCCCCTAACTGGCCCCTGTACCGCAAACGTTGGATCCGAGAGATCATCATTTTGAAACTGACTCATAAGTCTGCACTTAAAGGCTCGTTGCGGATTCTTACCCGATATCCTTTTAAAAATGACAAAACGCACCTGCAAAGCAGCTTCTGAGTTCTCTATGTGGCACAATACACAATCAATGTAAACCAGCGATTGAATCGGTGGTGCATCACCGACACCTCTGATGGAGATCTTACACGGCATGCGATTAAGACACTACCTATGAACACACGCTTGCGTTATTAGATTTAGCTGTGAGCCGCTATCGCACAATAGGCGCACGTCTCCGGTTAGCGTTCCGGCGTTTTGCCACAAGTGACACACTGCTGATCCAATAGGATAATATCGATAATATCGACAACCCTTCATCAGGCTTCGCCGTTTCATAAAGATCCATTTTTTCACCTGAAAACATGGACGAGCAGCCAGCCGTAGCAATATGAACTTTCCGTTCCATGCGCCCCTTCCGGATACTTGGGACAATTAATTCGATTGTGTTTCGCGTAGTTACACGCCTTGCACCCTCTCCATTTGCAATTTTGCACCAAATTCTCAACTGACAAACAAGATTCACAAAGCTTAAGATCTCTAATTTTGCCCACTCAGTCATTGTATCCCATACTGCCGAGTTTCTCACAATTCCATGAGTGATGACCTCCTTTACAAAATGCGCACTTGTCACTACTTTTCTTACTCGAAAATAGGTTCACGGCTAGTTGGCTGACAGAAAACTCGTTGCTGAACTTAAATCGCTTATCGCGATAACTCTCCGTGTCAGTGGCACACCTCTTGCCTTGACCATCGTTAAAACACCGGTCTGTAATTACACTTGCAGAGCCTAATCTGTTTGCCTTTATGTTACGCATCGCGAAAATGCGCCTTTCTAAAAACGGCAGCAGTTTTGAGAGTGAAGGAGGGTCGGTAGGATTCCTATCCATTTCCCACGCAGCCCTGGTTGACTTGTCAAGTTTACGCAACACATGCACGGCCATAAATGGGCTCCATGTATCTGTGCTGCAATTAAACCGATCCAATGATCGCAGTTCTTGTTCGACGGTATCAATAATTATTCGCAATTTATCTGATCGTCCAAATTCCATCGTCGGAATATCGGTAAGCTGATTAATATGCGTCGTCACAATCTGATAAGGGTTATCATACGTGTCCTCTAATTTCTTCCAAATTCTATCTAAATCACCTTTGTCACGATGTCTCGCTTGTCATGCACATTTCCGAGCTTCACCTTCCAAAGCTTTTAGCAGCAAATCGACTTACGACCCTGAAGACAATTCAGTTTCCAATACTTTACTCACAAATTATGCGCGCCAAGAAGTCCATTTAGTATAATCGCCGTTAAACTTAGTCAGTTTAATCTCCGACACTTTAAGCAAAGTCCGGCCATGGTTAGGGTTGGCCAAATTCATAAGCGCAGTCGATCGCTGTTTGATATTAAAGTATAAATTCGCCACCTCGAAGGCAACTGCTTCGTTCCGAGAGCGAGTCTCCTCACTGATGCTAGGCAATTCAGATACCGCTAGTTGCTTGGTCTGAAATGATGACCAATGTCTTTCTAAAGTAGCCTTTTGCATATCAATTTCTGCTTCATTCCAGCACTGTGCCTCTAAAGACTGACATCTTTTATCAAGGCGCTTGATGAGCTTACTAAGAAGGTTTCTATCCTTAACCAACTCTGTGTACGCAGAATTCATCGTAGAGTGGAAAAACCAAAAACAAATTCGACGTATGCAATAAGAGCTGAATGTTAAACCGACTAATAGGCACTCAAAAACCACTTCCGCGAAGTCCTGCAAAGAAATGACAGCATTAATATAAATGCTTTAGCTCAAAGTCACAATTAAACCAAATGCTGCGCGCTATGTATCAATTATGATAACGTCCTTTCGCACACTCGCTAATGTCCGAATAAATATTGAGTGGTATGACACCACCGTGTAACAGCAAGCGAACGACGCGAACGACGACAAGCGGTGTGTCATAAGTGAAGCCACCACAGCATGGATTAAAACCAGGTACCGCCATGCTTCCAAAATTTGCAAGCGGTGTACCATAAGTGACGCCACCACAGCATGGACCGAATGCAGGTACCGCGGCGCGTCCAAAATTTGCAAGCGGTGTATCATAATTGACGCCACCACAGCATGGACCAAAATCAGGTACTGCGACGCGTCCCAAATTTGCAGACAAACTGTGAGAGTCATGACCACGAATAGTGCAATATCGTGCATGCTCTTCAACGGCTGTACTATTCATCATAGGGGTGAAAAAGATGATTGCCAATGACAATTTCCAAACTAAAAACCGGCAACATACACGCTAAAACAAATATAAACTACATATACCAATATTAAAAGAACAATACAACCTAATTCATGCAGCCTTTTCTGCAAAATGCGCAAAACGATCACGGGTTTCGGCACCAAAATGTTGCGGCAGTTGCCGAAATTATTGAAATTATTCCAGTGCAATATAAAACGTCTGATTGCAATGAATTTAACAAAATAAAAATAATAAAATATTCACTTTATTTCATATGACAATCAACGACAATCGTTCAATCACATAGCACACTAGTAACATATTTACCAAGGAAAATATCGAGCAAGTAACATATTCAACAGGGTCGTTGTGGTAGATTGTCATAAGTTGGTATTTCTTTTCTTCGCCGGTCACAGTTTCGACAGGATCTGTTAATATAATATGTAATGTCTTTAAAACTTTATTTCCGCGCTCTTTTAAATTTGCTATTGAAAAATATTTGAAAAATAAGTCATCCTTAGGCCATTCTAACTTCCTAATGTTACGATTGTTGGCTTCGACCGCAAGCCGCGAAAGCAACTCTTTGAAATTCGTTTTTTCGTTAACAATCGCAAAATTAAGTAAATCGAGTTTTTTGTGTTTTAAATGTGCACAAACTTGAAAATTTTAAATTGTATTATTTTTACCAAGTACTATATTTGTTTTCACCCGGGGTATTTTCTTTGAGAAATCATATGAAAATTTGTCATAAACCCGTAATTTAATTTTGTCATTGCATTCACTATCGTCCTTTAATTGTGTTTGATTCGTCATTGATCGTGTTTTTACCGCTAAAACTTGTGTAGTGGAGTCTTTTAGTTCGTTCATTGTAATCCGTGACAATGCGTCCGCACCGACATTTGTTTTGCCTTTTATGTACTCGATTGTGAAATCGTACTCTGACAGTTCTAGACGTATTCTAGCAAGCTTTGACGACGGATCCTTCATATTAAAGAGATAAACTAAGGGTAGATGGTCAGATTTCACCGTAAAGTCGTAATCATACAGTCGAAACTGCTTGATTGCAAAATATATCGCTTACAGTACAAGTTCAATAATCGGTTTATTTTGCTCTGCTTTATTGAAATATTTAGAAGCCAAACATATTGGTAAGCCATTTCCGTCATGGTTTTGGCTTAATATAGCACCACGCCCAACTTTCGACGCATCGACAGTAATAATCGATTCTTTAGTGTATTTTATAGTGTATTTAGTAGTATTGTAGCAATTTTGGCGAAATTAATGCTGCTTTTAAAAATTCAAGAGCTTTGTCGCACGCACTGTCCCAACTAAATTCAACTTTTTTCCTGCCTAATTTATTTAAAGATGCTACCAGAGACGCAAAATTTGGTATAAACCGCCTGCAATAATTAGCAAACTCTACGAAACGTCGAACCGCATTATTATCAGTCGGTTTTGTATATTTTTTAACACCGTTTATTTTGGTGTCGTCTGGCAACAGATCTTTGGCTGAACATTTATGGCCTAGGAATGTAACTTCCGGCCGAAGAAAATTGCTTTTATTCGGGTTAAGTTTTAGGTTGAAGTTTCGACAAG
>NW_023458556.1:92125108-92129011 GCF_013731165.1 Rhagoletis pomonella | reverse complement strand
TTTTATTCGGGTTAAGTTTTAGGTTGAAGTTTCGACAAGTGTCGAAAACTTTTGCTAAATTTTTAATGTGATGTGCTTCACTACAGCCTATAACAATAAAGTCAACTACATATAAAAATGCTACGTTGGGTGGAATATCAGAAAAAGCTATACTCATCATTCGCGAGAATGAGTTGGGTGCTATACTTAAACCGAATGGCAATACTTTCCATCGATATGCTCCACGGTCTGTGCTAAAAGAAGTTATATCACGTAAATTTTCATCCAAGGGGATTTGGTGAAATCCAGAAAAAAGATCTAAGGTAGAAAAATATTTAGCTCTGCCAAGATTATCCAAAATATCGTCAACTCGTGCGAGAGGGATTTTATCCGCAATAACTTTTTTCTTGACTGCGCGGAAATCAACGCACATACGATATGCTTTTGACCATTAGTCGATTTTTTAGGAACCAAAATTAAAGGACTATTGTAATCGGAACAACTTCCTTCAATTAAATCGTTATCTAGTTATTTATTAACTTGGCGAGTTATCTCTCCACGTTGGGAATATGGCAGACGATAGTTTTTTACATATACCGGGTCAGTGTCAGTCAACCTAAGTTTCTGTTCATAAAAATTTTTTAATGTCATTTTGTCATTGTCCGGAGTGAAAATGTCGGCATATTTTATGCAAAGGTCAAGTAAATTGCTGTTAGCTTCTGTAGGGATTTGGTTTTTCAAAATATTTGATAATACGTTTGTTCGTGAGTCTTCTGTCTTGGTCTTATTAATTGAATAAACGTGATAGTCAGAAAGTTTTTCCCTCCGAATATTTACATTTTTTACATTCTTTACATGTTTCACGTCATCTGTGGTATTTATGATTTTGATAATTGGGTTACTGATATTATTTAACTATGCATCTTGCTGTGAATACACCGTGTTCAACTTCTTGCGATTCTACAAAAAGCGGATCTGGCGAATGGCCTAAATCGAAAATTCTGTAAACCTTGCATCTGGGTGGTATGATAGAAGTGTCGCTTTCGGTTCCGTGTAGGATTGGTATCGCGACTTTTTCATTGCTTACCCAGAAGGAAATATAATTGCTTGCATAGCTAATAACGCATTTGTTACTTTTTGGAAAATCTTTACCCAATATACCAGCAGATGGTGTGTTAGAGTCATCGTTTGCTACAAGTAAAGTATGTTTAATGAAAAAATCAGTAATCAGTATCGGAAGTGACACCGGTAATGCAAATTATATCTTTCGTATTTATAGAAAATTGTTTATCAATGCTAGAATATTTTATTAGAGAAATTTCAGCTTGCGTGTCGATCAAAAACATACAAAATTCGTTTGAGCCATTAATTTTCAATTCGATAAAGTCGATTGAACCGCCCTCAGTTTTCGCTCCTGAGGGGCGTGGGCGTTTAAAGCGCGCACATTAGCATTATTGCGTGAATTTGGACGTCTATTAGTATTATTGTTGCTGTTATTGTTTCAATTGTTGTAACTTGATGACCGATTACTATTATTGTTGGAATTGTTGCCGTTATGCCTCGCACCGTTATTGTTGTGCCTACTGTTATTACCGTTATTATTGTACCTACTGAAATTAGCATTATTTTGTCTGTAATTATTGTTGTTGTACCTATTAAAATTGTGACCTCTGAAGCAATCCGGAAAAATTATTTGGCCTATTGACTCGGGATCGAAACGCTAACATTTGACGCTCTTTCACTTGATTATTTTGTTCGACTATCATTTTTGCCACTACATCTTTTGAATCACTGAAGGTAGTTGACGATAAAATTGATTTGACCAAATCCGACCGAGTATTAAGTCTAAAAACGTTAACTGTTTGCTCGACTGCCATTTCTAGGCCTTAGATTGGGTCATACCTTCAATGATCAAAGAACGCTCTAATGCATCTAAAGCTCCTCGACACGCTTAGCGAATTCCGTATAATTGTTGTTTTTTACATGTAATGATACAATTTTCCCAGCTACAACTTTCGAGTTGTCTGGCTTCATTCTGTTTCTCAACGCATCTTCGAACTGAATTGACTTTGGTCGGAATTGCTTCACGTGCCTTGCCTTCGAGCTTTGATTTCAAAAATGATATAAAAGTTGTATTTAATTATCGTCAGCAAAATCTTTAATTAAATTAATTGTATCAAGTGCTAGCAAATCTCCGTTGTAATTTTCCCTAATGATTGAGGCCCATAATAAAGGATTTCTTCTGTTCAGGTGTAGCCATGTCTAAAAATTCTTGAAAAAATGTAGAAATATTTGGAGAACTGGTAGCCGGTGACGGCAGGTTGAATACAGTGAGGAGATATTTAAAAGATGGAAGTGACGAGCTTCTTTTAAGACTGAATTGTACCGAAGCTTCTGACTTGGCGTCACTAAACTCTTCTTTTGACTCAGAGTCCGCTAAGTCTGATTGGCAAATTAGCAATAAGCTATCAGGTGGAATCTTAACGCGACAATTCAGTTTAGTAAAGCACTTTGCTAACTGTTCCTTACAACGGGCTAACTCAACTTGAACTTCCTTGAGATTACAGGTATGAGCCGAACTATTGGCAATAACTAGTAGTAAAATGGGCTGTAATAAGCGAATATTTATACTCGTCATAAGTTACAGATGGGTTTTTACATCACAAAGTAAGTTTTGTGAAAATTGCAGATAGAGGGTATTGAATATAAGCCCTCGTTATGCTTTTCTTCAGTAGGTCATCGGCTGAAAATTTGGAATGCAGTTAAAGGAACTTTTTCATGCAGTGGGAATATTGGGTTCTATTCCCATACAATTGCAAAGAGTTTAAGTTGGTTTACAAATTTTGTATTTTCAAAGTTATTGTCGTATCAAAATATTGTTATTTATGTTCATCGGTATATGGTAAAAATAGTAGTTGTATTAACGCTTTGTATTTTTAAATAAAAAATTTATAGGAAAGTGAAATTGAGATAGTCGTTAAAAATTTAGCAAAAAACCGTATTAAGTCACTTATATCTAGGTGGATACAATAATCACTTTAGTAGCAACGATTTTGAAATTTGAAAATTTAAAATTTTGAAAAAGTTATAGTTATGTATCTGTTGATATATTTAGGTATGTATGAAGCAAGATATATTTGAAAGTGCTAGAACCAAGAAAAAATTGCCTTTGGGTATATCACCTCATTTAATTCAAGTTTGCATTATCAATATGTATAAAAAGAGAAGGATCAATCACATCTTGAAATATTTATTAAAATTATTGGATATCGAAAATGAATTTTAAAAAGGGGTTGAATCCCTCACGTCTCTTACAGCTAAATAATAAAAATTGATTTGAAAAATGGGTTTAATCCCTTGAATCACTTAAAGTTAAATAATGAAAATGAATTTGAAATATAGGTTTAATACTTTGAATCACTTAAATTTAAATAATGAGAATGAATTTTAAAAATTTTTTTAATCCCTTGAATCACTTACAAGCTAGATAATGAAAATGAGTTTGAAAAACGGGTTTAATCCATTGAATCACTTAATAGTAATAGCTAAATAATGAAAATGATGTTAGAAAAATTCGTTGAATTCCTCAAATTACTTAAAGCTAAATAATGAAAATGATGTTGCAAAAATTGGTTGAATACCTCAAATCACTTAAAGCTAAATAATGAAAATGAATTTGAAAAACGTAGATAAAGAAATCGAAATTTTCCACAAGTGTGTGTCGGTCTAATATGCCACAGTCGCAAAAAATGGTAGCTATTACAAAAAGTTTTATGAAAAATATACATGAGTACATACATCTGTAAAATTTAAAATCTAAACGAACCATATTTTTTAACAGCGTTTATTTTGGTGTCGTCTGGCAACAGACCTTTGGCTGAACATTTATGGCCTAGGAATGTAACTTCCGGCCGAAAAAAATTG
>NW_023458556.1:92102916-92125008 GCF_013731165.1 Rhagoletis pomonella | reverse complement strand
GACGCCTTGGCCAGAAAGTGGGTAGAGTTCTGCCGGCAGGAGAAGCCATAAAATTTAGACACCAGCGTAATATGCATGAAGCACTTTACGGACCACTTCTAAACACGACGTTTTAAGTTGAAAACTTTGAAATACCACAAATTACAAATTAAAATCGGAGGTAAGCAAGCATCGACCACTTTCTGCAGGAAAACATGCGCTGCGACAAAATATCACTTTTTCGGCACCTGCAATACAAACACAAAATTTATAAATAGTTAATTAATAAGACCTATTCTTTTGAACACATTTCAAGAGTGGTTGTATATTTTTTGTTAACGTTTTGCTTAATTTGTTATATTCAAAGATGGCTTGAGAAATTGGTGAATCGAGAAGAAAACACGTTTTCTCACTGCAAATTCACAACTGTCAACTCATTGTTCTTCGCCATATTCTTTGTTTACCCGTTGCCACAAATGCCACTCTGCGGGAATGCGCAATCTTGTATTCTAGCGTTCTTGAGCAAATGCTTCTTTTCTTGCTATTGGTCGGTTTTTTACTTACGCATACTCCAAGCTGTTTGTGTTTGATCGCACTCAACAAGAGAATGGAGAGATAAAGAGAGCAAGTAATTTCTCTGCTAACAAATGTCTTGTTGGGCAACTCAAATGTATCCGTGCAGTGTTATAGTATCTACCAATTTGTAGTTTTTTCCATCGTATTCATTCAAAAAGTCGGTTTCAATTAATTTCTTGGTTTCGATAAACGTTTTTTTCTTCTGAATCAGGGTATTCACATAATTGCGTAAATGCCTCGTAACTGTACAAACCTCGCCATTCGGAGTCGGCATAAAACTGTAGGTTCCTCCACTTTGTGTGAAAACATCAAGGCGCACGCCACAAATCGGAGGAAAAGCTCGGCCAAACACTAACATATGTGTAAGCGCCATTATATTGTTATTATTATTATGTAAGAATACAAAGACAAATTATTTATCAGAACATTGTCTTTTACACACTGAAAAAAGTAATAAAAGCTCTCAAAAAACAACATCGCTACTGCGAAATAATGGTTTGAAAAACCGCATAAAGTCAAATCCCCATAAAAAAAACTACGCATAAAAAGAGACCTAAGTGCTGCACGTATACATATGTATGTGTATTTACATATTTGGAGAACGAAATAATATGTCATCAACTACTTCGTTTATTATATACATTTATATACATAAAAAATCTTGTCTAAATCCGCTCAGTAGCGTTGTTAAAATATTTCGCTTTCTTTTATGCTATGTATAGAAGATAGTAATTTTAAATACGTGGCAACCCTACTCAAAAACTCAATATTTTTGTACTTGCGAAGGGGTGGTAACCCTACTCAGAAAAATAATACAATATTACACATCCAGAGGCTAAGTCTCTTCGTTTGACGGTGACGGTACAGAACTAATGCCTACGCTTATTATGATTGAATATGGTAATTTTATTAACAGGTGGCAACCTTATACAAAAAAAGTATTAGTGCTTTTCTAGAGGCCAATCCCTTTCGTTTGAAATCTCAACTTTTGTAATACAACGAACGGTGCGGATCTTACAGTTTTTTAGACAGGTGGCAACCCTATTAAAATTCTAAGTAAAAAAAGATCCCCCTCCTGTCGATACAGAGTATATTAGAGAAAATCTCGACAAAATCCGTTCAGTAGTTTTCGAGATTACCGCGTACAAAGGATCTCAACTTTCCTGTATACTATGTACTAGCAGACCCGGCGAACTTCGTGCCGCCCAAAATTTTTATATATTTTATTGAAACTTTTTAGTCCAACATTTTTACCAACAATTCACGTTTACGATTTCCATTGGCACATTTGTCTGCTAAGATTAAGGTTTGGTGGTTATTTGTCGCTTTAAATAACCTAAGGAAAGTGGTAAACTATGTTCACATTACCAACATAAAATACTTAGTTTCGTTTAAAATACCTCACTAAATTAAGTGCGTTCATACACGCGTTTCTTTATTTGTCTTGACAGCTTTGTAGCAATCCTGTGTTATTGTTTATTTAACGAAAAGAGATCGCGAATGTGAGTAATTGCGTATATTTTTATATTCTGGGTTGTTTGTGGTAATTTTTTTAATTTTAGATGAGTGATCAAAAGAGAAAGCTTCTGGAAATATTTTACAACCTACCAATCGCGATTATTAAAAACAAAAACGTCCAAACACAATGACATATCAGTTGTGGGACAATACTTTTTTCGATTATTATCGATAACATTAGAGCCGACACTGATTTGTTCGTGCTTTGGTTCTTGGTTTAAGATAAACTACGTACTTTCATCTTAATTTACTGAGAGACTTTACAAGGCAAAATTACTTAGTTTGTAATTAATTTATGCGTAAATTAAGATTGACCTCTAAATTACGCCAATGGGAATACAGTTTTATATCCGTTCTTGAAATTCACCAGTTGTGCGGCATTTCATAGCACGGTTATTCGCAAAGCGAAATAAATTTTTTCCTCTTCACTCCCTGGCGGCAACAATGACCCGGTTCTATAGTGAATGTCCTAGAAGCTTTACAGTATAGTAGGTGGCAATTTCAAAATGGGTGGGTGAATCATTGTTCTACAGAAATGCAATATACATATACTTATTTCAGACGAAATACCTTAAAAGTTTGAACGCACAATAATATTGGAAAATCACATCCATTGGGCCAATTGCAACGCAGGCGCGTTCGATATACTCAATGGTGCAACAGGTCGATTTAATCTGACATTCACGGCCCCTTTTCTCACTTGGCTATTTTTTGTAATAGCTCGACTTCAGCACCACTTGGCAGCACGTTTTTGCAATAGTATTGCATACATATTTAAAACATTAGCCAAATCGGATCATAAATAAGATTTTTAGTAATAGCTCAACTACAGCGCCAACTGTCGGATTAAATTGTGAAACTAAACCATCCAGAGACCCACTCAAATACACAAAAAGTTTCGTTAAAATCCGTACAACCATTTAGGAGGATTTCACTCACAAACACACCTACAGAAGAATAAAAAATTTCATTCAAAGATAGCTAAAGGTCGGTTGGTTTGTAGGCCTCACACCCCTTTTCAAATAGCCCAAATTTTCTGCATGAGTATGGGCTTGATTTCAACTATATACATATCTCCATACGAAGTTCCAGTACTGTACCATGAATACTTTCAGAGATATGCAGTATAAAAATTCGATTTATATGGGAGGAGCCACGCCCCCCTTTCCAACAGCTGCCCTCTTCCTTCATGAGTATGCGATTGATTTCGTATATCTCCATACCAAGTTCCAGAACTCTACCATGAACACTTCCAAAGATAGGCAGTATGAAAAATTCGGTTTGTATGGAAGATGCCACGCCCCCCTTTTCCAATAGTTCCAATTTTTCTACAAGAGTATGCGATTTATTTCGTACATCTCCATACAAAACTCTAGAACTCTACCAAAAAATTTCCAGAGATAACTAGTGTGAAAAATTCGGTTTGTATGGGAGATGTCACACCCCTTTTTACTATAGCTAAAAATTTTCTCCAAGGGTATGCGATTGATTTCGTATATCTCTATACCAATTTACAAAACTCCACCATGCACACTTTCAGAGATATGTAGCATGAGAAAATCGGTTTGTATGGGAAGTGCCACGCCCCCTTTACATATAGATTTTTTTCAGCCTAAAACCATCCTTGGGACCCGTGCAGCAGGTGGCAGTTTCAAAAAAATCGGTTCAGCCGCTCTCGAGCCTTGCGAAAACTAACAAACGGCTTTCTAAATATAAATTAGTTGAGATATATTATATATTACAATTATATTTTGACAGTATCCGTTGTTTCTGATTGGCGCAAAAAAATCTTGCTGCTTAAAGCTATTTATATTCGAAATTGCATGAAAATTGGAAAACAGGAATCTATAAGCTTATCCAGGCAAAAAGCTACCTACGTACCGAATTTTAAGCAAATCGGACCGTAAATACGATTTTTTCGAATAGATCAGTCCCTGGTCCACTTCTCGGAAAAAATGGACCATACATCCTAATATATGCTAAAAAGCTACTTCCGTACCGAACTTTAAGCAAATCGGACCATAAATGCGATTTTTTGGAATAGATCGGTCCCTGGTCCACTTCTCGGAAAAAATTGATCACATATGCTAATACATGCTAAAAAGCTATCTGCGCACCGAATTTTAAGCAAATCGGACCGTAAATTCGATTTTTTCGAATCGATCGGTCCCTGGACCACTTCCCGGAAAAAATGGGTCATATATGCTAAAAAGCTACTTACGTACTAAATTTTAAGCAAATCGGACTATAATAAAATTTTTTCGAATAGACCGGTCCCTGGTCCACCTACCCGAAAAAAAGTAAAATTTTTTTTAGCCTAAAACATGGTGGTTACCGAAAGCTATTTGTATACAAAATTTCATGAAAATCGGACCAGCCGTTCGCGAGATTACCTGTTACAAAAAAAAGTGACTTCTCTTTATACAATTAGTATAGACTAGTATAGATAGAATACATTAGATGTAGTTCATGTACTTTTACAATACTAGCCGTCATCGATTCGCCACTCCTCGCTCGCTATGTTTGAGTTCCGCTCGCTTAATGAAGAATTTTGCATGTGAAAGCAACAACAAAGTTAGCTAGCACGGATAGACGATAGCGAGTTTGGTTGTACCTCATTGAGTTCGTTCGTTTCGACACTCGCTAACTGTTGGCGAATCGATGACGGCCACTGTTTTCGTCTTAAGTTGTACATATGTTTTCTTTAATAAATATCAAATATTAAAAATATGATCTGTCAAAGTTTGAATTTTTTCGTGATTCTGACTAATCATGTTCTAATGAAAATCGTTATATTTCGGGTTCTGCTCATCTTAGAGACTTCAGCTTAACGTCGTTCTAAAGCTAAAGAAACGGGCATAACATCTTACTAATATTATAATTGTGAAAGTTTGTATGTTTGGATGTTTGGGAAATCATCACGCGGAAACGACTAAACGGATTTGCATGAAATTTGGTAGGCAGATAGCTTATGGGCCAAATTGGTTAATAGGCTATTCCTTTAAGAGGTGCCATTTGTTAAAAAAGTTGAATTTATTTAATATGCGGGAACGACTGAATGGATTTGCATGAAAATTTGCACACAGATAGCTTATGACCTATCCAGGTATAATATTTGTATGGAAAGATTTTTCTTTAAGGCGACAAACCCCTAGAAATAGGCGTGGCAATTGTAGGACTAAAGTTAGCAAAACGTGGATTTTATCACTTCCTTAACAACATTTGTTCCTCACATTTTTCAATCAACCAAAGTTCAAAAATTTAGACTTTATTGCGGATTTTGCCAGAATATCAATATGGATTGAAAAGGCCGTGGAACAAATATTGTTAACTAAGCGATATTCTGCCGAAATCCGGGATAAAATCTACGTTCCGCTAACTTGAGTCCTACAATTGCCACAACCATTTCTAGGGGTTTGTCGCCTTAAAGAAAAATCTCGTCATAAAAATATTAAACCTGGATAGGTATTCTATCGGAATCTGCAATAAAATTTATATTCTTGCAAGAACCCGATGTTGAATACCTCACTAAATATATCTCATCATAAGTTTTCGAAAACAAATTAAAAACGATTTTTGACACTAACAAAAAAACCATCTCGTCATAAAAAAAATATTTTAAAAAAAGTTATTGAAAACGCACAATTTTTGGAAACATGTTTTTACAGAGAATTAAACAAGGAATACGATGGTATAATTTTAAATCCCTAATTTACTGGTCTTCGCTATGCAGAGCATCTTTAAAAAGTTCAACTGTTAATAGCTAAGTTAGCTTTAGGATAATCATGACCATCTTATATAGAGAAATGTTTCTTTTGCTTAAAAAACGACGTTAAGGTGAAGTCTCTACGATGAGCAGAACCCGAGATATAACGATTTGAAGAAGTACATGATTAGTCAGGATCACGAAAAAATGCAAACTTTCACCCCTATTCTGCAGCACTTTCATATTCGGAGTTTGCTACGAATCGTAGAAATGGGATACTGGAATCCGAATCGTATTTTCGAACTTTCGAAATTCGTAACAATGGCAAGCCTACGATCACATCACAACATGTAGAAATAAAATTCTGGGTTGCAATATCTTCGACTATCTCGAGGCGAGAAATTGAATGTTTGTATTCAAGTTGCTCGAGTGGAATACACATACATAAATACCTTTGTGACAAACTGATATGACCGGTGTCACGTAGACATCATAGCCTTATTGTTCTTAAGCATACCTATCTAACCTCATCAAGGACGTTTTTCGTTAACGCTGTGAGACTCTGGAACACGCTGCCTGATTCGCTAAAGGTGGAACTGAATAGAGACAACTACAAAACAGCAATTCTTTGTTACTTATGTGAGCTGCAGTAACATACTGGTTTAATATTCTCTGACTTCTCTCACTTCTTTTCTTTTTTCACATTGAAAAGCGTGGGGCGCATGTAATAGACCAGAATTGATATGAAGGGTAATATATGTATGTATGTATGTGGATATATGAATAACGACCGCTTAAAACCGATCTCAAATTTGTACTTTCTCTGTAGAAATTTTAGGTCCATGTTATGTAGTTTGACTATTGTCAATTAAATCGAATGCTTTATATTGCATGCGCCCCACGCTTTTAATTTTCAGTCTCATAAATTGTTTATAATGACTTTTGCTAAAATTTCAAAATCAAAAGTTATCAAAACGAATTCTATGGGACTGAGAATTATTATTTTCTGCTTTTTAGTCCATTTATAAAAGCGTTGAATATTAAAAAGTGTTTTTTTTTTTGTATTATTTATTTTATTCAACAAGTTTTATGAGCTTGAGGCCGTTTTAAGTGAAAACTTATTGTGGAAAAGCAACAATAATTAAAAAAAATGGTAAAAGTGATAGCTATTTCGGAAATCCCCACATTTCCTCATCAGACTTCTTTCAGTAGGATTCGAACCGACGATCACCACTGACTCAGCCAGTTGCCTACGCACTGTGCTAAGTTTGCCTTGTTAATTCTTGTTGCTTATTTCCACTATATCACTTTGCTAAGCCAACTACAATCATGCGCAGCTATTCCGCTGCAATTCACTTGATCATGTGGTTGTTGGTTTTTGTTAATATTTCTATTATTAGAATGTTTAACTTTTTGGTGTGCGCGTCCTTAAATTATTTGTTTTTTCATATTTTATGGCCTTATAACAATTATATTCAACAATTTGTATGAGCTTGAGGCCGTTTTAAGTGAAAACTTATTGTGGAAAAGCAACAATAATTTGAAAAAATGGTAGAAGTGATAGCTATTTCGGAAATCACCACATTTCCTCATCAGACTTCTTTCAGTAGGATTCGAACCGACGATCCCACTGACTCAGCCAGTTGCCTACGCACTGTGCTAAGTTCGCCTTATTCATAAAAATTGTTGAATATAATGGTTATAAGGCATAAAATAACAAAAAACAAATTATTTATTTTCTACTTTTTAGTCTTGTCTGTATAAAATTTTGCAATAGATATTGTCTAAGATTCTACTTTAACTAAAACTACGCCATTTGAATCACCCTGTAATTTACTTTTTGCTTTTCTCTATTATTTCTATTCGGAGTAAATTGATCTGTCATTTTTCTGATTTCCTCCTTCTCAACTTGGACTTTTAATTAATTGGATGTGCGATTAAGCTGAGCTCACGATTTTTATTACACATTTTGGTGCCTCCTGTGAGGCCTTTTAATAAACGCAATATAACTTCAGCTTAATTAGCACTTTTCGACGCACAAGTACTTTGGTTTGGATCGGGCCTGATTTCGCAGATAATTGTGGATATTTTCTTCGATCTCGGAAATGACAGAAATAAATCTGCGAAAGTTCCATGCGGCCGCTATTTTGCGGATGTATGTGCAAGTAAAGGAGGCAAAGCCTGGTGAGCTCAACGTCACCCAAATTGATCAACGCTTAAAATCTGCTGCAGTGCATTTTGATCGGATGCTCAGCAATCATGAGACTTTGCCGCAGCCAAGGAGGATGAAGTAGAGGTCCATACGGTGTGGTGGGACTCCACCGAAGCTACCTACATGGACTTGTGCGCAACGCTGAATCAACTTCGAAAGGGATTTGAGTGTGATTCACAGTCGTCAACCAACAAGGCTTCGCCGATGGAATTAAAATTAGAGCCACTTTGTATACCATCATTTGACGGCTGCCCCCATAAGTGGCTTGCATTCAAGGATTCGTTTGAGACGTTGGTACATAATCGGGATTTGCCGGTGGCTTACAAGCTGGGGAAACTACGCCAAGCTGTTAAGGCAGAGTCGGTTCCGTTAGTAGGAGGGTTGTATTCAAGTGGGTACGAGGAAGTGTGGAAGGCGCTGAAAGATCGGTATGACAACCCTAAGCAATTAGCGGAGATTCACGTTGCTAGATTTTTGAACATGAAGTGAATGGCTGAGGATACGTCCAAGGAATTATTGGGCGTCGTTGATGTGGTAAACGAATCCTTGCGAGCGTTAGCGGTAATGAAGTTACCTGTCGACAAGTGGGATGCCCTTACCGTACCCATTGTGGTTTCTAAACTCTCCGCTAGAACACAGCGAGAATGGTGTATGCATTGCTCTCCCACCGAGCTATCAACTTTAATTGCCTTGCTAGCGTTTATAGAGAAACGAGCACATAGTCTCCCGACTGAGTTTTGTCAGGTAGCGGATCGTCCCGAAGTGCCGCATTCTTCCTCAAAGCAGAAGAACACTCCCCGCTCTCTAAAGTCCAACCTCGCCACGACTGGCGATGGCAAATGCCAGCACTGTCAAGGACCACACAAGGTTATGCGTTGTCCGGCCATTCTGGCTATGAAGCCGGATCAACGCTTTGAAGCTCTAAAGCGGTCGAATTTGTGCTTTAACTGTTTGCGATGCGGACACCCATCTAAACTATGCTCCTCCGGCAACTGACGCCAGTGCGGGCACAGACATACGATTTTTTGCCGCCACAAATCTCAGCAACTTAGTTCATCTGACGGGGTAGATACTCCTATGGCTAAGCCAGACCAGCCAATATATAGCCAATCCAGTCCCACCATCATTATGACTAACAAGCAATACAACCATTACCAACGTCGGCAAAGGACGTCAAACCATTTTGCTGGCTACAGCGCGAGCCTACTTCTTCGGCCAGGGTCACAAGCAGCGAACATATATGCATATATTATGCGACCCTGGTTCTCTAGTCAGTCTAATTTCCGAAAGTTTGGCTAATAGTTTGGGTCTTTATAGGAGCAAGTGTGAGATCATGGTGGAGGGCATTGGCGCAGTTGCGTGTACGAGAAAAAAGGGTAGCGTCCGCTTTACAATAAAAAGCATATTTTCTCAGTTTGAGCTAGACATTCACGCATTGGTCATTGGTTCGCTTACTTCAGTTACCCCCGCGGTTAGCGTCGATATTGGTCAATGGGGACATTTGACAAATTTTCAATTGGCAGACCCATATTTCGGTACCCCGGGTAATGTCGATGTACTTCTTGGTGTTGATGTCTGGGGTTCGATCGTTGAGAAAGATGTCATACACGGTGGGTGTGACGAACCTCATGCACAACTTACCCGACTTGGTTGGGTTGTATTCGGACCAGCATCAGTTCAGAGCACTTCGAATGCAACAGTTGGAATTTATTGCGCGCAGATTAGAGACCAACCTTATTTAGAGGAACTTATCGGCAATTTTTGGAAGCTTGAAGAAGTACCCGTTACATCTAAGTGCTTGGATGATGAATGCGAGCGGTTCTTTGCCACTACTCACCGCCGTACGGCAGAGGGACGCTATATTGTGAGGTTGCCCCTCCGCCAAGACTGTCAATCATTAGGCGACTCTTACGTCAGCGCCCGGCGCCAGTTATCACGTTTGGAACGACGTTTGACCGCTGATCCGGACATGCATGCAAAATATGTAGCATTTATGAGCGAATATGAGACCCTTGGCCACATGGAGAGAGTTCTTGAGCCATTCGTTCAGCCAGGATGCTATTATATTCCGCACCATGCTGTGGTGGGAAAATTCCGCGTGGTATTTAACACGTCCGCTCCTACTTCGAACGGGCTCTCACTCAACGATTTACAGCTCGTTGGCTCTCCCATTCAAGATTCGTTAATCAACATTATACTCCGTTTTCGACGTTATGCGGTCGCTATCACCGCCGATGTGGAGAAAATGTTTCGCCAGGTACTCGTGGCACCGCAAGATAGAGACTTTCAGCGCATACTTTGGCGTGAATCTCCTTCAGAGGAAGTAATTACTTACCGACTGCCTACTGTCACGTATGGCATGGCGTGCAGTCCTCATAATGCGGTAAGAGCTATGCATCAGTGTGCGTACAATTTTGACAAGATTCACGATCGCAATATGGGCATTATGGCGCGGGACACCATTCTCTCGTCATTCTACGTGGATGATTTCCTTGTCAGTTGCAGCACCGTCGAAGGTGCTATCACTTTGGTATCCAATATCGATAATATATTGACAGCTGGATGTTTTAAGCTGCGGAAGTGGAATTCAAATAGCGCCACTGTCTTAACTCAGATGGGTAGAGACTCATCACCTACAGAGTACAGTATTGATGCAGCCTTGACCTCAGTTTTGGGTCTGCGCTGGAGTCCGGTCGACGACACCTTGCTATTCAATGTGGAACTTAAGCAGCCGACGGCATATGCACCAAGCGCAGTGTACTCAGCGAGGTGGCGAAGCTGTTTGACCCAACGGGATTATTGTCACCGGTCGTGGTTGTCGGTAAGATATTTATTCAAACTCTTTGGTCCGCAGATATTGATTGGGATACTACCCTGACAATTGAGTTGCGGGAAACTTGGCTTAAATTTCGCAATGACCTCAATGCTCTCAATATGTTGTGGACACCTCGTTGGCTTGGGATGAATGAGGAGTCGGCCACCACGCTCTATGGGTTTTGTGATGCCAGTCAAAGGGCATATGCTGCTGTGATGTACGCTAAGACAACCGATCTCCAGGGAAACGTTCACGTGTCTTTAATAACTGCAAGGACTAAGGTAGCACCTCTAAAGGGAGCCACAATACCTCGTTTGGAGCTGTGCGCTGCACTGTTATTATCCGAAACTCTTCGAAACATCAGAGAGGCATTAGGATTGGTCAACCAAGTTGCCTATTTGTGGTCTGACTCGACTATCACCCTCTGTTGGCTGCGAAAGCACCCAGACACGCTGAAACCATATGTATCCAACAGAGTTCGGCAGATACACGAGTTGACTTTGAAGGATGAATGGCATTATGTACGTTCATCGCAAAATCCAGCCGACTGCGCCAGTAGGGGTGTACCGGCTTCAGAACTTTTAAAGCACCATTTATGGTGGAGTGGTCCCAGCTGGCTACGCGACGATAAGGTAGGACCCCCTTTCGAACCTAAACTACATAATGACGATGAAGCTATAGTAAATAGTGAAAGGAGGGTACAGTGTTTAACCGTCACAGCCACTCACACAACTTTGACAACGCGACGTTTAGATGGAGAAATTATTCCGCTTACGGATCGATTCAGCTCGCTGAAGAAAATTCTGGATACTTTAATACTGAGGTGGCTTCCGAGAAGCCGTTGCTTTCGGCATCCCACAATTGATGCACAGATCGAGGAGGCATTAGAGTGGCTTGTGAGGATAGATCAACGGAATGCTTTTCTGAAGGACATTAGGTGTCTGCAGGGTGGGTTAGCGTAAGCAACTTCGAGTAGTCTACTTCCGTTAAACCCTTATCTGGATGATCATGGCTTATTACGGGTTGGAGGTCGCATTACTAAATCTACGTTAATAGAGGCCCATAGGCACCCACCCAATCATTCTTCCGAAGTCGACGGGATTAGTCCGCCTGCTCATTAGACAGGCACATATAGACACTCTTCATGGCGGAACCCAGCTGACTCTTCAAACTCGTCGCTGTCGCTCTTGGATTATACACGGGAGAGTAGCGGTGCGTAGCCTGATTCTCAAATGTGTCATTTGTCGTCGGAACCGAGGTGCTGTCTTAACGCAACAAATGGCTCCGCTACCTCGACATCGTGTCAATGCGACTCGACCCTTCATCGCGTCCGGAGTTGATTACTGCGGTCCGTTCAAGTTGCGTATTGGATCCAAAAGATCACGGACTACGGTAAAAACATACTTAGCTATTTTTATTTGTATGGCCACGAAAGCTGTCCACATTGAGGTGGCTGATGATCTCTCTACGCAGGCTTTTTTAGACGTGTTCACTCTGTTTATTAGCCGGCGAGGTCCCTGCAGGGACTTGTACAGCGACAACGGTACTGCGTTCGTAGGAGCTAATCGCGTTCTGAAGGAGGATTTGGGTGCCTGGCACCACGATCAAAATATCCAGTCCCTCGCTGACTTGGGGACCCGATGGCACTTCACCACGCCGAGCGCCCCCCACCAAGGGGGGTTGTGGGAAGTAGCAGTAAAATCTGTAAAGCGGCACTTAGTTCGCGTAGTGGGCACGCAAGCCTTGTGGTACTCCCAGCTACAAACATTGGCGACTCGCATCGAGGCTTGTTTGAATTCTCGGCCACTCGTACCGTTGCACGATGACTCTGACGAGAGGTATGCACTAACTCCCGCCGATTTTTTAATAGGGTCCCCGGTACTAGCCATCCCAGAGCCAGACGTTTCGGAGATTCCCGCCAATCGAGTGAAGCATTGACAATGGTTACGGCAGATGCACCAGCTCTTTTGGCAACGATGGAATGAGGAGTATTTGGTAACCTTGCAGACTAGGAGCAAGTGGCAACGACGTGTTCCTAACGTAAAGGTGGGTGACATCGTGGTAATACGCCAAGAAAATCTACCACCTACGCATTGGAGGCTGGGACGCGTTACTGAGGTCCACCAGGGCACTGACGGAGCCGTACGAAACGTAACACTTGCAACCACGCACGGGTCTTGCACCAGGGCCGTGCAAAAGCTGTGCGTTCTTATGGAGAATGATAATGAAACTAACGTTCCAACCGGGGAGGATGTCTAAGATTCTACTTTAACTAAAACTGCGCCATTTGAATCGGCCTGTAATTTACTTTTTGCTTTTCTCTATTATTTCTATTCGGAGTAAATTGATCTGTAATTTTTCTGATTTCCTCATTCTCAACTTGGACTTTTAATAAATTGGATGTGCGATTAAGCTGAGCTCACGTTTTTTATTACACAGATATTAAAATAATTCAACGATATTAGTTGCGTTCGCGTAACTATTAATTGTTCAAGTTCAACCAAAACTTGCAGGTTTTTGCGTTCGCGTACGCAAAAAACTTGCAAAGTAGGGGAAATTGAGAGAGCAAAGTGACATTTCATTTTGAGGGGAAGCTGCTAGTTTCTGCTGGAAAAATTTTTGCCAACAGCAAAAAAAGCTGATCAAAAAGAGGTGGTTTGAATTTACGCAAATCACAAAATTTAATTTTAGCATTTTTGAAAACAAATGTGAGCAAATATTACAATATGGAAGAAGTAAGTAGATCTAGTTTTTGTTAAGTTTATATGTATGTGCATATGTATGTATAATAAATTGTGATCTTTTTTACTACGTCTCCAACAAAAGGATATGTATTCCTGTAACGAATGAAGATGAACTTCCAACTAAGCCAGGAAGTACCGCAGAGCAGAATAATGCCTCCATGTCAATAAATCAGGACATTGGAAACTTCGGAGGTATTTTTATAAGCATTTTTCTTTCGGTCTTAAAAACTTATTTTATTTTTCTACAAAAGACGATAATATGGATGCAAAAAAGCAATGGAAAGAAAACAAATTGTTAGTGCGCTTATGATTGCAATGGAATCATATTCATCAGAAAGTGACTGTGAAAGTGAGAACGAAGAGGAGTTAGTGATAATGCAAAAGTTATCAACAAACTACGACTTGTACTCAAATATATTGCTGCTGTTCAGTGAAAGACAGTCCCGTAACTGCGTTTATAATTATATTGAGCAAACAGTGCCAACTTACACTGAAAGGGAATTTAGGATGCATTTCCGAATTTCCAAAAGTCTTTTTGAAAACCTAAGCGAAAGGTTCTTAGTTTCGGATTTTTATTGCAATCTGCGGGGTGACAAAAGACTCTCGGAAAAGACACATTTATTGTTATTTTTGTGGTTTGCTGGCTACGCTGGATGTTGTTACCGAGATTTAGCCGACCGCTTCAATCTGACTCTTTCAAAGATTTGTGTTGCGATTAACAGAGTAACGATGTTCTTAAGCTCCCTAAGTCCACAATTTATTGTATGGCCAACCCAAGAGCAGATGGAGGAATCGAGTAGATTCTTTGATAGGAAATGTTTATTTCCGAGGACAATAGGTGAAATAATCAATTGTCAGTGAACTTGTATATAAATTATATTAATTTAACTCTTTCCGGCACAGTTTTTTGTTGGCAATGATAGAATCGTAAATTTCAATATAGTCTTGTGTCCGGGTTAAAATTAAGCCATGAATGCATTTTTTTGTTAATTACATCAGCGGGGGGGTGAGTTATAAGGTGGTTAGCTATGGTAACCACTGTGAAATAAGTATACAAATTTTTTTTAATTTTATTATTTATTCAAAACAACTATTACATATGTTCATGGTGATAATTAAAACACTCATTTCCTTCCCGGTAGCAAAGAGGTACCTTGCATATTTTACAGCTCCATACAGTACGCACAGGCATGTTTTTCGTGCTACATACACTGCAGCGTCTTGAAGTGCCTCTTATAGTCTGATGATTACCCATAGCAAGCCTTATTGCTGCAGGTACTTCAGGTTTGTGTTTCTTTATATAAGAGCAAGTAGCAATTCATCCAATCCTGACATAGGGCCTTTTTATAGCTCTTTATAGATTGTAAAAGCATTTACCACTATGCAGTCCACAAAATGAAAGAATATGCGGGGCCAACATTTCTTTGATTTGCGGTCAATCGCATAACTACCTTTCAACTGGTCGAATTTATCCACGAAATTCATATTTTCATTATAGTCTTTCAAGGATAGAGGGCATGGTACTTCGACTATTTCTACAGTTTTTTCTGTTCTTCTCACATGAACCTCATTTCTGGGATCGTGAATTCAAAATGAAAACACAGCGTTTATCTTTCCATTTCATAAAGGAAACCATCTGATTGTCACTGACTCTGACTTATCCGATTTCAAAGTAGGAAGATGTTTATGAGATTCGTTTACAGTTCCACATGCATATATGTTTTTCTGACGTAAATCGACTTGCAGTTCGTAGCTGTTAAAATAATTGTCAAAGTACACCTTATGGTTTTTATCTTCTAATACCTCACAGAATTTTCTGACAACATTGCCTTCTAAATTAGTCTCCACTTTATTTCCGACTTTTCCTGAATATATATGAAAATCTAAACAATTGCCAGAAGAAGCACACTTCGTCCATACCTTGTACCCCCTTTTTATTGGCTTTTTCGGCATATACTGCTTCAAACAGCTTCTACCTTTAAATTTTATCATTGATTCATCAATAGCAATTTTTTCTGTGCGATTGTAATTTTTCTTGTAAGATTCTCGTAGCATTTCTATGAAAGGGCGTATCTTATATAACTTATCGTAATGGGGATTGTTTCGTGAGGGCAACAGGTTATTGTCATTTAGATGGAAATTTCCAAGAATCCATGAGAAACGGCTGAGTGACATAAAATGTGCTATGTATTCGTCACGCAAATCAGGTGAGGATGACCAGTAGTCTCTATAGCTTGGACTTTTTTTCACGCCCATTATTAAGTTCAGAGCAATAAAAACCGACATCTCATCTGCAGCAACTGGTTTATAAGTACCCCCTTTTTGTTCCGCATATAGATTTGTGTGAAATGTTACGTGTTGCATAATGTCATCCGTCCAAAGCAAATTGATAATTTTCAGGGGGGTCATCTGTTGGCTTGCAGCTAGACTAGTTGTTTCGTCCGGCAAATTGCTTGAAGTTGTAAATTTATCTTCCAATTTGGAGGTCGCACGGTTTGACCTAGTATCGGAACCTCTTGGGTAGCAGGTTGAATTCGTCCAAGCAGCTGGGATAATGGGACTTCGTCTTCAAACTCCTCATCTGATGGAAAAAGATCCTCACCTAGTAAAAACTGTTGCTCATCTTGAGGGATTTCTTCGATTTCAGATAGATCTTTATCAGAGTCATCACCACCGTGCGGGTATCAGTATAAGTAAGGTATTTCTTCATATATCAATAGGTTTTCAATTTCCTTATCCGATAACTTGGCCATTTCCTCTAAACAACATAAATTTTAGTTCCATCTTGCACTTCACTAAAAATTCGCGTAAATTTTAGCTACTTACCGAACGGTGGTTACCGCTGCTAACCACTTTGAATAAGTACACTTATTGTAAAAGTTTTACCAAATTTTAGTTTTATTCTACATTAACAGTAATATAATACGTATTTTGCGCAAAAATAATCGACAAACTGTTGTATTTGCCTACCAGCAAAAAAACAACTCTCACACACTCTCACGACTTGGAATTTCGCGATTTCGAATGAAATTTTATAATTGTAAACAACAGTTGCGCTAGTTTGTTTCAAATATTTTTTGGACAAGAATTGCACGGCTTGTTTATTTACACGTTTCAATACACACTGTTTCCGTAAGAAAGCGCTGTTTTGAATTATACGTCAAAATTTAGGTGGTTAACTGTGGTGGCCACCATGAAGAAAAGAGTTAACTATTTAGGTTGCATTGATGGTACGCACATAAGGATAGACCCGCCAAGTAAAGGAAAGCACGATTATATTGACCGCAAAGGAATAACGTCAATATGTCTGCAAGCTGTTTGCAATGAAAATAAAAAATTTCTGAACATTTTCGTTGGCTATCCAGTAGCTCGTTTCTGTAACTCTTCTCTACCGATTATTTCTCTACTGGTAGAGAATATACGTCATACTCTACTACTCATTAGCAGTAGAGAAAACGGCGGCGAATTCATATATGGATTCGCCGTGGTAGAGAATTGTTACAGAAACGAGCTACAGATTCTTCCCACGATAGTTGGGTATTTAAGAACTCAACGCTTTACAACAAATTGCCCTCTTATTGTAAAGGTAACAACACTTGAAATCTTTACCATCACATAACACAGCATTTGATATGTTTCAGATTATTACCTGTTAGGTGATTCCGCATATCCCTGCAACAAATACTTAATCACTCCTTACAAAGATAATGGCCATCTAACAAACGCTAATAAATTGATTAATATTAAATTAAGTTTCCGACGCATAGCTATAGAACATAGCTTCGGAATCCTTAAACAGCGTTTTAGGCAGTTATATCACTGTAAGCTACGAGGCATGAAAAAGATCTGCCATTTTGTAATAGGGTTGCTAGATTTTTTATGCGCGAAATCAGTACGTTAGAGTTTTCTTTGGTAAAAAAATCAGTAATTTTCAGTACATTTTATTCAAAGTAAAATTATGAATACTACTATGAATAATACTCCAAAACGCCAGAATATAGTTCATAAAAAATGAAGGTGTTACTCATTTTAACGTGAGTTTCCACATCACTGTACACAGAAGCCAATGAATTTTGTTATATTTATGACATTTTTGAACAGAAATAATGAGATCATTTCCATATTCAGTGTTTAAGTAGTCAAATAATTCTATACATTGCATTTTAAAATACATGCTTTCAATTTGAAGTTCACTTTAAATAAATTTTTATTAGAAGCCGGTTTCTCTCTTTGCGCCAGGAAGCAAACTTTATACTAAAGATCCTCTCAGCTGCTTCGTTTGAGTGTGGTGTTGAAAAAAAATACAAAATTACATATTTTTCCAATGAGTAATGAAATTGAATACTTTATTTAAATAAGACTGAGAATTACCTTTAATTTTTATATCTAGCTTGTTATGTAAAAGATCAAAAACCATGGAGTTTTCTATATTTTTATAAGCCTTAGACTTCGAACTTCGATGGCCCATACCTTTATTATACCTAAATTTATTTTTAACAAATCTAAAAACTCAAAATATTTTTAAAAATTCACATTATAAATTTGGAATTTCGATGACAATTTGTTTGAGTTTTTGTCAATTTTTATCACACATACATATGTATGTACATAATGTTAAAATTTGATTTATATGGTATATGTTTTAAAATTAACTACATCATGAAAAAATATTGTGAATATTCACTTCACTTTAATGGGACACTGTATGTATTTATTTTTATTCTGGTTTTTACTCTATTATGTTTGTACTATTTCATTACCCAAATCTTTTTTTAGAAAATACATAGATATATTAAAGATCGTTATGTTTTAAAAGACTTATTCCAAATAGCATGCAATATATTGAGTTTATGAAAACATAGTTTATACTAAAACAAAAAACATAAAAATATACTTTCTACACTTTGTGCAAAACTGAGGAAAATTCAATAAATTTGTATACAAGTTTGCAACTTTCTGATCACTTTTTTAGGAACAATTTTGAAAATGCAGTGGGCAAAAACTAATAGGGTGGCGAAAGACAGCCGAAACCATTTACGTCAAAATTTCAAAGGTTGTCAAAAAATTCAGCAAAGTTTCATCAACATATCAACCTTTTTAAGCCGATTTTTTAGAAAAAAGTTTGGTATGCAGTTTTATAGCTCATTAAATTTTAGTATAATAAAGTGCAAGTGTAAGGTTGTTGAAAAATCTTGCTGATTTTTAATAATTTTTAACCTGAAGGGGTTATTCTTCCGCACAAAGTGTTTTCGAATTTATTTTATAAGAAAAAAAATAATACCGCCAACAAAAAAATGATTGAAAATCAGTAGAATTTCAGCATACTCACTTGCACTTTATTGTACTAAAATTTAGTGAGCTATAAAACTGCTTATGAAACTTTCACTGAATTTTCCTAATTCTTGTACATGTCGCGTCCCTATTAGCTGTTACAATGGATATAGGTATATTCATATTTTTAAAAGATCTACTAAAGATTTTAAAATAGAATTTTTTTCAGTCTGTAGCTGCTCTCTTCTTTCAGCACGAGCTTCCTTTCTCCTCATGCTTTCCTCCTTAATTCTTATGTTCTCCTTCAGCAATTTTTGCAGATTTGCATAAATTTTTTCCCGTTTAGCATCGCGAAGCTCCCTTTTCTCCATAAACAACTCTATTGCTGACTTTCTTTTTCTCGAGGTATAAGGTGCCACGTCTAAAACTTATTTAAGCACAAAAAATACTCATTTTAGTTACATATGAATAAAGGAGTACAAGATTCAATACGTTAATACCTGGAGAGGCTGGCGAGGACTCAGAAACTTCATCCGCTTCAGCCGACACTTCAATCGCATTATCAATAACGTATTCCGGATGAACTGATGCTCTTTCTTTAAAAATTTCATCCAGTTCACTATAATTGCAAATGAAAACAATTGGTAATAATTAATAAAATTAAAATTGTTTATAAGAGTCTCAAAGCTTACGCTTGATAAGGACAAGTTTGTCTTTCTTTGCCTGTTTGGGAGTTGTGGAGCTGAACATTTTTGTAGCGGCGCTCCAGAATGAAAAACTTCCCCTCCACCTGCGCAGCATTATAAAAATGGCTTTTAGCGCAGAGCTCGTTGCTGATGGTGTTCCACATTTGCTTTTTATTTCTTAGGTTAGCACTCTTCCCAACCTCAGGTCGCAACTCCTTCACCAGCGCAAGCAAAAGTTTCGTGGGGGCATCGAGCCATAATAATTTCTTTTCCTGGCTGCTTCCACCGGAATTTTGAATGAGAACAAAGTCCATCGGTACTGTTCGAGATTCATCACATGTAGCACTTGCCATGCCAGCAACACCCTGCGTGAAAATAATCTCTTCATAGGCTTCATCGCCTGCATGCTGACAAGCTATTTGTACGCGGAAGTCTGGATCTAATTTAATTGGAAAATTTTTAGTTATTTGCACAACGATTTGGGGCGGGCATCATTACTACATTGAAACACATAATTTTCAGAAGTACTTACCACTTTCAACTCTACGGAATGTACCAATAGAACAGTGTAGTTCCAACTTTTTATTACTTGCCATCTTTTGCTGGGGGCTATTTGCAATTGATGCGCCTGTTGGTTAAAATCATCATTAGAAATTCCCACTTTCCTCAGGGCCACTTTCACAAAACCGATGTACCTTTCATTGAAATCCAGCAGCGCGATATAAAGTGTAAAATGTATTGAAGGGAAAAAGCACACCACTGGGACTGATCAATTATATCAAAATTGCAAACTACCTCTAATTAAACTTGTAAGAACTCTGTAATTATTCGTTTAGTCAATAAACTGTATTAGTAGTAACACTTTGTGAGCACTTTGCTTATGTTTTAAATTTTACACTTGAATGTAAACAAAATTTCAATCAGCTGTTCGTCTAACTTGCAAGTTTCTGCAAATTTCTGCAATATTTTTCTCTTGTGGGAGAACAGATGGCATTTCGCCGGAATTTGGCAGTTGGTTGGTTTCTACTCGTCCATTTCCTCTGTAGCGTATGTAGTGCATAGGCGACATCTGTAGTGCATAGGGCGGTGCACTACAGATGTCGCGCTATGCACTAGACTGTTTTTATAGGAACTTTTAAAGAAATTGCGTGTCGTCTATTTCCGCTGTAGCGTACGCACTACAGGTGCCGCCCTATGCATTAAACTTTTTTATAGGAACTTCGCAAACCAAAGGTTTTATGGTGTCGGACACACAACATTGAAAGTTTCTGGATCCTCAACATTCAAAGTTTCTGGAGCCACAACATTGCAAGTTGATAAAAGCGTTGTAAAATGAATTGCTGTCCGTTAGCCTCGCTAAGACTCGAAAACGGCTTGACCGATTTGAATATTTTTATTTTTTTTTGGTTTGTTTTTTATAATATGCGGATGGTTAAAACTAGAAAAAAATAGAGGGTTGCCACCTGTTTAAAAATTTCAGTATAAGTAAATTAATGACATAAATTAGATAATGTAATATGGGTGTCAAAAGGAATAGGTTATGAAGGCTTACAGGCGAAAATATTTTTGAGGGGGGTTTCCACCTGTTTCAAAATTTAATTAAATTAAATTGGTAAGATAAATTAAATATTGCAATATGGCTATCAAATGAGAAAGGTTTAAGAAGGCTTACTACTAAAAATATTTTTGAGTCTAGCCACCAATTTCAAAAATTTAATTCAATTAACTTAATAAGATAAAGTACGTATGTATTATAATATAGGTGTCAAACGAAAAGTATTCGAAAAATTATTGATTAAGAAATATTTTCTATAGGCCTGCCATCTACCTGAGCGGTAAAAACTAAAAGCCATACTCGCAAGTATTATTCAAAGCTTTTGAGGCTCGCATCATAGTGGAATACTGTAACTCCGTCAAGTTAGTGTTTATTGATGGCAAACAAAGTACTATCATGTTTGAAAATGATATCACCTCATCGAACAATGCACTTAACCTCGATATAATAAAATTGTAGTTTAAAAAACTAAAACCTCCCTATTATAATTGACATTCGTACTGTCATCAGGTATGTAACTTAAGAATAGAAAACGCTGCATCTTTTAGGCGCATCAATATTACATAGTTACATCCCGAGCTAATAAAATGAAGGTAATAATAAAAAGAGAACAAAAGCTAAAGTATTAGCCGAAGCAGTTCATACAAATGTTCCACAATTGAACTAACAAAAAAATATGGCCTACGACTCTTTTATAGAAGCGGTGGACACTGGAGTAAACTTTAAACTTTAAACAAAACCGACTTCAATTCTCATATACAAATTTAAGAGTACCGTTATTTTCTGCATGGCCCAATTATCGGATCTACACTCAATTAGTAGGAAACTACCTCTGAGGAACCACCTTTCCTTTAAAAAAGAATTATTGAGAACGGATAACGTAGTCCAAAAGTTATGCGGTAACATACATAAAAAAATATCCCGACGAATTGATAAAATATCCAGGTTATTATTTAATAAATTGTTACGGATATATTTTTATGAATACAAACCTGTGCTTGGGAGTTTCTTGATACGAAAAATTAATTTC
>NW_023458556.1:92100530-92102816 GCF_013731165.1 Rhagoletis pomonella | reverse complement strand
AATACAAACCTGTGCTTGGGAGTTTCTTGATACGAAAAATTAATTTCTGATATCTATTTTTTATTTAAATAACTGCAAGATTGCACTACAAAGCAAATTACATATTTTTTACTATTGTAACAGGAGAAGTTACTGTATGTATTTTTTTATAGGTACAGTGTCGAACAAAAGTTTTGGCACAGTAAATTTTCGCATTACATATATGCAAAGTTTTTAATTTATTTCCGATAACTTTTTATAAAAACATAGTTCATACTAAACCAAAATACATAAAAATTAAATGTGTAAACTTTGTGAAAAAGTTAGGAAAACTCAATAAATCTGCATACTTATTTGCAATTTTATATTCAGATTTTCAAGCAACTTCAACTTAGATAAACTAAAATGGAATGGATTATTAAACTGCATACTTGGAATTTTTCTAAACAATACTTTGCCTATATTGCGAAAAATTCACTGTGCCAATACTTTTGTTCGTTACTGTAAGTAAATAAAACTTTAACTTTAAAAAACCAAAAAAAAATAAATCATCATCATAAATTTTTTTATGATTAACAATGTATTTATATCTTTTTGGTTTTAGATTCTTTTTGCTTTCAACGCGGGGTATCTTTTTTCTACTTTCTCTTGTCATAGCCATAACTCCCTCTCTATTTTTATC
This sequence comes from Rhagoletis pomonella, assembly GCF_013731165.1. Taxonomy (NCBI): domain Eukaryota; kingdom Metazoa; phylum Arthropoda; class Insecta; order Diptera; family Tephritidae; genus Rhagoletis; species Rhagoletis pomonella. Next base: position 92,102,155 of record NW_023458556.1, on the reverse strand, counting down.
AATCAATCAATCAAATTTTTAATATTTTTCGGTATTTTTCCTAATTACAAGTAGAGCTTTATAAAACTTTTATAACACCAAATGTTTATGAAGCTTAAGATTTTGTGTTATCCGGGCGGGCTTATTAATTTAACCAGGGAATATGTTTTCTTTATTAAGTTTACCCAGTTACCCATTTTAAACTGTTACCTGTACTGTATCAGGGGTTAAAACTTGTTAAATTTTTATTTAAAATTTTCGGTAAGAAGTAAGCGAGGGGATGAAAAATATATAACGGTAAGAACGGCCCATATATATGTATATGGAAGAATACACACATGCGACGACCCTAGCCATTGTGTGTCATCAAAAAAATAACGTTCGGAACACTTAAGTAAATATTAATCCGTATATTAACTTAGTATATATTAAAAACTAGAAGATGACCCGGTGAACTTCGTATCATCTATAATTTATTTGAATTTCACTTTGAGCAATTATAACAAATCTTCAAAATGCAATACAATGAGATCACTAATACTGCCTGCTCTTATAGCTGATAAGAGACTCCACATCTACGAGACGTGGCACGCCCCTTTTAACAAACTCATTTATATACATATATCTTTCCATAAGAACTTACCATAGGTATCTGTGCATTTCAAATTTCGAGTGACTATAATTCCGAAGTTAGAGCTGATTAAAAATTTTCACTATGGGAAAAAATAGATATCAGAAATTAACTTTTCATATCACAAAACTCCGGAGCATAACTCTTTATTACAAAAGAAAACATTCCTAACACTTTAGTAAATATTAATTTGATTATGGACCTAGTATTAATTAAAGGTGGCAAACCTATTAAAATTGCGCAGCCTCGAAATTGATTTTAGAGTTATGGTCTAAAGGACTTTTGTTTCTTACAATTTTATGTAGGATCCGAATATGCTAGGAACGATGTCGAAAAAAATTGACCCGCCCTAATATATATATATATGTACTAGCCAGCCACGGATTCGCCACGCGCTGAATGTATGCATATGTATGTACATTTACGTATTTGGAGAACGAAATTATATGTCATCATGTACTTCGTTTATTATACAGGGTGTCCCAGAAGTAACGTGCCAAACTTTAGGGGAAGGTAGGTGGGGGGGTGAGCTCACTGATAAACAAAAAATTTTCAGTTAAAAGTGTCACCGTTTTTGAAATATTTAATTTTTTTCGAATTTAAAAAAAATTGTGCCTTTTCATGTGTTTTCTTTAACTGCAACTACAAACCGGGCAATACTTAGTAAATTTTTTATGTAAAATACTTCCAGATAGTTGCCTCTCTATACTCAAATGCAATGTAGTTAAAATATATTAAGGAACCATCATAAAATTAGGACTATTTCTGGATTTTTAACTTTTTGATATTTTCTTCCCCAACTTTGAATATCTCGGGTGAAAAAAAATGTACTGAGCTATAACTTTAGATTACATAAAAAAATTGCTCATTTAATAAAGATTTCAGAAAGGTGCCACACTTACTGTTTCGAATAGAAAAAAAAAGTTATAGCCGCTTTTGTGGGTAAAGGACTGAGACACGCTAGAATCTATTTAATAGATTTAAATTGAATTTGCTCTTGTTACCGTCAAATGAC
>NW_023458556.1:92099221-92100430 GCF_013731165.1 Rhagoletis pomonella | reverse complement strand
TGAATGCGAGCGGTTCTTTGCCACTACTCACCGCCGTACGGCAGAGGGACGCTATGTTGCGAGGTTGCCCCTCCGCCAAAACTGTCAACCATTAGGCGACTCTTACGCCAGCGCCCAGCGCCAGTTATCACATTTGGAACGACGTTTGACCGCTGATCCGGACATGCATGCAAAATATTTAGCATTTATGAGGGAATATGAGACCCTTGGCCACATGGAGAGAGTTTTTGAGCCATTCGTTCAGCCAGGATGCTATTATATTCCGCACCATGCTGTGGTGGGAAAATTCCGCGTGGTATTTAACGCGTCCGCTCCTACTTCGAACGGGCTCTCAGTCAACGATTTACAGCTCGTTGGCTCTCCCATTCAAGATTTGTTAATCAACATTATACTCCGTTTTCGACGTTATGCGGTCGCTATCACCACCCACGTGGAGAAAATGTTTCGGCAGGTACTCGTGGCACCGCAAGATAGAGACTTTGAGCGCATACTTTGGCATGAATCTCCTTCAGAGGAAGTAATTACTTACCGACTGTCTACTGTCACGTATGGCATGGCGTGCAGTCCTCATAATGCGGTAAGAGCTATGCATCAGTGTGCGTACGACAATTTTGACAAGATTCACGATCGCAATATGGGCATTATGGCGCGGAACACCATTCTCTCGTCATTCTACGTGGATGATTTCCTTGTCAGTTGCAGCACCTTCGAAGGTGCTATCACTTTGGCATCCAATATCGATAACATATTGACAGCTGGATGTTTTAAGCTGCGGAAGTGGAATTCAAATAGCGCCACTGTCTTAACTCAGATGGGTAGAGACTCATCGCCTACAGAGTACAGTATTGATGCAGCCTTGACGTCAGTTTTGGGTCTGCGCTGGAGTCCGGTCGACGACAACTTGCTATTCAATGTAGAACTTAAGCAGCCCGACGGCATATGCACCAAGCGCAGTGTACTCAGCGAGGTGGCAAAGCTGTTTGACCCAACGGGATTCTTGTCACCGGTCGTGGTTGTCGGTAAGATATTTATTCAAACTCTTTGGTCCGCAGGTATTGATTGGGATACTACCCTGACAACTGAATTGCGGGAAACTTGGCTTAAATTTCGCAATGACCTCAATGCTCTCAATATGTTGCGGATACATCGTTGGCTTGGGATGAAAGAGGAGTCGGCCACCACGCTCTATGGGTTTTGTGATGCCAGTCA
>NW_023458556.1:92095115-92099121 GCF_013731165.1 Rhagoletis pomonella | reverse complement strand
GGAAAATGAATTAGCAACAAGAGTTTACGAGATGTACTTTGCTCAGTGGTTAACGCTTCTGACTTTGAACATTGAATACGCAGGTTCGATCCCTGCTGAAGTCTAGAAAAAAGAAGTCTGATGAGGAGATGTGGTGATCTCCGAAATAGTGCTATAAATTCTACCGCTTAGACTTCGTTGCTTTTTCAATTTTTCCTAATAAACAATCGTTGTACAAAGCTCAATAAAAATATTAAAAATAAAATATTAACAAGCCACAATAACATTGACAAAATATTTTAGTTTTATTTTGGCAACTCCAAGTTTAGTTTTTGAATTCACCCGCGATGCAAATTTACATAGTTAGATCTAATCTTCACATTTAGTTTTTTACGAGCTTTGGGAATATTTAGAAATGTATCAGAAGGGGGTCTACCGAAACCAGCAAAGACCTCTGGTCTAACTTATAAGGCACAAATATACTTACCGGAAAATGTTCTGCTTTGGATCTATGTAAATCGTGACAACAATTTTTTATATCTTTTTTGTTTTATTTTCAATATTTTATTAGTGGGCAACAATATAAACTGTGTTTTTGTAAAAACCCTTTGGTTGGCAGACAAATGATCATGATCTGAAGTATCTGGAATGTGGAACCGCAATCCGTACAATGAACGAATTCAACTGGCAGCAACATATCATTTGCCACAAGAAAATGCAGGTGTTCGTAATAAAAAACCAACCCTCTGAAATATTTGCCCCTGAGATTTATCTATAGTCCTATAAAAAGCGGGAATGATTGGAAACTGTGTACCCTGGGACGAAAAGGGCAAAAGAATGCCAAAATAGGGCAAATTAATGCGAGGGTTTAATATTCGAAACACATGAAATTCCAGTTAAAACTTCACAGCCTAAAGGGTTTTTATGCATTTTTTTCACACGCATGCGGGTACCATTCACCAAAGTATTCTTTGTATTTAGTTTGCTTATATGTAGGTATTACAATACAGTTATTTTTGAGCACCACTTTATGTGGAGGTAATCCGCAGACAGTTAAAACCCGAACATCATCACAAATAATTTTATCAATATTAAAGTATGACTTTTCTTATCTCGGCATACGGTCCAAAATGTCTGCATTGAAAAAAAGAGCAATCTCCTATTTTGGGACCAATATAACAGAATGCAAAATATCATCGGAAAGAATATTCTCCCCAGTATTCCCAAAGATTTCTTCAATTACGTATATTATTTGAGAAGCTACAAATTCAGCTTCATGTGGGAGGGTTCTCATATTAAGCGTCAAAGTCAAATGGTGTAAAGGTTTAACACAATTTTCAGTTAGGATGACACGGGAACCATGTCCTTCTCCCAAATAGAACTTCTTTATCTCCCGTTGCACTTACGGCGCGTTTACATTGGACAATGCTGTCAATACAATAAAGATATACGTATTAGTTGTCAAAAACGCTGATCATTGTCTCCGTGACGTAGGCGTCCTGGCAATAGTTATGACTATTAATTTTGAGCAAAATGTCGGACGTGAACGTTGTATTATAATACGCATTTCGCGCGAGCTATTTAAGCCAAAAACTGAAAAATAAGAAAAAAGAGGCAAAGTTACAAACACATAGCGTCTCTAGTGTTATTTTAGATCTTTTGTTATGAACTTGATGAAAATCGGTGACTCGACTGATTTCGATAACTATAGATACATTTCGATAACTAAAACTCGTACCCATTAGCCTCGATGCCTCGATCAACAAAAACCACCAAATTCCGATAACTTGATTAATATCGGTAACTCAAAAAAATTCGATAACTATCGGTAAATTTCGATAATTGTGCATTTTAATCACTTTATAACGCAATAAATTTCGATAATGCGATCAAATTTTATAACAATAAATTTGGATAACTCGATACATTCTAGTATTCCGACAAAATTCGATAAATAGTGATAACTCGATAAACTTATATAACCCTATAATTTTCGACAAGTCGAAATACTTTAAAAATTCGAAAAATTTGGATTCGATAAACCTACAAATTTCGATAACTATCAAAACAATTCGATACAATATGAAACCACTATAGCTCGATAAGTTGAAAGGACTCGACACATTATGATAACTTTATAAAAATTTCGATAATTATAAAATTCCATGACTCGATAAATTTGCACAACTTGATAATTTTCGACAACTAAATTTTTTTTGACTGGATATATTTCAATTCTTATCCAAAAATTTCAATAAACTTTCTTATTTAAGTTACTTTAATTCTTATGTATGTACGTATGTATGTATCAGGGATGTTGCGAATGTGGAATTTTAGAAATCCGCGGATGCGGATGCGGATGCGGGTGCTTAAACGCTAACATCCGCGGATGCGTATGCGAATGCGGATGTCGAGTATTTTTATACCCGAGCGCACTTGTGCACAAGGGTTTTATAAATTTGTTCACATAACGGTTGTTTGTAACAGGCAAAACGAATCGAGAAAGATATAGACAAATATATACATAAATGATCAGAATGAAAGGAGAAATCGATTAAGCGGTGACTGTCTGTCCGTCCGTCCGTCTGTGCACACGATAACTCGAGTACAAATTGAGATATCTTAACGAAACTGGGTATCTGTACTTCTTTTGAGCGGTGGACGGATGGTACTGAAAATGGGCAAAATCAGACGATAACCACGCCCACCTCCCATAAGACGGCAGTTTTGAGAAATTCGAAAACTGCGATTTTATATTAACTACTGAAGCTTATTCACTCAAAATTAATATTTACATACAATCATTTTTAGGCGAAAAATAAGAATATTATAAATTTTTGGAAAATGGGCGTAGCCACTCCCACTTATGATTACATGTGTATATCTTGGGAACCGCTCCACCAATTTCTCCCAAACTTGGCACAGTTGTTGGCCTTCACAAAACACACCAAACGGCATAAAATTTAGAAAATCTGATAATAACCACGCCCACATCCCATATAACGATATTTTAGAGAAATACCAAAGCTTCTATAAATCAGTAAATACTGAAGCTAATTTATTAAAAAATAATTTTTGCAATAATTCTTTAGCAAAAAATTGGCTTATAATAAATGAATGGAAAATGGGCGTGACCCCGCCCACTTATAACCACATATGTGTATCTCGGTAACCGCTCTATCAATGTGTACCAAACTCGGTATGATTATTGTGGTTGCCACATAAAGGCAAAACGTTGAAAGTTTTGAAATCTGACTAAAATTACGCCCACTTTTTTATAACGGTAAATTTCAGAAATGTTTGAAACTTTGATATTTCGAAATTTAAGGAAGCTAACTTTACCAAAAATTTATACTAACAACAATCTCTTGAAAAGAAGTAACATTATTATGGAATTTTGGAAATTGGGCGTGGTGCCGCCCACATATATCTATATAAGTTTATCTCATTACATCTAACTGAACGTTCTACCGAAGATGTTTGAAATAGACGTAAAACCACCACTGCTTACCATGTAGCGGTAGTCTTCGGAAAGGTGAAAGAACTCTATTGAATACTTGCGCCGGGTATTTAATGTTCGGCTCCGCACGAACTTTGACTTTTTTACTTGTTAAGAAATAATTTAGGTGAGTAAATTAGGTGATTTATTTAAATAAAAATGGAAAGGTTAGTAATTTTTAATAATGTTTTGTTTAGTATTTGAATTTAAAAATTGGAACATTGTATTCAATAAAAAGTTTTTAAGGGTCGTAAATCAAACCTGCGCCACTAAATAACTACTCGCTCGAGGCGACAAACTTGAAAAACTTTAAACTTGACAAAATTGTAAATTCTTTTGATTGACGCTGCACCAGTTGAGAGGTCTTTCAGTTATATTTATTTTTTTTTATTGCGGTGCAATAATTCTTTTTTGAGAATTGCATCGGGCTGCAAATGTCGGATGTATCCTCCTGACTCCATCTTCACAATCTTGCATTAGGCAAGATCGTTGTTTAAACACCGTTGATTTCCAAGGAATTCTTCATTC
>NW_023458556.1:92090170-92095015 GCF_013731165.1 Rhagoletis pomonella | reverse complement strand
TAGCTTCGGTGGAGTCCCACCACACCGTATGGACCTCTACTTCATCCTCCTTGGCTGCGGCAAAGTCTCATGATTGCTGAGCATCCGATCAAAATGCACTGCAGCAGATTTTAAGCGTTGATCAATTTGGGTGACGTTGAGCTCACCAGGCTTTGCCTCCTTTGCACATACATCCGCAAAATAGCGGCCGCATGAAACTTTCGCAGATTTATTTCTGTCATTTCCGAGATCGAAAAAAATATCCACAATTATCTGCGAAATCAGGCCCGATCCAAACCAAAGTACTTGTGCGTCGAAAAGTGCTAATTAAGCTGAAGTTATATTGCGTTTATTAAAAGGCCTCACAGGAGGCACCAAAATGTGTAATAAAAAAACGTGAGCTCAGCTTAATCGCACATCCAATTAATTAAAAGTCCAAGTTGAGAAGGAGGAAATCAGAAAAATGACAGATCAATTTACTCCGAATAGAAATAATAGAGAAAAGTAAAAAGTAAATTACAGGGTGATTCAAATGGCGCAGTTTTAATTAAAGTAGTGCAAAATTTTATACAGACAAGACTAAAAAGTAGAAAATAAATAATTTGTTTTTTGTTATTTTATGCCTTATAACCATTATATTCAACGATTTTTATGAGCTTGAGGCTGTTTTAAGTGAAAACTTATTGTGGAAAAGCAACAATGAATAAGGCGAACTTAGCACAGTGCGTAGGCAACTGGCTGAGTCAGTGGGATCGTCGGTTCGAATCCTACTGAAAGAAGTCTGATGAGGAAATGTGGTGATTTCCGAAATAGCTATCACTTCTACCATTTTTTCAAATTATTGTTGCTTTTCCACAATAAGTTTTCACTTAAAACGGCCTCAAGCTCATACAAATTGTTGAATATAATTGTTATAAGGCCATAAAATATGAAAAAACAAATAATTTAAGGACGCGCACACCAAAAAGTTAAACATTCTAATAATAGAAATATTAACAAAAACCAACAACCACATGATCAAGTGAATTGCAGCGGAATAGCTGCGCATGATTGTAGTTGGCTTAGCAAAGTGATATAGTGGAAATAAGCAACAAGAATTAACAAGGCAAACTTAGCACAGTGCGTAGGCAACTGGCTGAGTCAGTGGTGATCGTCGGTTCGAATCCTACTGAAAGAAGTCTGATGAGGAAATGTGGGGATTTCCGAAATAGCTATCACTTTTACCATTTTTTTTAATTATTGTTGCTTTTCCACAATAAGTTTTCACTTAAAACGGCCTCAAGCTCATAAAAATTGTTGAATAAAATAAATAATACAAAAAAAAAACACTTTTTAATATTCAACGCTTTTATAAATGGACTAAAAAGCAGAAAATAATAATTCTCAGTCCCATAGAATTCGTTTTGATAACTTTTGATTTTGAAATTTTAGCAAAAGTCATTATAAACAATTTATGAGACTGAAAATTAAAAGCGTGGGGCGCATGCAATATAAAGCATTCGATTTAATTGACAATAGTCAAACTACATAACATGGACCTAAAATTTCTACAGAGAAAGTACAAATTTGAGATCGGTTTTAAGCGGTCGTTATTCATATATCCACATACATACATACATATATTACCCTTCATATCAATTCTGGTCTATTACATGCGCCCCACGCTTTTCAATGTGAAAAAAGAAAAGAAGTGAGAGAAGTCAGAGAATATTAAACCAGTATGTTACTGCAGCTCACATAAGTAACAAAGAATTGCTGTTTTGTAGTTGTCTCTATTCAGTTCCACCTTTAGCGAATCAGGCAGCGTGTTCCAGAGTCTCACAGCGTTAACGAAAAACGTCCTTGATGAGGTTAGATAGGTATGCTTAAGAACAATAAGGCTATGATGTCTACGTGACACCGGTCATATCAGTTTGTCACAAAGGTATTTATGTATGTGTATTCCACTCGAGCAACTTGAATACAAACATTCAATTTCTCGCCTCGAGATAGTCGAAGATATTGCAACCCAGAATTTTATTTCTACATGTTGTGATGTGATCGTAGGCTTGCCATTGTTACGAATTTCGAAAGTTCGAAAATACGATTCGGATTCCAGTATCCCATTTCTACGATTCGTAGCAAACTCCGAATATGAAAGTGCTGCAGAATAGGGGTGAAAGTTTGCATTTTTTCGTGATCCTGACTAATCATGTACTTCTTCAAATCGTTATATCTCGGGTTCTGCTCATCGTAGAGACTTCACCTTAACGTCGTTTTTTAAGCAAAAGAAACATTTCTCTATATAAGATGGTCATGATTATCCTAAAGCTAACTTAGCTATTAACAGTTGAACTTTTTAAAGATGCTCTGCATAGCGAAGACCAGTAAATTAGGGATTTAAAATTATACCATCGTATTCCTTGTTTAATTCTCTGTAAAAACATGTTTCCAAAAATTGTGCGTTTTCAATAACTTTTTTTAAAATATTTTTTTTATGACGAGATGGTTTTTTTGTTAGTGTCAAAAATCGTTTTTAATTTGTTTTCGAAAACTTATGATGAGATATATTTAGTGAGGTATTCAACATCGGGTTCTTGCAAGAATATAAATTTTATTGCAGATTCCGATAGAATACCTATCCAGGTTTAATATTTTTATGACGAGATTTTTCTTTAAGGCGACAAACCCCTAGAAATGGTTGTGGCAATTGTAGGACTCAAGTTAGCGGAACGTAGATTTTATCCCGGATTTCGGCAGAATATCGCTTAGTTAACAATATTTGTTCCACGGCCTTTTCAATCCATATTGATATTCTGGCAAAATCCGCAATAAAGTCTAAATTTTTGAACTTTGGTTGATTGAAAAATGTGAGGAACAAATGTTGTTAAGGAAGTGATAAAATCCGCGTTTTGCTAACTTTAGTCCTACAATTGCCACGCCTATTTCTAGGGGTTTGTCGCCTTAAAGAAAAATCTTTCCATACAAATATTATACCTGGATAGGTCATAACCTATCTGTGTGCAAATTTTCATGCAAATCCATTCAGTCGTTCCCGCATATTAAATAAATTAAACTTTTTTAACAAATGGCACCTCTTAAAGGAATAGCCTATTAACCAATCTGGCCCATAAGCTATCTGCCTACCAAATTTCATGCAAATCCGTTTAGTCGTTTCCGCGTGATGATTTCCCAAACATACAAACTTTCACAATTATAATATTAGTAAGATGTTATGCCCGTTTCTTTAGCTTTAGAACGACGTTAAGCTGAAGTCTCTAAGATGAGCAGAACCCGAAATATAACGATTTTCATTAGAACATGATTAGTCAGAATCACGAAAAAATTAAAACTTTGACAGATCATATTTTTGATATTTGATATTTATTGAAGAAAACATTTGTACAACTTAAGACGAAAACAGTATTTTAAAACTACATCAACTACATACATGGTGTAAAGGAAAGTTGAGATTTTTTGTACGCGGTAATCTCGAAAACTACTGAACGGATTTTGTCGAGATTTTCTCTAATATACTCTGTATCGACAGGAAAGGGATCTTTTTTTACTTAGAATTTTAATAGGGTTGTCGCCTGTCTAAAAACTGTAAGATACGCACCGTTCGTTGGATTACAAAAGATGAGATGTCAAATGAAAGGGATTGGCCTCTAGAAAAGCACTAATACTTGTTTTGATTAAGGTTGCCACCTGTTAATAAAATTACCATATTCAGTCATAATAAGCGTAGGTATCAGTTCCGTACCGTCACTGTCAAACGAAAAGGCTTAGCCTCTGGATGTGTAATAATGTATTATTTTTCTGAGTAGGGTTGCCACCCGTTTAAAAACTATAAGATCTTCACCGTTTGTTGGATAAAAAAATAAGATACCAAATGAAAGTGCGGCCTTCGCATCTACAAAAATTTTGAGTTTATTGAGTGGGGTTGCCTATTAAAATTACTATCTTCTATGCATAGTATAAAAGAAAGCGAGATATTTTAACCACGCTACTGAGCGGATGTAGACAATATTTTTTATGTACACAGGGTGTCCCAGAAGAAACGTGCCAAACTTTAGGGGAAGGTAGGTGGGTGGGTGAGCTCACTGATAAACAAAAAATTTTCAGGTAAAAGTGTCACCGTTTTTGAAATATTTACATTTTTTCGAATTTAAAAGAAATCGTGCCTTTTCATGTGTTTTCTTTAACTGCAACTACAAACCGGGCAATACTTAGTAAATTTTTTATGTAAAATACTTCCAGATAGTTGCCTCTCTATACTCAAATGCAATGTAGTTAAAATATATTAAAGAACCATCATAAAATTAGGACTATTTCTGGATTTTTAACTTTTTGATATTTTCTTCCCCAACTTTGACTATCTCGGATGAAAAAAAATGTACTGAGCTATAACTTTACATTACATAAAAAAATTGCTCATTTTATAAAGATTTCAGAAAGGTGCCACACTTACTGTTTCGAATAGAAAAAAAAAGTTATAGCCGCTTTTGTGGGTAAAGGACTGAGACACGCTAGAATCTATTCAATAGATTTAAATTGAATTTGCTCTTGTTACCGTCAAATGACATGCTAAATAGTACAAAGGTACATGATTACTTGCTTCTAACGTTATTTTATATTACTTACCGGAATTCGGACTAGAGTCTATAACAAGGGCTATATCTATCAATATTTTGTGTGAAGGATGGGTTCACGTGAAATAAGATATACTTGAGTTGTTTGAAGAAAAATTTATTCATTTATTGATCAAATATGCTCAAATTGGCGACCTTCTACTCTAATACAAGCTCGGCACCTTTTAAGAAAAGACGCTTTTAGAGAACTTAAACTCAATTGGGCTATCTCAGCAGCAGCTCCATTTATTTGTTC
>NW_023458556.1:92088905-92090070 GCF_013731165.1 Rhagoletis pomonella | reverse complement strand
TTAACAAATATACATTTGTCCCAACTAGAAGGCTCAAGTAAATTGCAAACTTTCGTGAACTAGATATTTATTTCGCCATATCCAACTATGCCACTTGGTCTCTATAACCAAATCTTGGTTATTATAACTAAACCTTTTTCTCAGTGTAGGCTTGATTTCACATACGCGGATAAACGTATATCCGTATATCTAATCGCATCCATCCAAGAATTGAAAAACTCTGTGGAATATCTAGGAAGTGAAGTATTTGCACTACAGGAGCTTGTAAAATCAGGGTCGGTGACTAAATTCATGAACAAGCCACATGAAAAACGTTCCCTAATATCTGACTCGACTACAGAACAATGGGTAGCATCTGAAGAATATGAAGGTATATCATTTCCAAGACTGCCGATCACCTCAATTGATGTGCTAAATCATTTCAATGCGGAGTTGACTGAAAACCAAAATGAGTATGTACAAAAAGCAACAGACTACATTCTATCAAAACTGGACCACGTTAAAAAAACTAAAAAAACAATTCACGCGACGAACACAATTAAAATCAATGCTCTTTGCTGATTCACTTTTAAAAACGTGCACATGGAAAACCTAACCGCTTTTCTTTGCTAAGTGCCATTTTAGTACTATTTGTAGACGTCGTAAACCAAAATGTCGATGAAAAGATAGACTTAATTGGTACTCAAAAATACTTTAGAGATTTGCTGAAGAGAAAAAATGCTGAAGCAAAGCAGAATGTGGAAGATGAAAATGCAGAAGAGATCGAGACACAAGTTACAACTAGCATGCCATTGAACGCAAATATTTAAATAATAAATCTGAATAAAATTTCTTTAATTCAACAAATCAGTTTTTTATTTATTTTATATGAAGTTGTGTGCATTTCTTTCATTGTTCTCAGAAAATTAAATATGCCGAAAAATATGTTTCGGTATATATAGTCATGACAAAAAAAAATAGGGATACGACATTTTGATTAGTTTTTGTTTTTGTTTGATTAATGATTATTATATTTTTTATTCAAAAAATACAGCTTATTATCTAACAAAAACCATATAAGTCGGAATTTGAAACTTTGTAGAAAATTATAAAAATTCAAAAAGATTTTACAACAACGACAAACTTTTTATTACGAATGTACAAGTAGCTAAAAATGAACGTTGAT
>NW_023458556.1:92087682-92088805 GCF_013731165.1 Rhagoletis pomonella | reverse complement strand
AAAAAACCACTTTTCGTGCCCGGAATCAAGAAATCAGTTGTAAACAATGATTTTATATTTATTTATCTTATATATGTAGCTAATAAAATTAGCAAATACCTACATTTCTGAACCTTTTGTGCTATTTTCCATTTCTGTATTTTACAAAATTTGCTATCGGATGTAAACAAACAACAGCTGTTATTTGAAATTGACTTCTTGCACATTTCTGCCCAGAAAGAAAGTCCGGGCTGTTTCGGGCACGAAGAAGAAGACATTTACGATCCAAAAGTGGAAGGTATGCGCTCTCTATTACCCATTTTTCTAGCGTGAGGAAAGCTTTCTGGACAGTTTGGGCACCCGCGGGTAGCGGCCCGCGGGCCCGTGTGGAAAAAACCTAATATTTAATCGTGTATAATTTTGCTACACTTTAAACACTTTCTACTTTTTAATCGATAGCGATTATGCTGGCGAAGGAGTCACTATATTGGCTACGACTTCCATACAAAATAAGCTAATAGTTTAAATTTCCCGTCAAATAATACACGCCTAATTTTGATCGAGCGATATCCATCGCATCGCGTAACGCCATCACTCTAGGTTGTAAACATAGCCTTACCTTCAAAATACTTTGAAAATATGGTCGTCGTCGAAAACTTACACTGATTCTTGAGTTAGGTACAAAATATTTACCAAGCCAAAAGAACGGTATATTTATTTTGCCTTAGACTTAGAAATATTCACAATTTACACCATTCAATTTGAGAATTTGGTATAAAAAATGTAACTTGTCAATTAAAAAAGACGCACAATGCACAGTTGGGAAATACAGTATTGGGAAAAATAATAGGGACACGAAATTTTGACAAGCTTTGCTCTTGTTCTTTCGTTTACTTAATGTTTGTTGTTTTTTATAAAAATACAGCTCATTATCTAGCAAAAATCTTTTTTCAACAAGATTTTACAAAAACAAGTAACTAAGAAAGGCGTTGATTTTTGATATTTTTTGCTGACCGTGTAGCGGTTTTCTTCCATATAAAAATAGATTGTGTTTATTCGTTATATGGAAGTAAATCCGACAAAAAAGTTCTAAAAAAATCAACGTTCATTTTTAGCTACTTGTACATTCGTAATAAAAAGTTTG
>NW_023458556.1:92038493-92087582 GCF_013731165.1 Rhagoletis pomonella | reverse complement strand
GTGGTGGAAAATATATATCGGGAAGTAGAGCCGTCTTCAGTAGACTGCGTCATTGATATGTGAACATCCATATTGACTTCATGTCTAAATTGGCTGATTGGGCTATAAAATACAAAATAGCCCACTCTGCTGTATCTGAGCTACTTGTTTTATTGCGGAGCGAAGGAAAAACTGAACTGCCGAAAGATGCGCGTACGTTGCTCCATACACCGCGTAATGTGGTAATACAAACAATGGCATCCGGTTCATTCTGGTACTATGGCATTGAAAACTGCTTGCGAAATGCATTTCGTGACTTAAATCAAACAATTCAAGTTCTTCTCAATTTCAATGTTGATGGTTTACCCCTGTTCCGAAGTAACAAGTTTCAGTTTTGGCCAGTTTTAATTGACATAGCCAATATGCATGAAATTAGACCAATGGTTGTAGCAATTTATTTCGGCGATTCGAAACCACCATCCAGCGAAGAGTTTTTAAGATCATATGTTGACGAGATTAATAGTCTAATTTTAAATGGAATTGAGTTTCCAAACGGCTCAAAAATATTGATCAAGATTAATGCGTATATTGCAGACACCCCGGCTCGAGCATTTATTAAATGTGAGTAAAGCTCGAACTCCATAGCATGCGTATACATTCGTGTACGTACATTCCACAGTCAAGTTAGCAGATACATAGCAATAGCAATGTTAATGATATAAATGATATAATACCTAATTGTTTCTGGATTTTACAGGCGTTAAGACACACACCGCATATAACAGTTGTACAAAATGTAACGTTGTAGGAGAATTCGATCGATCGGGAAACCACATGAGCTTTCCAAGGTTAGATTGTCGACGAAGAACTCATTTAGATTTTATAAACAAAGTTGATGAAGATCATCATCTATGGAATTCAAGAATGCGACAGTTTTATCACACCCTTTTGGAGGAAATTGAAGGCATTGACATGATAAAAAATTCCCTATTGCTGATTCGATGCACTTAATTGAATTAGGTATGTTTATTTTAGAAACATATTAGCTCGAAATTGGCATCGATACATTGTCGTTCTGGAAATCAATAGAATATCGAACATTTTTGTTATACCTTGGCCCAGTGATAATGAAAAGTTTTTTACCAACTGAGTTTTATAAACACTTTTGGAATTTAGTTTTAGCAACGACGATATATTCATGCGAACGATATGTACAAAGTCCCGGAGTTCTTGACGTCGCTAGGAATTTGATGAATGAATATGTGGAAGAATTTATATCTCTGTATGGCAACGACTCTATCAGCTCCAATGTCCACAATTTAATACATGTTCATGATGACGTTCTGAAATTTGGATCTTTGCGAAATATTTCTGCATATCCATTTGAGAGTACGCTGTATTGGTTGAAATGTCTTTTAAAAAATGGTTCCAGACCTTTGAGTCAAGTGGCTAAACGTATTATTGAAATGAATAAGTTGAATTCCCGGCCTTCAAAATCAGCCGTATACCCCATTTTAAGCAAACAAATTGTCGCAAGCTCTGAAATGTATGGCAGAGTAGATTTTTCAGAATTCATGCTATCAAATGACCGAAAGAATAAGTGGTTTTTGACCAAAAATAGTGAAATCGTTGAAATGATATACGCGACATCAAACAGCACCACAATAAAGATACATGGAAGAAGCATTCGGCGATATGCCGATTTTAATACCAGTCCCTTCTCATCTCGCCATTTAAATATTTATTCCGCAGCCATTGAAATGGAGATACTGAAGGAATATTCCGCAGATGATATAAAATGTAAACTTGTTTGTTTACATCCATATGATCCGGAATGTAGGCAGAATAACCAGTTTTTTAATGCTAAAAAAGGCGTATTCTTTCCTTTAATTCACACTTTGTAACCCCGTATACATTTTATTCCTTCATTCAAATAAAAAAGACAACACTTAAGTTAAAAACATTCATTTTAATATCTCCGTTTTTATACATACATATGTATTTTGTTAGACACTGAACTGTATCTATTTTAATGGAAAATTCTTAATGATAAATACATAAATACACAGGGTAGGGTTTAGTATACATATCGTCATTTTAAGTACAAAACCTAAGAATGAAAACAAACAACGAAGACGAAAAATGCGTGGAGGTTGAGTGCGATTATATTGGCATTTATCATCAAATATAATAACTGAAACTGAATAAAAATGAAAGTGTTTTGCAACCACGTAGCATCAGCACAGTTCGATTTTTTCTGACCACAAAAGTGCACCCACTTTCCACGCAAATTTACGCCTATTTGCAACCCAAACCAACGCACAAACTTGTTCAAATCACAAAGCACTTCATTTATATCATATATTCGTAATAAATCAAAATTTATAGTTTAAATCGCTGCAGAAAGCACATCAAGTCGCTAAAAAATAACTATGAAGAGGTTGAAGACGATGTCAACAAAACCAAAAAACATCAAAAACGCTACGAAAACTTTTTCCCGAAAATCGCCACGTATGCTGCTGACTCTGCCTATAAGCTGGATATCTGAAAAATAAGAAAAAATAGCAATTATCTCTTGATAATATAATAAGAATGTTTGTTTAGGTCGGTGTTATGCAGAAATTTTGTTTGGCAAACTGCGTGCAATTGTTGTTGCAGCAAACTCGGAGAGAGCGAGTTTGGCGACTCTCACAGCAAACTAATTTTGTTTGGTCAAACTGCAGCAAATTCGGGGTTGTCATATACAAAAATTTTAAATTTTGCGCGTTATGTACATCTGAAATTCTCATTTCGTGTTGGCAATAGCCATGAAAAACATAATGAACGTGCAACCCTGTGCCAAACTCGACATAACCACCTCCGAGCAAACCGCCATTTAATTTGGCAAACAAAAGTTTGTCTGCATAACACCGACCTTACAAAATTACCTCTTTCCGCAATTCCTGATAATTTCTGTGGGCAATTGACAATTGTCCAAAGAATTCACCAAAAAATTAATATTGAATACACCACACAGGAGCTTTGTTTCTTTAAAGATATTTATCACTAGCAAGGCGAATTTGCACAAGATAGTGTTATACCATGTTCGGACCGGCAACGAAAATACTTTGAAAACGAGTTTGGGGATTGTGTGCTGTAAGCTGTTCGCACCGGCTGTTAGAGTTTTCGTTGACAATTCTTTCATCCTTTGTTTACAGTTTCGCTAAGAAAAAACAAAACCAAAATATTTTTCTTTCATTTTCTTATTATTAGGAACCTTTATCGTTTATTTATATTTTAATTTGGCCAGCCAATTGGCAATAAATCCCAACTAGCATATTAGAGATGATCAAATATGACTTACACTTCGATAAATATATCTAAAAAACAAGTGAAGACACCGATTGGAATGGGTGGAACGTGAGTTTTCAAGTAGTTTTCAGTGAAAACTGGTTTTCGTTTGACAGATTTTACAAGGTTTTAGGTCGAAAACCAGTCTTAGCAACGAAAACAAGTTTTTGATGGCGGTCTGAACATGGTATTAGCCGTAAAGAATAATAGAATAAATTTATCGTGTAAAAATAAACAAAGCCGAAGAGAAGGATGAAAGAAAATGTCAAAAGAGTCAATTATATTAATACTTCATTTTTCTATAGGAAATGTGTTTTAATTGCTTTAAATTGTGAAAATATGATTTGTAATAATTAATAAAGAAAATCTGGAAACGGTGGAAAAGTGTGATGTTAGTGAAAATAGTCGTGAATTTCAGGCATAAGTGCAGAATACGGCCCGTTAAGCTAGCAAGAAACGAAGAAGTGGACGTTGTTCACCCTTTTTTTTCTAATTCTAATGGTATACAATTTTTTTGGTGCAAACTTATACTGCAGGTGCTATGGAGTGAGAAAGGGGGAATTTTCTTTTTATTTGATTTTTGTAAACAGAATAAAAATTATAACCACATAACCTGATAACCAGGCAAGTGAGAACAACCACTAAATTTTGTAATTTTTCCCGTTCGTCTTCCTGATACTTATCTGCTACAAAAGTAAAGAAACAAAGCTAGTGTGTGTGTACTTAATACACCACCAGTTTGAATATGAGCCAGTGTTGCCATGGACAAATTTTGTTTCCTACTAAAACTTACTACCAAACACAACCAAAACCTACCAAAATTGTATTTAAGTGTTTAATATATTTTTAATGCCAACAACATTTAGAAAAACCAAAATACAGCTAGTACAATAAAAACAAATTAACTACGTATAGACATTCACCTACCAAAATCCAATATAGCCTAAAAACCTACTAAATGGAAAAAACCTACCAGTTTTGGTAGTTAAAGCGCATATTTGGCAACACTGATATGAGCTATTAAACATTCCACAAGTAGTGTTGCCACCAGCATTACCATTTTGGTCAAACTGGTAGTTTTATTTTCCTTCGGTAGACAAAATTGTTTAGGGGTCTTCTGTATTGACTGAGTTCAGACACGGAACTGGTTACTTGTAGGATTGCATTGTACTGTTGTAGCGTAGTGTTCGTTTGTAAAAATTAAAAAAGAAAATTGTCGATTAGCGGTTATAAAAAGTTGCTGATGTTGAAAAGCTCTAATGTGTACTAAATGTTATATGCATCTATTGCATTTTCTTTTACTTTTTAGACATAAGATAATTGATATAAATTGAATTAACCTCAAAGATTTAATTTTTACATAAAGCAAATATGAAACGAAATAAAATATCATGTTGATGATGATACAAAAATTGGTTGTTTGGAAACTGATTTGGTAGGATTTCTGGAACGTAAAAATACCTGCAGTGGCAACATTGGTTGGTATGGTTAATACACCAATGGTGAAATATGCATCAATAAAGCACCCCATACACTTAGTGGGATAGTACATACGAGTACGGACAACAGCGAGAATTTTTTCAACATAACGCCGCATATTTTCGTTCGTGAACGTCAACGAAACATAAAAAAGTTGTGTATAGTAACAAATAGTCAGTACTAATTTGTACTGGAACCTGCAAATTTGTACTGGAAAATTGTATAATTGAAGCAATGGTTTTATTCATAACATCGAAATGTGTCTTAGCTTCATGATATTAACTATTGCAGTTTTAAAATACTATTTGGTGGGCATTTCAAGTTTCCTGAATCAAAATAATACCTGCAAACATAATAACGACGTTCTCGCATCCATCCAAGAATTGAAAAACTCTGTGGAATATCTAGGAAGTGAAGTATTTGCACTACAGGAGCTTGTAAAATCAGGGTCGGTGACTAAATTCATGAACAAGCCACATGAAAAACGTTCCCTAATATCTGACTCGACTACAGAAGAATGGGTAGCATCTGAAGAATATGAAGGTATAACATTAAACCAAAATGAGTATGTACAAAAAGCAACAGACTACATTCTATCAAAACTGGACCACGTTAAAAAAACTAAAAAACAATTCACGCGACGAACACAATTAAAATCAATGCTCTTTGCTGATTCACTTTTAAAAACGTGCACATGGAAAATAGCTGCATCAGGAAAACCTAACCGCTTTTCTTTGCTAAGTGCCATTTTAGTACTATTTATAGACTTCGTAAACCAAAATGTCGATGAAAAGATAGACTTAATTAGAAGAAAAGCAGAATATGGAAGATCAAAATGCAGAAGAGATCGAGACACAAGTTACAACTAGCATGCCATTGAACGCAAATATTTAAATAATAAATCTGAATAAATTTTCTTTAATTCAACAAATCAGTTTTTTATTTATTTTATATGAAGTTGTGTGCGTTTCTTTCATTGTTCTCAGAAAATTAAATATGCCGAAAAATATGTTTCGGTATATATAGTCATGACAAAAAAAATAGGGATACGACATTTTGATTAGTTTTTGTTTTTGTTTGATTAATGATTATTATAGTTTTTATTCAAAAAATACAGCTTATTATCTAACAAAAACCATATAAGTCGGAATTTGAAACTTTGTAGAAAAATTATAAAAATTCAAAAAGATTTTACAACAACGACAAACTTTTTATTACGAATGTACAAGTAGCTAAAAATGAACGTTGATTTTTTTAGAACTTTTATGTCGGATTTACTTCCATATAACGAATAAACACAATCTATTTTTATATGGAAGAAAACCGCTACACGGTCAGCAAAAAATATCAAAAATCAACGCCTTTCTTAGTTACTTGTTTTTGTAAAATCTTGTTGAAAAAAGATTTTTGCTAGATAATGAGCTGTATTTTTATAAAAAACAACAAACATTAAGTAAACGAAAGAACAAGAGCAAAGCTTGTCAAAATTTCGTGTCCCTATTATTTTTCAAAATACTGTATTTCCCAACTGTGCATTGTTCGTCTTTTTTAATTGACAAGGTACATTTTTTATACCAAATTCTCAAATTGAATGGTGTACATTGTGAATATTTCTAAGTCTAAGGCAAAATAAATATACCGTTCTTTTGGCTTGGTAAATATTTTGTACCTAACTCAAGAATCAGTGTAAGTTTTCGACGACGACCATATTTTCAAAGTATTTTGAAGGTAAGGCTATGTTTACAACCTAGAGTAATGGCGTTACGCGATGCGATGGATATCGCTCGATCAAAATTAGGCGTGTATTATTTGACGAGAAATTTAAGCTATTGGCTTATTTTGTATGGAAGGCGTAGCCAATATAGTGACTCCTTCGCCAGCATAATCGCTATCGATTAAAAAGCAGAAAGTGTTTAAAGTGTAGCAAAATTATACACGATTAAATATTAGGTTTTTTCCACACGGGCCCGCGGCTACCCGCGGGTGCCCAAACTGTCCAGAAAGCTTTCCTCACGCTAGAAAAATGGGTAATAGAGAGCGCATACCTTCCACTTTTGGATCGTAAATGTCTTCTTCTTCGTGCCCGAAACAGCCCGGACTTTCTTTCTTGGCAGAAATGTGCAAGAAGTCATTTCAAATAACAGCTGTTGGTTGTTTACATCCGATAGCAAATTTTGTAAAATACAGAAATGGAAAATAGCACAAAAGGTTCAGAAATGTAGGTATTTGCTAATTTTATTAGCTACATATATAAGATAAATAAACATAAAATCATTGTTTACAACTGATTTCTTGATTCCGGGCACGAAAAGTGGTTTTTTGCGTTCCTACCGCTCTGGGCACTTTTGGCACGGGTTGACACATTTTTGACACTTGTGAGAGAGTAACTCAATTTTACGCTCTAATTACCGAAACAGCCCGGAAAGCGTATGGAACAAACCTATTTATAATAGGGAAGTTCACGGTTTTAAGTGTAAAGTTGGCAAATGCTATTCATCGTGAACTGCCCTATTATAACTAGGGAGACTTTTTATTTGTTTCTATAACCTTTTGACAATTCATGCTGAAACCTAAGCATATTGTATTGTATGTAATAGCAGTAGAAGAGCTGTTTTGATTTATTATGTACACATGTACATATATGTATGTATGGCTTTAAATATGAGAAAAGCTATTCACTTTACAAAAGGCATATTTTTCATTTGCTTTCGGAGCGATAAACACGAACGACTGTGTTAATGATGGCTAGTAGCGATTTTTATGTATTCTCGTTACGCTAATACGCTATGTTGTAAACTTAGCCTAATCCTGAAACTCGGCTGGTCGCCATATTAAAGCTGTATGACTACTATTTAGGTAATTAACAATTTCATTATGTACATTGGCTCAACTATGCCACTTTATGGATATTTTCGACCCTGTTTTAAACAGCGCATCTCTTAGAAAATTTAAAATGGCCAAAAAATCACTACTTTCAAAATATAACTTTTTCCAGATTTATTTAAAATCTTCAAATCCTCATAAATTTTGAGGCGCTCGATTTTTAGAGGGGGTAGGACCGAAATTCACTCGACAGAATGTACCTCGTTTTTAAATTAGGAACTCACATTCATATATATTCGCGATTTTCATGTCTGCATATTATGAATACTGAGATTTATAAAAATAATTCTAAGTTGTGCAGATTAAAAAAGAGCTTCGGTGTAAATTTTATGTCTGAGTTAATTTTAAATTTGATTATTAGTAAATTTTATTCCTCGAATCATTTCGTACTCTTCACACTCATGGGAATATATTTATGCTAGAATATGATGTAAATGATTTACCATTATGGTGTATGATTTGAGCCAATTATGAGTACGTATTTTACACCAACGGAGTTTATTTTATGTTCTAGAAACAAGAAAACTTGTATACCACTGGCATAATATATATACCGAAAAAAAAATTACGGTAGGTGTAAATAATACATGAAAAAGCGGTATAACCTGTACACTGAATCGAAATAAACTGTTCAAAAACTGCGCCTAAAAATGGCATATTTTTTATATTGAAAATGTATATCACGCCGATGCAAAAAATACACAAAATATTTTGGTGCATTTTTGACTTTTGTGCTACTTGAGTAGGTATGTATGAAGCAAGATATATTTGAAAGTGCTAGAACCAAGAAAAAATTGCCTTTGGGTATATCACCTCATTTAATTCAAGTTTGCATTATCAATATGTATAAAAAGAGAAGGATCAATCACATCTTGAAATATTTATTAAAATTATTGGATAACGAAAATGAATTTTAAAAAGGTTGCGAATCCCTCACGTCTCTTACAGCTAAATAATAAAAATTGATTTGAAAAATGGGTTTAATCCCTTGAATCACTTAAAGTTAAATAATGAAAATGATATTGAACTATAGGTTTAATCCTTTAAATCACTTAAATTTAAATAATGAGAATGAATTTGAAAAATTGTTTAATCCCTTGAATCACTTACAAGTTAGATAATGAAAATGAGTTTGAAAAATGGGTTTAATTCCTCAAATCACTTAAAGCTAAATAATGAAAATGATGTTGAAAAAATGGGTTGAATACCTCAAATCAGTTAAAGCTATTTAAATAATGAAAATTGTGTTGGAAAAATTGGTTGAATAATGAAAAATGTAGATAAAGGAAATCGAAATTTTCCACAAGTGTGTGTCGGTATAATGTGCCACAGTCGCAATAAAATGGTAGCTATTACAAAAAGTTGTATGAAAAATATACATGAGTACATACATCTGTAAAATTTGAAATCTAAACGAACCACCCGCTGCTATGATCCCTCGCTGCCGTCGCATTCATCACCTTAAAAAATGCTTGCTGCTGCTTTCAAAACGTATATGTATGCTAAAATACTTTGTTGTTGTTCTGCTACTTTGCAAGAGTTCTGGTGTCTTGTTGTTGTGCATTCGCCATATCAAATTGATCTGTGCGGTCGTTGATATTGCACGACTATACTTTGGTGGCGTGGTTTTTGTTAGCTGTTACGTTCGCATATGTATGTATGTATAACGGTGCTTTTACCGCTCATTAAATGGCGTTTGTTGCCGATATGCAAATATACATTTGCTTGTTCTGCTGTTGTTGTTGGTGGCATCAGTACTTCGCGTATCCAGTACATTTAGAGAACGGACACCGTGCCGTTTTAAATGGCGTTATGCGGCTTATGAAGTACTGCTGTCGTTGGTGGTGGCAGGGCTTCCCGTTATGTGAAAAAATGCACGGGACGATAATGCAGCGCGGGTTTTTATGCGTGTGACGCTGTACTGCTCCCCGTTATTGCCCACCGCAGTATAGCTTAGCTCACCCACCTCAACAATGTGCCGCACCAGACATTTATTGGACAAGCCAGCCGTCCAGGGTATCAGAAAAGTTGTTTCCTCATGGTCACGCTCACTGTCACGGTCACCATGTTGGGACCTCAGCCCGCTCATTGACAATAGTTCACACGCGGTTACCAAAAAGAATAGCACACGCTTACACAAATCCTCCTTGAGACAACTTCTTCAATTAAACTCCGCTCCTTGCTTGCAGGCGCCCGTAGTTATGGCCTCGTGGCAGATTAACAAATCCCTTTGGGGTTACTGCAAGGTGCTTCCTTTTGCTGTTGCAATCGTTGCGACTACAGAAATGTTATTCTGTGCAAATTACTGCCCAATTCACTCGCGCTCAACTACTTGTGTTTTTATAGAAAAAGACTTATCGTTTTATGGGGATTAAATCAATGTTAAATTCTTTATTTTATTTGCTTTACTCGAAAATTTGGGCCTACCCAAAGGTTTAACATTAGCTTTTTCACTCGTTTTATATACCTGTGGAACGTATGTTCCAACAGGGCTACCAACATTACGACGACTCTGAATAGTGCTGCCGTATTGTTAGCGATGCCATTACAAATGAGTGGTCAAATGAAAATTCGCAAAGATTTTTTTTATGAAGTATGACCTTAAAAGCGTGCTCTTAGGTGTACATCGCGTATGAGCAACATTCTTTCCTGCTCATTTCTCATACTAAAAATCTTTGCGCATTTTCATTTGACCACTCATTACATCTTCATTTATCTATCTATTAGCTTCATTAGTAACTTTATTTGTTTGTATCAGAACAGGCATTAAAACAACTACAAAAATTTGAGACAGAACCGGTTAGTTTTTTAATTTTTCTTCTGTTATAATTTGATTTTTTTATTTTTTCATAAAAAAACTGGAATGATTAATTAATTTGTCAGAAACTATGAGTCCTATCGGTAAGTGACGTATAGACGGTTTGTGAAAAATTTTATTGGCTTTTATTTGAGGTATTCCATTTTCAGGTTGTTAAATTAGTTCATGAGACATAAGTGACTAAGTGGAGCGCCTTTTGTTTTAAGCTGAATAACGGTAGATTGAAAATATCTCGAAAACGTATCCATAGAATACAAAATTAACCTAGATTTTTGGAATCAGCGGGAGATTCTACAAACGAATTGGAGAAAAAACACCATATTAAAATTTGTGTGTAATTACATAAGTCTCTTCCAATAAAAAAAAATAAAATAAAAATACGATGAAGCATGTTTTCCCTAATCTAAAAGACCTGACAAATATATATATACACTAGGTCTCTTTTTATGCGCTACATGCGTTTTTCAGATATCCGCATAAAAAAGTTCTTTACTTTCATACAAAAACAGGGTATGCATTCCAGCATTTTGAAAAACCGCATAAATTTAGATACTCCCTGTAAAAATTATAAAAAACCGCATAAAATTAGGCATTATTAAGCAAAAAAAAACTATTTATTTCTTCACTTCAAAACTAATTCCATGTAAAACTGAACATTAATGAAATAAATAAAATTTTATCTGTATTTTAACCAAAAAAAAAAAATGTAAAAATACCACAATAAATACATAAATTATGTAAGAGTACAAAGACAAATTATTTGTCAGAAGCGTTGTTATTACACACTGAAAAAAAGTAATAAAAACTCTCAAAAAAGCAAAATCGCTACTGCGAAATAATGGTTTGAAAAACCACATAAATTCAAATCCGCATAAAAAAGCCGCATAAAAGTAAGAGTGTACACTCCTCCCAATAAGTGAGTGAAGTGAAGACGTGACGCAAAAGGAGACTGTGATTAAAATGACGGAAAGATAGGCAGAGGGAGAGGCAAGTCATCTGTCATCACCAGCGTTGCCGTTTTAATACAATTGTATAATTTTTGATACTTTTTTTAAAATTTTAAAATTGATACTTTTTTGTTCACAAATGCCCCATTTTGATACTTTTGAACTGGTGAACACACCAAAACTGCGACACTTTGGGAAGCTTATAACTTACCCAAAACGAATTCAATATTTTGAAATTCAAATACCATAAGTTGACCATGACCTTAGTTGGACGTAGAAGAAATTTCATTTGAATGTGATTCCTAGTTGAGTTAAAAATGGCAACCGAGTTAGAAACGAGACAAACCATTTTGCACGAGTTTATAAATGATCCGGCCTTAAGTACACGTAAAATTGCTAAAAAAAAATAAAGATTGCACTATTCGACAGTTTGCAGGATTTTAATCGGTACAAATAAGGCCTGGCAGTCACGAGAAAACCAGGGAGCGGGGGTTAGCATGGTCAAAGTGATAAAAACAGTGCTCGGAAGGTCCTCAGTGCGTTTTCGCGAGATCCGAAGATTTTGTCGCGTTATGTTGCAAAATCCGCACGGAGATCGCAGTTTTTCGTACAAAAGGTAAAGCGGAAAGCTTCATTGAGATGTTCTACAGCTCAAACAGCGCCAGACCGAGGCGCAAAGTAGAATGTTACAGCGAAATAGCGCATTCGGAAGTTGTATAAATTCTAAATTAAAAAATACAACTGCATTGTTATGGACTACGAAACCTACTGCCATAAAAATACAAAATATATTGCAGGTCAAGATTTTTATACTGGTGCAAGTCGTCAAGATGCCCCTGAAAGTTGTAAGCTGAAAATGAAGTCCAAATTTCCAAAAAAAAAACACATGGTTTGGCAAGCTATTTGTTCCTGTGGCCGTAAGAGCAGCTCTTTTTTCCTATCCGAGACAATGAATGATCGAGTTTATCGGGATGAGTGCCTCAAAAGGTGTCTTCTGTCATTTATCAACAGATAAGGAGTAGGCCACTGTTCTAGGCGGACATGGCAACCTGCCACTATGCCAAGGACACATTGCCGTGGTATAATGCAAATAACATCAATTTTGTACCTCACGACTTCAATCCACCTAATAGCCCAGAGTCACGTCCTATTGGGGAATACTGGTCAATTGTCAAAGGAATCTTGAAGAAAACATGTGAAACAGTGAAAAATATTGAAGAGTGCAAAACAATGCAGTTGTGCGCATCGCGTGAAGTCGATGATGCAGTCGTGCAGAACATGATGGCGCGTGTGCGATGAAAATACCGATCACTTGCATATGGAGCAAATAATAACTAATATTTTAACATTTTAATAACATCTAAACTTCCAAGTTGTATAATAAAAAAAAATAATAATTTCAAAGCCTTCTAGTTTGTTTCTGGTAGTAATTTCTAAGTGTCGCAGTTTTGGTGTGTTCACCCTTTAGTTTAAAGGCAATAAATATTTTTTTTGTTATTTAGGGCCGTTTGCACCATGTCTAGTTAATTCTAACTCCCAGTTAAACATCTTTATCGACGTTATCGACACCTATCATATAACATGTGATTGATAAAGCAGTTGATGTGCTTAACTGAAGGATGTACCTGTTAGCGTTTACTAGACATGGTGCAAACGGCCCTTAGAGTCTTATGGCCTTATTCATAAAAAATATAATAGGTTTAAAGAGCTTTATAAAGTGACATTTTCATACAAATTATTTATTTTTTATGAATTTGGGTGTTAAAATTTTATATGTAGATATATATAAGTTTAATTTGGTAACTCTTACAAGGGAAATATAACCCGGAATTTCTTTGCACACGCCGCTGTTATAGGGCCCCTAAACATTGCGCAATATCGGGCTTGCGTCGGTCGTTTGTGTGGTGTATGGGGTTTTTTGTACTACATTGCAGTTATTGCGCTAAAATCAAAATCATATTGATATTTTGCTCATGCTTGTGTTATTGTAAAACAATTTGTGTTGCATATGGCGACAACTGCGAAATTTTTAGTCTAGTTTTCATTTTGGTGTCATGATGTAAAATATTGATGAGCGTAGAAAAAATTAAATTTTTTTCCATATTTTTTTTGCGTTTTAAATCTGAAGCTATCAAAATATAGAACGCACATTTATATTCCGTGCACATATTTACTTCAGTAACGTTTCTCCAAAATAAGGTTTGCGCTAGGGCTGCAAAACTATCGATAGTTTCAATTTGTCACCACTATCGATGAATGGTGGTCACTATCGCGATACTATCGGAAATATTTGTATGTTCGTATATATACAAAGTATGTTCGACAATTGTTTTATATTTAGAAAATGAGAAACACCCTCAACAAAAAAATTACCAAAAATCAACGATGATCTAAATAAGAAACTCAAAACTTGATGAAACTTGGCCGAATTTTCTTAATTACCTTCATTTTATTAGCTCGGGATGTAACTATGTAATATTGATGCGCCTAAAAGATGCAGCGATTTCTATTCTCAAGTTACATGCCTGATGACAGTACGAATGGCAATTATAATAGGGAGGTTTTAGTTTTTTACCCTATATAATTTTTTTTTGTAAGATGTTTGAAATTTGGACTATGCTTTCATAAAAAATGATAAAGGTTGAATTAACAAAACATTATTAGCCAAAACTTGGTGATATGTCCTGTCCCCATTTATCTTTTTGTCGTATTATGCGTTTTTACCTGTTTGACTGACAAATGAAGGCCTTGATCTCATACATCTGACTTTCTATTGAAATTAGATGAATTGAACTGTATTGATTTTTGTTGTTTAAAGTAACTTATTTTGTTATTTATAATACAGCACACTAAAATGGTGTTTGAAACTAGCATTCAAGTTTTCTCTGCTAATATAACCATATATATATATAACCATATTCAATGTAATTAAAGCTGCAGTAAGGATCTTATATTTTTTCTCTTAAAATTAAGACCTCTCACCGATAGTATCGATACTATCGAATGGTGTGGACCAAAACTATCGAAAATATCGAATGATTCAACCATCAATAGTTTTGCAGCTCTAGTTTGCGCAATTTTATTGTGTAGTAATTTCCACAATATGGACTTTTATTAGTCGCGGGTTGCGCAATGATTTCATTAAATTTTATTTATTACTTGTTTTTCAAATAAATGTTAAAAGAAAACAGTTGTGTTTGCTTTTGATACTTTTTAATACTTTTTCTGCTTGGCAACTGATACTTTTTTTTAAGCTCACGGCAACGCTGGTCATCACATCTACCAGCGAGTTGCACTCTTGATCACAACTCAGCATTTCAAGAAAACCACCGCAACAGATTCTGAGGTGAGTCGTTACCACCAGGCGCTCAGCAGTGTAATGAAAGCGTACAACTACACCTAATATTCACGCACGCCGCCAATTTACTGTCAAAAATTTCTCATGCATATACCACTTGTATGGGACCAACTGAAATTGAACGGCGTACGTATGAAGCTAAGTCAATTACCAATTACTGTTCTGCGTGATATTTTGATTTAACGCTTCGCTCAACGAAATCAAATGCAGACGCACGCAAGCCAATTTCGGGTGACACGAAAAGCAAATTCGACAGCGTGCATTCCAAAACGCAAAAAAAGCTTCCTACGTAAGATAAGAAACAAGCCAACAAGAAACAAGCTTGCTTCAAAGCCCGATGCATTAATTTTCATAAAAAAACGGTGATTGTTCTTATGCTGATATCTTGAAAATGATAAAGTCGCAATCGCAGCTGAAGGAACTCAGCGAAAGTGTTAAGAACATAAGAAATCGGCAAATGATGAAAATATGGACGGCTCGCACATTGAACTCTCAGTGATACGCTCAATGCGTACGGCATATGGCGGCAAACAAACGTGCACAATTAGCCTGCCGAACGCGATGGCCCGCAAGCTTCTGGAAAGGGCGAATATACGAATTGGCTGCCGCATAAGAGCTAAAGACTCTGTAAGAAGGTGCTACAAATGCCACGACTTTGGTCATTTGGTGAAGAAATGTCAAAGCCAGGACGACCGATCGGCCCTATGCTTCAAGTGCGGTAGCAAATACCATAAGGCTAAGTCCTGCACAAAGGAGCCGTCATGTGTGTTGTGCACTAAGAGGGGTCAGAAAAACACCAACCATGCGACCGAATATGTGCGGCGTTCCAGGAAGAGAAAGCAAAACTTGGTGCTGCTAAACGAAATTCAAAATGAAGTGCCTCCAACTAAATTTAAACCACTTCCAAGCAGTGCAAGACCTGCTCAATCAAACGGTGTATGAACTTGCCGTGGATGTTGCCATCTTAAGTGAGCAGTACAAAAACAAGGACGACGTGTGCTGTGCTAGCAATAGAACGGGCAAGTGTGGTATATGGAGTGCTAAAATAACCCACCTGTAAGCATCTAGCTGCTACATTCCGCCAAGCTTGGACCTTGATACCTTCAATCAAATTATAGACGCGTTGGTAGACGACGCTAATGAAAGGAGAGCGGTGCTAATTGCAGGCGATTGCAATGCATGGGTTATCGAGTGGGGCAGCAAAAAGACCAACCCAAAAGGCAAAGCCCTGTTGGATGCATTAGCGTCGCTGAAGGTTATTCTCCTAAATTCAGGTAGCGAACCTACATTTAGCAAGAACGGAGCAGGATCAGTAATCAATCTTGCATTCACCAGCTGGCACATCAGTGAGTGCTATACTCACAGTGGCCATAGCGCTATTATTCTTAATATAGGACAACTGCAAGATAAGCGACCTAAATCCAACTGGAACTGGCTGGAAAATCGAGAGCCTCGGTGAGAAGCTGTTTGAGGAGATATTCACCGGTTCCGATGCTACAGGTTCCTAAGAAATTGCAGCTGTTAAACCTTATGCGCGATAACGGCTGCGTGCAATGCTGCAATGCTGGGACGTAGCTGTAAAAATAAACGCATTCCTGTATACTGGTGGAACAACAACACAGCAGCGATACGGATAGAATGCAACCGCGCAAGACGAGCGTGCCAGGGTGCACGAGGGTCAGACAGCTTTTGACAATATAGAGAAGCATTCAAGACTAAGGTTGCAGACAGAGTGGAAGCGAAGCCGAAGATGGAGATAAAGACGAAGCCGAAGCTGAAGAGGAAAAACAGTGCAGTAGTAAACATATGAAAGTGATCACAGTGCAAGCGAAGACGAAGACGAATATGAAGACATTGCGCAAGCGGTCAGCTAGAAACTGTGCGGTACAGTTTTCAAAGAGGAATCGCTTGCTGTGATGAGTTTTTTACATTTTACTTAATTGTTTACAATTGTGAAAAACTCGTTTTTCCAGAAACGGATTCATTTTTGACAAAATATAATCAAACGTAATCCGGTAAATTCGAAAAATGACTGTCCGTCTTCCGCAACTTATAATACAAGTGGCTAAAGTTTCCAAAAAATTCCCTAACCAACACAAGTTCATGAATTTCTGTTTTGTCTTTAATTTCTTTTGACTTTATATGTAAAAAAAAAGTTATTTATTTTTGTTATTTATAGCCTTATAACAATTATATTCAACCATTTTATTGAGCTTAATGCCGTTTTTGATGAAAATTTTACACACACACACATCTCCTCATCAGACTTCTTCAACTGGGATTCGATCCAACGACCCCAGCCGCCATAGCCAGCAGCCTACCCACTGAGCTAAGCTCGCCATGTAAACTGTTGTTGCTTTTTCACTTTTTATACCTTTCATGAGCATGAAATGGTATTATAACTTTGGTCCGATGTTTGTAAGTACCAGAACAAAAAGAGATAGACCCATGAAAATGTATACTTATATGATCAGAACGTCGAGCTGAGTTGATTTAGCCATGTCCGTCTGTCCGTCTGTCCGTCTGTCCGTCTGTCCGTCTGTCCGTCTGTCCGTCTGTCTGTCTGTTTGTATGCAATCTAGTCTCTCAGTTTTCGAGATATCCGGATGAAATTTGGTAGGTGGGTGTATTTTTATAATGTATTAATCATTTGTCGGAACCGGAAGAATCGGACCACTATAACATATAGCTCCCATACAACTGATTGTTCAGATATGAGATTTTTCATTATAACTTCTCCATTTATGCAGCTACGAACATGAAATTTTGCAATACTTGCACCCATTATCAACAGAATACTTATAGTGAAAATTACAAAGATCGGGTCACTATAACCTATAGCTCCCATACAACGGATTGTTCAGATATAAAATTTTGCGTTATAACTCCTCCATTTATATAGCTAGGAACATGAAATTCCGCACTGTTTTCAATAATTATCTACAGAAAACTTACAGTGAAAATTAAAAAGATCGGGTAACTATAACCTATAGCTCCCATACAACTGATTGTTCAGATATGAGATTTTTCGTTATAATTCATCCATTTATGTAGCTAGGACCATGAAATTTCGCGCTGTTTTCACTCATTATCAACAGAAGACTTACTTCGAAAATAATAAAGATCGGGTCACTATAACCTGCAGCCCCCATACAACTGATTGTTCAGATATGAGGTCTTTTATCATAACTCCTCCATTTATGCAGCTAGGAACATGAAATTTCGCACCATTTTCACTCATTATTAACAGAATACTTACAGCGGAAATAACAAGGATCGGATGACTACAACATATATCTTCCATACATCTGATTGTTCAGATATGGGATTTTACTGTAAAACTTCTTTATTTGAAAAGCTAAAACCGATAAATTTCGTAAGATATTTTATAAATAATAATACAAAGTCTACTGAGAAAATCGTCAAAATCTATGCTGTATAAGCTTTATCTCCTATAGCACTGATTGTTCAGATACCAGTTTTTACCATATATCTCCTTTATGTACGAAACTAAACCCAATAAATTGTGTTACCGGTTTACATACCGATCACATAGCGGTGAAAATCACTTAGATTGGTGTCATATAAAGTATATCTTCCATACCTCTGATTGTTTAGATGCGATTTTTTATATAAGTATGTAACTCCTCTATCGATGTATGCAGATGTATTCAAAAGCAGTAATCTGTCAAAGTAAAATTTGCAGATGTTCATGAAAGGTATGAAGCCTTCGGCATAGCCGAAGACAGCGCTGCTCTTACTTGTTCTATTCTATTCTAGTGCTATTTAAACTTGATTATGTTGTATGTTGCTTTGCTAATAATTTTATTTTTAGAATGTTTAACTTCTTAGGTGTGCTCGTCCATAAGTTATTTATTTTTGTTATTTATGGCCTTATAACAATTATATTCAACAATTTTATTGAGCTTGATGCCGTTTTTAATAAAAAATTTAGTGAAAAAACCACTTCTACGAAAAATTTACATTGTGGGGATACTGCAGGGCGCCGGTGTAACCATCACTCGATCTGCTGATGACATATCGCTTGTGGTGGTAGCAAAAACGGTTAGCGATATCCGGCACATTGCAGAGGCCGCACTATCTATGGTAGAGAAATGGCTAAGGACAAAGTCTCTCACCTTAGCTCTCCACAAAACAGAGGCGGTCCTAATTAGTAGTCGCAAGAGGGTGGAGAAGTTGATCGAATCAGAGCCGTATGTCAAATTCCTTGCCGTCTTACTCGACCATCGACTAAACTTTTAGGACCACCTGGAGTATGCCAACAACAAAGTCCCAGTGGCGACCATAGCGTCATCTAGAATTATGGGCAATACTAGTGGACCACGACAACAATGTAGACAGCGTAGTGACAGAAATAATAATACTCTATGGATCCAAGACATTGTTCCACGCATTTAAATAAGGATATGTTATAGCAGGGCTATTCCCCCTTGACATCGCGGCACAAGAGCAATACGAGCTTCATAAGGCAAAACTAGGTCACCAAAACACTGAGTACGTGGATTACAAGAGCTCAGCAAGACAAAGAGGTATGGTCCAGTGGCAAGAAAGGTGGGATGATGCCTTAAATGGAAGCTGGGCCCATCGGCTTATTCCAAAACTTGAAATATGGTTAAATAGTAAGCACGGCGAGGTAGACTAATACCTCACACAAATTATTAGCGTCCACGGCTGCTTTAAAAGTTACCTCTATCGTTTTGGACACGAGAAAGATCCGTTTTGCGAAATTTGCGGCCCAGAAACGGAAGAAGACAAAAAGCAGGTAATATTTACTTGGCCACGATCCAGCGATCACCGACGAAGATTAAAGGAAGATTTGGGTGTTAACGTTGCACCAGAAAACTTAGCTCTGCGTATGATCGAGACCGAAGAGACGTAGAAGGCGGTCTGCAGCAGTTGCGGGTAAGCGAACAGCAGCGACGCAGAAACAAACGAGCGCAGCGATTAGAGATAGAGACTAGTTAATGTATAACTTGCGGGCTGAGATTATGAACGGAGACCCCGACGGACGTACTGAGATGACTGGCATTGTGACGTGGACATCTTGAAAATAGACTCCCTTCACTAACTAAAGTACATTTGATTTGTGGTAGTAAATGCTTGGCCGATTTCGCTTCGTTGAAAAAGTAAGTAAGAACCTTCGTTTGGTGTGGACGTGTTTTCGCAGTGTCGTGGGGTGCGTACTCTGAATTTACGTTTTCCAACGAATACATTATGTTTTGCCCAATTTGCTAAGACAAAGTTGATCGCGCGGAATTCGCTAAGGTTTCGTGTGTCGATTGCGGAGCTTACTTCCATGCGTTGTGCGCCAAGATTACCTTGGCTGACTTGGACTACATGAAGTCAAACAATGTGAAGCATCGCTGTACCGGCTGTAGTCGCTCGCGCCGTAAGTCGCTGCATCAGCAGCCATTGCCAGGTATTGAAACTGCTGTGTCGATGTCGGATAAGGGTTCTCCAGCTCCTCTAGGGGTAAATACTGGCCCATTATCTGGCGATAAACCCTTTCCGGCTGTCTTCAATAAGCAAAAGACAACCAACAACAACAACCAGAAACAACAAACACTGAAGTCAGCAAACAATAGCACTCACATAAACAAAAATGCAAACAACAGCAACGCTACCATCAGCAAAACGGACTCCGTACTACGTCATCAACCTGACAATGAGCAAATACATACTGAAAACGGTGCATTGCCAAAGCAAATAACACTCCAGTTGCTGTATGACGAAATCGTAAGCCTAAATAAAATTAACGCCGATTTCTTCAGCACGGTGAAACAGCTCAAAGAAGAAAATGCGAATTTGAGCAAGAAAGTGCTCAAGCTCGAAAGTGTTTTAAATTGGAGAGAACAGCAACAACTGTACTGTACTGTCGATATCGTTGGTGTACCGCAGCTTACTAATGATAATGCGAATGAGTGCACTAAACTAATTCTAGAAACTGGTTTGGGTGTCTCCGTCTCTCCGGGTCAAATTCGAAAATGCTTTGTAAAAAATCTAAAGCAAAAACGAGCGTCCTCTCCTGCTCGAAATGTGCTATGCGTTCATTTCGCTTCCACTGAGTTGAAAAGGAAAATAATGTCTACAAAAAGAAGTGCTAAGGGTAAACTGACAACTGCGCTTTTTGGCGAGGTCCACAAGAAAAATATCTACATAAATGACAGTCTCACTAGCTACAACAGAGCTCTGTATGCAGCTGCGATGAAAGCTAAGAAAGAGATGACTTATAAGTATTATTGGTTCAATAATAGTAAAATACTCTTAAAAAAGACTGATAATGGCGGGGTTGTTGTTTTAAGGAATTTTGACGATTTGTCTAAAGTCATTTAGTTTCATCTAACTATGAAATTTCGCAATTTTCTTTACAGTAACAACCATGCCATTAACAGTCCCATTAACAATTTGAATTTCCTGTCTAATAATATGAACACCTTTATTGTAATTCATCAAAATATCCGCAGTCTCCGGCAAAACTTCGATTTGTTACTTTGTAACCTTGAAGTATTTAAAAGACCTCCTGATATTATCTTTGTTTCTGAAATCTGGATATATTCGCATGAAATACAAGATTTTAAAATACGCGATTACAACTTTTTTTGCGAACACTAATGACACTTATTCTGCAGGTGGTGTTGGAGTATTTGTGCGTAATACTTACGAATGCGAATGTTTTTGCTGATTTCTCGAGCGCAGATATCTTAAAAGTTTCCTTTGGTATTGGTGGCAAAGTTTTTAGCTTTATATGTATCTACAGACTACATTCTGTTTCTGTTCAGCTCTTTTTGGAAGAGTTCTCAGTTCTTTTAAACAATGAAAAATCTGCGAATGTCATTATTTTAGGTGACTTTAATCTAGACATTCTGCATCCTAGCGCTATAGCAGATAACTACCTAACCCTTATAGCTAGTCATGGATATACCTCCTGTTTAAATGAGCAAACACGTAGAAGCTCTGGTAGCTGCCTTGACCATGTCTTCTGTCGTTTTAGTTCCTTTTCTTGTAATTCGCTTACCAGCCTGAATTTCGACCTTCAGATCACAGACCATACCATGACTGGCATAAAGATAGACAAAGTATGTCCCAGTATATAAATTATGTTCCCAGCGTAACAAAAATTAATTTTTCTTTGCTGAACGAAATACTGCGATTTGAGTCTTGGGACAGTGTTTATGCTGAGGATAATATCTCCAAAGCATACACTACTTTCCTAAGCATTTTAAAGAATCATATTAGGAATGCGAGCTATTCATTTGCCTTACGTAGATCTGAAGTAAAATTAAAGCCTTGGATCAGTACGACTCTTATCAATAAAATTATATTAAAAAACAAACTGGGAAGAAAATGTAGCAAACGTCCGTCTAATCGCAAGCTTCGTACGCGTTATACCAATTTATGCAAAAAAGTAAAGAAAGAAATCTCTTTGCAACGTGATATTTTTTATCGTAACAAATTTATGTCCTCTCAGGGTAACGCTAAGAAAGAATGGGATGCTATTAACAGCATACTTAACCGAAATTGTAAGACAAATGACACGCCTACTGTTTTGAGTAATTTTGGAGAAACTATTTCTAACCCCGCAGAGGTAGCGAAACTACTTAATGATCATTTCACTTCAATCGGACAAACTTCTGTTTCGTCACCAGCATGTGAGAATTAGAATACGTGGAAACAAGTTCTAAGAGCAGTTTTTTCTTTGAGCCTTTTGCAGGATTAGAAATTTTGAAAATAATTAAATCCCTGAACAACTCCAAATCATATGGCTGTGATGGAATTTCAAATCTTGTTCTGAAAAATGTTGCATTAAATTTAGTTGACATTTTAACACATCTGTTCAACACAAGCGTTTTTTCTGGAATTTCCCTAATGATTTAAAATGTGCCACGGTCATTCCTTTATTTAAAAAAGGTAATAAAAAATAAAAGAATAACTATAGACCAATTTCGTTGCTCTCTTCGATCTCGAAAGTTTTCGAGAAGCTTGTAAAAATAGAATTCTCCCGTTCCTTGAACACAAAGGCTTTTTCAGCCCAATGCAATTCGGGTTTAGATCTGGACGGTCAACAGAAGATGCCCTGCTGAACTTTTGTTCATTTATATACAGTGAATTAGATAGTAAAAAGAAATGTGCTGGTCTATTCGTGGATATCACCAAAGCCTTTGACACTGAAGAGCAAAACTGGAACAATAGAACGGAAAGTTAAATTTGTGGTAATGTACTTCTTCAGTTTATTTCCTTTCTGGTAATTCAAACTTGCATTTCGCCTTATCGATGTTTAACTAAACGTTTGACCTTAAAAATTTTAAGATTCGCATATGGAAACTCAGAAAAAAAATGACCAAACAAAAATGAACTGGATTGTTCCAGTTTTGCACCCTCTTAGTAATTGCTGAATTTTATAATTCGAAGAGGAGTTCTGGCTCATTTCCTGCAATTTTGTAATCAAGGCACGTGGGATTTTCGCTGTGAGTGCTTTAAGTGCACATACCAAGCAAAAAGAATTTAAAGTCTTTGCAAAACGGTCAGAAAGGCCACGCTATAAAGAAAGAAATCATATCGGCCAAATGTCCGTTTTATGGTTATCTAAACAAACGATAAAAGGGCGGACCTCAGTCAGCAAGATCAAGAGACCACAAAAAAATGCAATTTGCCAGGCTAGGCATATCGGAGGGTCTCTAAATGCCTATAAACTTTGGTTCCAAATCAAAAATGACTGCTTTTTCACCACAATGCAAGTGACTGGACATTATGTAAGACATGGGAACAAGTTGATGCAGCACAAAGATAAAGAGGAGAAAGTCTGCTTTGACATCCAAAAAAATTTTTAGTCAGAAACGCATTTTTACTAAGAAAAAACATTGGATTGGTATTATTTTGAAGCGGGAACTTACAAGTTCTTCATAAACGGCCACTATTCCACCAAAATTTAATATTGATTAGGGCGCGGCCCTTAATTTTTTAACTCTGAGGATAAAATTAAACGTTTTCAGTCGAAATATTGGTTCAAGTGCTGTGCACCTGCATCAGAGATACGCCTAACGTCCCAAAATATTTAAACTATTAGGTTTGTATGTGTACATTTAATGATGTAGGGCTGTGTTACGCCTTAGGGAGTAAGAACTGTGGTAACATCGATGGTAAAAAGAAAAGTGATAATAAATGAGCATTTTCAAAGAATTTGGCAATTTCTGAGGATATTTTACGCAGGCTTTTATCAATTTTAACAGGATAATGATCAGAAACATCCTCCGAAACTGGGGCCAAATAGGTATAAATCCCAAGTTTTTATAATCATTGACTGACCTGCGTAAAGCCCAGATATGACTCAACAGACAACTTATGGAATTATTTGAAAATGCCACTTTTCAATTGCGAAAATTCGCCCAATCGCATGCAAGACCTTGGCCATGGCGTTGAGGAAAACCGGTGCGCGTTCTCAACAGATTTCGTCTAAAACCTGTGCGAAAGTACCCCAAGATGACCATAAAAGCTAAAATATTCAAATTGGTTATGGCCGATTTATTAAAAGTCTAGCAAATGGTACAATTTTCTGTCGGGTGCAAAACTGGAACAATCTACTTGCTACGTTTTTTTGCAATTTTCTTCTTTATCTGCTTGTATTAATTGTGGTTTTTATGGCCTTCTGATGAAATAATCATTAGAAATGTAAATTCCGAAACTAGATTACAAAAAAGTCTTCCTATATTGCGAATATATCGCAAGAAAATTCATATTATGTATTACTGTTCCGGTTTTTCTCCTCAGTGTATGTACTACTACAAGGCTTTAAAGATATTCTTTATTCGCTGCGGCTATTTACATAGCTTAATTTCAGATAAATATAACTTGAGGATTAACTCACATAGCCTTGTTGTCGTACCAACATCTCGTACTACGCATTTCAATAACTTTTATATTATAGTTTCCCGTAAGCTGTTTAATGCTCTACCTGCCAGTATACGTGGTATTAGAAATTTTCATGTGTTCTTAGCTAAGGTTAAATCCTTTCTGTTAGAGCAATCGCACAACGAAATCAAGGTTTTGCTGGACCCTAGTACTTAATATTCCTTTAAGCCCTCGATCATATTGTTTTTATTATGTAATGAATTAATTGATTGATTGTCACCCTCACCCCACACACCTATGTACATATCCTTTAATTCAATTTAAGATGGCATTTGACACTATTATAAATATATTTTACAAAATGCCTTCCTTTTATTACATTTAAATTAGTGCTATTAATTTAAGTTATTTTGCTTTTGTATGTAAGAAAAATGAATAAATAAAATCAAATCAATCAATTTTATAAATGTAAGCCGAAACTATGAAATTGTAAAAATGAGATTTTACAATGAGACTGCTCGCAGAATTGCAATGTTTGTGGGCAAAACGTCCGACTTGATTGCGGATTGATTTGAATCAACGTTTTCGGCTTGCATTATGTCAAAAGGATGTGTTTGTTGTAATTCATTCTGTCATTTACTACCATTATGCGTAGGCCAATTCATGAAATCATTTCATGCTTTTGAGTAGAAACTGAATGAGTGAACACCATTTTATGATTACAATTAACGCGAAATAGAGTTTATGCACTTAGTTTTTACTCAAATCGATGAAATGATTTCGTGAATTGGACTACGCATACATGCGATACTTATGCTTTTAATTTATAAGGTAATTTTATGTTTTTATACTCTTGCTACCACAAATATGAATTCGTGATAAGAATTCGCCTTGGAAGATAGAAAGCGAGTAAGAATAAATGCCTAATAAAGGAATTTGTCTTCTTTCAACTTAAATAAATGCATTTTGCAAACAAAAGTGCGTATGTTACTTAGTGCCTTGGTAATGGCGAATTCGTAAGGGTATATATATGCATTATAAACATTTTCATTTATTTGTTAAACATACAATTACTTCCATTACAACCCGGTCCTATGGATGCTAGAAGCGCGAATTCATATAAGGTGGTGTTACCCGAAAATGAATAAATAAATTATATGTACATCAGAAAATTAATAAGATGAAATGAAATTATTGTTTGATTTCTAACCAAACCTTTGTATGTAACTCAATCGCCTAATGGTTTGCCGAACCTTAACATATGTTTACACATCCAATTTCGTGAGTAGGTACCTGGTACTCACACCATTTTTAAGAAGTTTCACTTCTATCATGTGTACGGTGTTACACACGCATTTTTATTTTTTTTGTTATGACAAAGGTTTGGGTCTCCGTGGTCCTGAAGTCCTGAATGTATCCAAACAGTTTCCTTAATCATTAGGCCGTCATGTGTGTTGTGCACTAAGAGGGTTCAGAAAAACACTAACCATGCGACCGAATATGTGCGGCGTTCCAGGAAGCGAAAGCAAAACTTGGTGCTGCTAAACGAAATTTAAAATGAAGTGCCTCCAACTAAATTTAAACCACTTCCAAGCAGTGCAAGACCTGCTCAATCAAACGGTGTATGAACTTGCCGTGGATGTTGCCATCTTAAGTGAGCAGTACAAAAACAAGGACGACGTGTGCTGTGCTAGCAATAGAACGGGCAAGTGTGGTATATGGAGTGGTAAAATAACCCACCTGTAAGCATCTAGCTGCTACATTCCGCCAAGCTTTGACCTTAATACCTTCAATCAAATTATAGACGCGTTGGTAGGCGACGCTAAAGAAAGGAGAGCCGCACCAATTGCAGGCGATTGCAATGCATGGGTTGTCGAGTGGGGCAGCAAAAAGACCAACCCAAAAGGCAAAGCTCTGTTGGATGCATTAGCGTCGCTGAAGGTTATTATCCTAAATTCAGGTAGCGAACCTACATTTAGCAAGAACGGAGCAGGATAAGTAATCAATCTTGCATTCACCAGCTGGCACATCAGTGGGTGCTATACTCACAGTTTCCATAACCATAAATCCAACTGGAATTGGCTGGAAAATCGAGAGCCTCGGTGAGAAGCTGTTTGAGGAGATATTCACCGGTTCCGATGCTACAGGTTCCTAAGAAATTGCAGCTATTAAACTTATGCGCGCGATAACGGCTGCGTGCAATGCTGCAATGCTGGGACGTAGCTGTAAAAATAAACGCATTCCTGTATACTGGTGTGAATGCAACCGCGCAAGACGAGCGTGCCAGCGTGCACGGGGGTCAGACAGCTTTTGACAATATAGAGAAGCATTCAAGACTAAGGTTGCAGACAAAGTGGAAGCGAAGCCGAAGATGGAGATAAAGACGAAGCCGAAGCTGAAGAGGAAAAACAGTGCAGTAGTAAACATATGAAAGTGATCACAGTGCAAGCGAAGACGAAGACGAATATGAAGACATTGCGCAAGCGATCAGCTAGAAACTGTGCGGTACTGTTTTCAAAGAGGAATCGCTTGCTGTGATGAGTTTTTTACATTTTTCTTAATTGTTTACAATTGTGAAAAACTCGTTTTTCAAGAAACGGATACATTTTTGACAAAATATAATCAAACGTAATCTGGTATATTCGAAAAATGACTGTCCGTCTTCCGTAACTTATAATACAAGTGGCTAAAGTTTCCAAAAAATTCCCTAACCAACTCAAGTTCATGAATTTCTGTTTTGTCTTTAATTTCTTTTGACTTTATATGTAAAAAAAAAAGTTATTTATTTTTGTTATTTATAGCCTTATAACAATTATATTCAACCATTTTAATGAGCTTAATGCCGTTTTTGATGAAAATTTTACACACACACACACACATCTCCTCATCAGACTTCTTCAACTGGGATTCGATCCAACGACCCCAGCCGTCATAGCCAGCAGCCTACCCACTGAGCTAAGCTCGCCATGTAAACTGTTGTTGCTTTTTCACTTTTTCATTTGTTAAGCCAACTACAATCAAGCGCAGCTATTCTAGTGCTATTTAAACTTGATTATGTGGTTGTTGCTTTGCTAATAATTTTATTTTTAGAATGTTTAACTTCGTAGGTGTGCTCGTCCATAAGTTATTTATTTTTGTTATTTATGGCCTTATAACAATTATATTCAACAATTTTATTGAGCTTGAAGCCGTTTTTAATAAAAATTTTAGTGAAAAAACCACTTCTACCAAAAATTTAAATTGTGGGGATACTGCAGGGCGCGGGTGTAACCATCATTCGATTTGCTGATGACATATCGCTTGTGGTGGTAGCAAAAACGCTTAGCGATATCGCGCACATTGCAGAGGCCGCACTATCTATGGTACAGAAATGGCTAAGGACAAAGTCTCTCACCTTAGCTGTCCACAGAACAGAGGCGGTCCTAATTAGTAGTCGCAAGAAGGTGAAGAAGTTGATCGAATCAGAGCCGTATGTCAAATTCCTTGCCGTCTTACTCGACCATCGACTAAACTTTTAGGACCACCTGGAGTATGCCAACAACAAAGTCCCAGTGGCGACCATAGCGCTATCTAGAATTATGGGCAATACTAGTGGACCACGACAACAATGTAGACAGCGTAGTGAAATAATAATACTCTATGGATCCAAGACATTGTTCCACGCATTTAAATAAGGATATGTTATAGCAGGGCTATTCCCCCTTGATATCGCGGCACAAGAGCAATACGAGCTTCATTAGGCAAAACTTGGTCACCAAAACACTGAGTACGTGGATTACAAGAGCTCAGCAAGACAAAGAGGTATGGTCCAGTGGCAAGAAAGGTGGGATGATGCCTTAAATGGAAGCTGGGCCCATCGGCACATTCCTAAACTTGAAATATGGTTAAATAGGAAGCACGGCGAGGTAGATTAATACCTAACGCAAATTATTTGCGTCCACGGCTGCTTTAAAAGTTACCTCCATCGTTTTGGACACGAGAAAGATCCGGTTTGCGAAATTTGCGGCCCAGAAACGGAAGAAGACACAAAGCAGGTAATATTTACTTGGCCACGATCCAGCGATCACCGACGAAGATTAAAGGAAGATTTGGGTGTTAACGTTGCACCAGAAAACTTAGTTCTGCATATGATCTAGACCGAAGAGACGTGCAAGGCGGTCTGCAGCAGTTGCGGGTAAGCGAACAGCAGCGACGCAGAAACGAACGAGCGCAGCGATTAGAGATATGTATAACTTGCGGGCTGAGATTATGAACGGAGACCCCGACGGACGTACTGAGATGACTGGCAATGTCGACGTGGACATCTTGGAGCAATTTGCTCAAAAAGCCTTCTGACGAAATACTTGACGGTAGTACCAGGTGTGAAACCGGACGAGAAGAGGTGGTTTAAGTGGGTTAAAGTTCCACACTGACTCCAATTTTACCTTGAAAATTTACCACAATTATAAGAAATAAAACAATATAGACTCCCTTCACTAACTAAAGTACATTTGATTTGTGGTAGTAAATGCTTGGCCGATTCCGCACCCCTAGGTTCTATTTAAACCGCAATTACTCCAAATTGTTCTCTTATATGTTGTCTAATCATAAAGCAAATGCCAACAAATTTGGTTCACTATCTTTCGAGGACCGTTGTGAAAACAATGAAAGGGTAATTTTTACTAGAGTTTTGTTTGACAAGTAACTTTTGATGTTTTTGTATAAAAAAGTATTGTTATTGTTTTGGTTTGTATTTGTTTTTTGAAGTGAAACTTCTTAGGCGGCGGTATCGCAAAAATAGAGAGTGAAATTTTTAAAACTGAAAACGTTACATGAGTGAGAAGGAAGATATAGGTAGTATAGTGAAGGGGAAAAAAGAAATAAAGCGACGCATGACGGGTACGAGTACGTACATATGTATATACGTATGTTTGAATGCACGTATGTATGTATACATATATATGAATGTATGAACGAACTCATTGCGCATTTCAGCTCTGCCGCTACCAAGCATAAATGATGTAAGCGTGTTTCGGTAACTACATCCATTCGTACATATGGAATTTTAGACATCCGCGGATGCGAATGCGGATGTTTAAGAGCTAACATCCGCGGATGCGGATGCGAATGCGGATGTCATGTATTTTTAAGAAATAATTTAGGTGGGTAAATTAGGTTATTTAGGTAAATAAAAAATGAAAAGGTTAATAATCCTTAATAATCTGCCTTATCCTGAGTTTTGCCCGAAAAAAAATTCACCCGAAAATTTGTATTCCGCCCATAGTAAATATGTACAAGAAAACCAAAAGTGAAAGGTGCACCGGTTTTGGGAAAATTAAACTCATGATAAGACTGAAGGTTTTTTTTAGTACTTTTAAAAATTGGAACATTGTACTTACTAAAAACTTTTTGAAGGGTCGTAAATCAAACCTGCGCCACTATATAACTACTCGCTCGAGGCGACAAATTTGAAAAACTTGAAACTTGGCAAAATTGTAAATTCTTTTCGATTGACACTGCACCAGTTGAGAGGACTTTGAGTTATATTTATTTATTTTTATTGCGGTGCAATAATTACTTTTTGAGAATTTCATCGGGGCTGCAAATGTCGGATATATCCTCCTGACTTTCATCTTCAACATCTAGCATAATGGCACAATCGTTATTTAACCACCGTTTTTTTTCGAAAGAATTTTTCATTCTCATTCTTTTGGTTGTTTCGGAATTTGTCACGTCATCAGCGTTTTTCGGTTTTAGTTTTTGTAACTCATTTTTAATGCTTTCTTCTGTGACTGGTTAGATTCCAGGGACCGAAAATAACAGTAATTTTTTTCCGAGTTAAATTTGGCCTAATATTTTTTATTCCGAAATAAACGTCCGGATAATAAAGAAACCGCTTATCCAAATTAAACAAAGTTGGTATCATATGAAAGAGGACTGAAATAGCTTTTAAACAGAAATAACGAATGAAGGTTACCACCTCTATTTATATTTTTGTATAACTTAATACTAAAGAAATTCATGTAAATATATACCTGAACCAATGTTTGTTCTATGGTAATTAACAGGGAACGGATTTTATGGAAATTGCTTTTTTTTCTGCTAAAGAGATAGAGTATATTCGATTAAGAATGTCCACGATTTAGCTTTCCCTGATTCCATATATAAGATATTTTTGGTTGTCAAATCAAGACTGGCTTTATTTTAATATTCATATTCTAATCTACCTATGCTACCTCTTAATTCTATTTCTTATT
Organism: Rhagoletis pomonella; assembly: GCF_013731165.1. Classification (NCBI taxonomy): domain Eukaryota; kingdom Metazoa; phylum Arthropoda; class Insecta; order Diptera; family Tephritidae; genus Rhagoletis; species Rhagoletis pomonella. Next base: position 92,056,685 of record NW_023458556.1, on the reverse strand, counting down.
TTCTAATTTCTTAAAGCTAAATTGTTGACGCTGCATTTGTATTCACATTCAGTCACGTACATGCATTCGTTCCCACGTTTGTACATTTGCTGCTGCTGCTATTGTTGCTGGTGTCAAGTGGCACATTCCACTACATATGTTAACTACCCTCCCCCTCAAATGATGTGGTTGCCCTCAGCCACAATTGCTTCCAAGCGGGCTCTAATATCTTCTCTGCTTTTGGCAATGTTCATCGTTGACAAACTATGTTGAGGCTGGTCAGTGTCAGTTTTTATTTTGATAATTCTGGGCTTTAACTTCATATACAATATTACTATTATGATTGCTGTGAGTATTGCAATTACGCCATAGCACATCCATTTGCTATTTTCAAGAACGACTTTTATCTCTTCCATTCGCTCGTTATTTCGAATATGCAGTTTATGAAGGAATGGCAATGATAGGTGTTTTTGTTGACTTGTCTCATTTGAAATAGTTTTCTTAGGAGCTAGGAGCTCAATAATATCGATCTGATGATTTGCTTCGAATTTCTCTCCATTTATCGTAAGAGATTTTTCAAATGTAATTAACAGGGTTCCATTAGCTCTAATCAGTTCTCCATTTTCTTCGATGTCTAGCCTACTGCTGCGTGCGATGATTAATCCGTCTCTAATTACTTCAATCTCTTCTATTCAATTTGCTGTATGGTTGTTTAGAAGTTGTAAAAGGCAAACATCTTGCATATTAATACTACAATAGTTATATCCTACGGATTTTCTGCACTTTTCTAATGGATATTGGTTTCCCTTACAATTAGCAGTTAAATTATTCTTTAAATACAACATTTTGTTATTTTGAGCCACAGGGCTTATTTGATATAATTTGCAAATTTTTGTTATTTGAGGAATTTTTACAAGATAAATCAGTGCATCGTTTTGGTAATAAATTTTTACATCTGAAATTGTAATAATATCGGACATGGGAACAAGTGTGTTTTCATTAAATTCTATCAAACTGATTTCTTCTGTATTTAAAATTAGTGGGTTTACAATATTATATTTTGCTAAGGCTACACCATACAACATGTTTTTTAAATTATCAAGAACTATTCTATTTCTTCGTGCCATGAGTAGAGTGACCACTTCATAATCAATTGCATTTCTAGTATTGATATTGTTAATTCTGTCTGTTATTTCATCAATTTTTTCTTGAATTTCTTTGTTTATTTCTATTTGTTTATTTCCAGCCCTTATAATTTCATTTTCGGTAGCTGTCAAAATTTGTAAGTCTTGATGGTCGGGAACTCCAGCCACAAATTTAACAGCAGACCCCAGGAAATCGATGGCACGTCGAGTTCTACCGGGTCTCCTGAGCATGCGAACTAAGTCGTGCATCTCGTCCAGGTCCTGTTGTAGTAGTTCTATTTGTTTTTCATTTTTAAGAGCTGCTATTATATTTATGTTGTCCACAAATCCTTCTTCTAAGACTGTAAAGTTTATAGTGTGTGTGAAAAATTGCGGTTTCGCCTGATGGTATCGGAATAAATAGAGCTGTTGAGTAATCCACGATTCTCGCTGCCACTAACGGCACAAGGACAACCCTGCAAGTAAATGTTCATTTTATATTATATTTGTGAACTTGCTTGCCATCTATTACTACCGCAGTCCCTAGATCCGCCTGAATAGCCTTTTTATTATAAAGTTTTGAAAATTTATTTCCTATTCTCCTATTACTTTTTACATAGACCATTTCACCTGGTTTAAATTCTCTTGATTTTGTTTCTCTATTATGGTAACTTAAGTCCTTTTCCTGTTTCATTTTTAAACGATTCCTAATTTTTTTTTAACTTCTTCAGTTGAATTGTATAATAGTTCTTTTGGCTTATATTTGGTAACTGAATGAATTGAGTTATTGTATTTGTGGGTTGCTAACAGAATCAATTCAACTACGTCAGTAGCATCTCCCTTTATGCATCTTGCAATTTCGGCCAGAGTAGAATGAAAGCGTTCCACTTGGCCATTACTTCGACTGTGAAGTGCTGGAACAGTAAACATAGAAATATTGAATTGATTTTGTAGCAGACTCTGGACAGTTTTTGATGTGAAAGCTCCTTCATTATCCGTGATAATCTGTTTAGTGTCGTAAAATTGCGAGATAATTTCAATAAGTGGATTTTTTACGTCTATTGTATTGCGAGACGCAATATTCTTTACCACAGCGAATTTTGAAAATTTATCTATGCATGTAATAAAATATTTCCCTCCTGTGTAATATACATCTATGTGAAGAATCTCTCCTGGTGCTTTAGGGATAGGCGTTACTCCTATAGGGTGCAGTATCGGTCTGCGTTTGTATTTATTTTCCCTGCAAATTTTGCAATTTTCGGCAAATGTTTTAACCATTTTTTTCATGTCTGTGAAATAATACTCGGCCAATATTTGTTTACAATTTTCATTGCTTTCCCTATGTGCTCTATTGTGCTCGTTGGCAATTATTTCTAACTGGTCATTTTTATTGAAAGTATCCTGCACGAGTTTGCTAGTGTACCTCATTTTTACTCCTGGAAATGTGTTTACCAGATCGTTTTGAATCATTCCTAAAGTTTCTAAACTGCAATGAATGCCATTCACAACTGCCGCGTTTAATGTGTCTTTCAAAGTGCATATCAAATTTGGGATGCATGAAAACTGCACCATGTGTCTGATTTGTTTTTGAAATAATGCTTTCATTTGCTTACGATCCGAGTTAAGTGAATGTTGAATGAAGATTTGGTTCTTAAAGCAGTTTATAGGATTTGGTACAGAGGGAATAATATTTGTGGATGACTCTTCGCTATGAACAGTAGTTGCGTGTATATGTTGACATGACAGCGCGTCAACAACTTTGTTTTCTAATCCTGGCTTATAATAGAATTTCGGAGAATATTCTTCAATAAAACTCCTCCATTTTTTAAGTTTTGTATTTGGGTTTTTTCCGGACATCGCGAAAATTAACGGCTGATGGTCCGTATAAATATGAATATTCGGAGCCCCATATAAATAGTTTCTTAGGCTTTGCAAAGCCCAAACTATTTCTAGCATTTCTCGCTCATTTGTTGCATAGTTTTGTTCGGTTTTACTCAAAGTTTGCGATAAAACGGCTCCGATTGCATCAGCAGATGCATCCGTTGTTAACTCAAAGGGTTTCCTAAAATCGGGATATAAAAGTAACACGTCTTCTGAGGCTAATATAGATTTAATTCTATTAAATGCACCTATCGCTTCAGCGTTTAGCTGAAGTTTTATATAATTAGACTTTCTGGCTGATACGTGCCCGTTTTTGCCACTAAGATATCTTGTTAGAGGTTTGGCAATTGCCGCATAACCTTTTACAAATCTCCTGTAATACCCCGCCAGTCCTAGAAAAGACCTCAGGCTACGAAGAGATTTTGGTATTTCATAGTTAACTATATCTTTAATTTTGTTAGGACATGTCTTAATTCCATCACTGGATACCCTAAAGCCTAGAAATTCTACTTCGGTGTGTAAAATTTTGACTTTTCAGGTGCTACTCGCATATTTGCTTGCAAGAGTTTTGTCAGTATTCTCTTTACATCTGTTGTATGCTCTTCTGTTGACTTGGAAAAGATTATTACGTCATCTATGTACACATGACAACACTTTCCTATTTCCTCTCGCAGCACGTCATCTATCGCTCTTTGAAATATGCTTGGTCCATTTTTCAGGCCCAACGGCAATCTTCGAAATTCATACTTGCCGTTATTGACTGAAAATGCAGTCTTTTCCCTGTCAGATTCTTCTAACAATATTTGGTGAAATCCTGCTTTCAAGTCAACTGTAGTATAATATTTGGCTTGCCCCAAGTTAGATAAGATCATCGAAATGTCAGGTATTGGGTAACGATCAGCCACCGTTCTTCATTCAACTTTCGATAATCAAAAACTAATCTGTATTTCAGAGCCACATCCTTCTTTTCACTCTTCTTTGAAACCACCAATACTGGAGCATTATAGGGAGACCGCGACGGCTGAATTATACCGTCTCTCAATAATTTTTTAATTTCTTCATTGACAAATGGTACAGCGGCCATATTATATGGCCGTGGCTTTGAGTATACCGGCCCTTTATCAAGAGTCCGTATAGTAGCTTTAATGTTTGTGTTAAAGGTAAGTTTCTGATCGGGCTGTGCAAATACTTGCATTACTTCTCTAATCATATCCTCACACTTACTCTTGATTCTTGTAGGGACGCATTCTAGATTTATATCGATATTATTCACCTGTTCACATTCATAAAGTTCTATCGGCTCAGTACCTTCTTTAAATATTAGAAGAGACTGTCTTGTATCGATAGTTGATTCTATTTGCGTGAGAAAGTCATACCCTATAATAGCATCAAGTTTTTAATGCTGGGAGTATGAAAAAATCAGAAATCTTACCAAATAATTGTATTTTACATTTTTCTGTGATTTTGTTAAATCCATTTACAGTTCTAGCTAAGAACGCGTTATCTGTTTTTTTGATATTTTTTAAGTCGGAACGTTTTTTTATGTAATTTTTTGCAGTGCCAGTATCAAGAAGTATATTTAACGTTTCACCGTTGTCTAGTTTCTTCCTGACATATGGCAATGCCGAATTTACCCTAAAAAATTAATCCCATCAGCATATTCAGGATTGTCGGATGGATCTTCGTGTTGTTGCTGCACCACATTTATGCGTTGTACTTTTGCGGGTGACTGCCTGTCTGATTCCCGCTGCCTCTTTGTTGTGTAACTAGGAGACTTCGCTAATTGTGTCCTGTTGGACGGGACCTGTGTTTGTGGTGCAGAATTGAAGCGGTATTTAGAAGAAGTTGAATCTATGTCCATAGGAGTTGGATTGTCATGTTCACCACTATTTGGAACATACTTTTCACGCATATCTTTTCTATATTGCGGATTTGTGCGCACTTGAACCGTTCTAGCTTTTTCCTGTTCTGCATCAAAAACTCTAGCGAATTCATACCTTTTCTGATTCGCCTCCAACTCCTGTGCCCTAGCTAAAGCTGAAAGCAAGTCCTCGCAACCTACCGAAAACAGAATATCACACCACGGTTTTCTTAAACCAGAGATAAATACGCGCAATGCATCCTTGCGGTATTTTTCGGCTAAGGCGTTTACTAGCGGGTCATTTCCCGAAAACTCCATGGTGACTTTGCTTATTATCAGCTACAGACTCTTTTCCAGTTCATCATAAAACTCAGAAATAGTCTTGCGCCCCTGCCGCAAAACACTCATTTGGTTTTCTAATATATGCAGTGGTCTTTTGTCAGCGTAGGTATGGTCTAGACGTGCAATAATTGCATCAAAGTTTAATACTGTATTAAATGATGCAAGCACCAAATTCGCTGACCCTACTATTTTATTCCGCATGATAGCTATCGCCTGAAAATGGCGTTCAGTCCCTTCGTATCGCCTAAATAAGCTTATTGCCGTGTGAGCGGCTTGACGCCATGAAACATATTTAGCCTGTTCACCAGAAAATTCAGGCAGCGATTTGATAATGTCCAATGATATTGGACACACTGCGTCTGGGTTATTCACCTCAATAGGTTGGTAGGCAACGATTTTAGGGGCCTTTAGTTGCAATGTATTTACTAGTACCGTCAACTCGTCTACTTTTTCCCTTAACGCACTATTTGCCTGTTCATGCGATTGCATCATTAATGCCATCCTACTCATTACGGCCGTGCATGCCGTTTCTACAGCCATTTGTACTGTTGCTGCGATTTGATCAGTCATTTTGTTAACAACTGTTTTTTTCACTTTTCACTACACCACTAGGATACCTTAAATCCAAAAAAAAATTGATATAACTCACTTAACTTATACTGCAATTTTAATTGTAGAAGCAGTGTTTTACTTGTTCACAATGTTTTCTTAAATATAATGCACTGACTTACACTAAAATGAAATACATTGAATAAATTATTGCCGCTTGCTTCCAAAATTATCCCGTGGGTATTTCCTGAATCACCGGCTGCTGCTTATACCCTTTCCTCTATAAGGATTTTATGTCCTGTGGGTATTTGTGGATTTCCCGTGTGGGCGCCAGATATTTTTGGTTGTCAAATCAAGACTGGCTTTATTTTAATATTCATATTCTAATCTACCTATGCTACCTCTTAATTCTATTTCTTATTTTCTAATTTCTTAAAGCTAAATTGTTGACGCTGCATTTGTATTCACATTCAGTCACGTACATGCATTCGTTCGCACGTTTGTACATCTGCTGCTGCTGCTATTGTTGCTGGTGTCAAGTGGCACATTCCACTACATATGTTAACTTATACACATTTGATGTTGCCTTTTTTTGCCTTTTTTAAGATATTTGCCTTTTCTACCTTTAAAAAAGTGATTATAGCATTTACAATTTTTTTTTTAAGATTAAAAAATATACACATGCCCATGCGGCTTATAGAAGCGCAGGGACCTCTTGCCAAATTGGTGTTGGAAAAATTCAAAGCCGTTTTCTCAGCTATCGTAGGCTTGGAGACAAGAAGGGGTGTGGATAAAATTGTAAAGGGCGAGGAAAACGCCCTTATTCCTGATAATATGAACGTTTCAAACGTTCCATATCTAAATTGGGCCCCACTTGTATCAACTTACGCCGAGCGCACATTTAGTACATTCAAGGCTTTTCTTCGCGAAAATCGAATGAAAATGCTGCCAGAAAACTTCAAAATGCATCTTGTGGTTCAAAGTTACTACAACTATACAGATTAAAGTTTTATGAGTTAGAAACTCGAAAGGATAAAATAATCAAAGATTCAAAGTACAAATTTTTCATGTAATGAGACTAGTTCATAGTTTTTCTCTTTTTACTTGTAATATAAACATTTCTAAAATAAATGTATTTTTTGATTGTTCTTCGTATTTTCTGTCTTTTTTTAGTGCCTTATTTTGCTTTTTTCAATACCTAGTGCCTTTTCCTGCCTTTTTCGCCATTTTGTTTTGCCTTTTTTTGCCTTTTTTGCAACACCTAGTGCCTTTTCCTGCCTCTTTCGCTATTTTATTTTGCCTTTTCCAGCCTATTTCGTTATTTTATTTTGCCTTTTTTATAGGTTTTTAGGTCCTAAAAATCCGTTCCCTGGTAATTAATAAACATTTTTTATTGAAATATTTTTCAATGTGTGGCTTTCCTCTTTTAGACATTTCAGTTTTAAAGCTATTTAAGTCCTCTTTCATTGGATACCAAACTTCTTTAATTTGGATAAGCGGTTTGTTTATTATCCGGAAAGTACTTTTATTTTGGAATAAAAAATATTTGGCCAAGTTTAACTCGTAAAAAAATAACTGTAATCTTCGGTCCCTTCAATATACGCATTCGCAAAAGATCCGCATTGATTTTTGCGAATGCGAAAGCGAATGCGAATGTTAAAATTATTGCGGAAGCTCCGCGGTTGCGAATGCGAATATTCGCAACAACCTTGGTATGTACATATGTTTGTGTATGTACATATGTTTGTGTACATGTATATATGCACATATGAATGTAGTACAAACGGAAACAAATCTAATAAGCTGCTCGTTGATATAAATGCGAACTGTACGGATTGTCAAAAATTATGTGTTTGTTGTACATTTGTTCATGTTTGTCATTGTGCGTGTCATTTGCTAGAGTAGTTTTGTGCTCTCGCTATCTCCTTGTATTAACTCGTCCTTCGTTGGTATACTCTGATGAATATATGTGAGGATGATAGCAAGGCCAACTTATATAAGCTGGTTGGCGGAGCAGTTGAAATTTTCGCCCGATGTTTCTTAAAGAAAGCCATAAACGTAGCGATCGTTGGTTCAACTTGGTGTTAGTTTGCTCTAGATTGCACCGTTTGTGGGCCTGAATGAATGAATTTATGTCTTGGTTGTATGAAAGATCAAAAAATTTGGATTTTCTGGCAAGTTGTACAACTTATCGCTACATTAATGGACATGTTGTACAAACTCATTTAATTTGCGTTTATTTTGTACACTAAATAACCGAAATGGATAACTCATCCGAAATAGATACGTGCTTCCGTTGAATTTTATAAATGTAAGCCGAAACTATGAAATTGTAAAAATGAGATTTTACAATGAGACTGCTCGCAGAATTGCAATGTTTGTGGGCAAAACGTCCGACTTGATCGCGGATTGATTTGAATCAACGTTTTCGGCTTGCATTATGTCAGAAGGATGTGTTTGTTGTAATTCATTTTGTCATTTACTACCATTATGCGTAGGCCAATTCATGAAATCATTTCATGCGTTTGAGTTGAAACTGAATGAGTGAACACCATTTTATGATTACAATTAACGCGAAATAGAGTTTATGCACTTAGTTTTTACTCAGATCGATGAAATGATTTCGTGAATTGGACTACGCATACATGCGATACTTATGCTTTTAATTTATAAGGTAATTTTATGTTTTTATACTCTTGCTACCACATGAATATATGAATTCGTGTGAGAATTCGCTTGGAAGATAGAAAGCGACTAAGAATAAATGCCGAACAAATGAATTTATCTTCTTTCAACTTAAATAAATGCATTTTGCAAACAAAAGCGCGTATGTTACTTAGTGCCTTGGTAATGGCGAATTCGTAAGGCTATATATATGCATTATAAACATTTTCATTTATTTGTTAAACATACAATTACTTCCATTACAACCCGGTCCTATGGATGCTAGAAGCGCGAATTCATATAAGGTGGTGTTACCGGAAAATGAATAAATAAATTATATGTACATCAGAAAATGAATAAGATGAAATGAAATTATTGTTTGATTTCTAACCAAACCTATGTATGTAACTCAATCGCCTAATGGTTTGCCGAACCGTAAACATATGTTTACACATCCAATTTCGTGAGTAGGTAGCTGGTACTCACACCATTTTTAAGAAGTTTCACTTCTATCATGTGTACGGTGTTACACACGCATTTTTTTTTTTGTTTGTTTTGACAAAGGTTTGGGTCACCGTGGTCCTGAAGTCCTGAATGCATCCAAACAGTTTCCTTAATCATTAGGCAATACAAAGATTTTACCAGGTACAGATCCATTTGGGCCCATTCTCAAATCACACCATGCATTCAGCGCATCTGAGTTTTTTAATTGTTTATTTTCTTCAAAAACGCTTTTGATTAGAGTTTCCAAAACGTTTTCAATCCTTTGGAAATCCGCAGAGCATTCGGGCTAATCACAGACTTGGACAATATGATCCCTAGAAAACGCCCAAGTCTTCTTTGTACATGAAATGGGACCTTGTTATTCTGAAAGATCAGCCGATACTAACATAATAGTAAATATCACCAGTACCAGGGGGAAACCGGACGAGAAGACTCCAATTATCCAATTAACATGCTATTGTCTTGCTGCCAGGAACTTTGGTTAAAAATTAATTTAAAAAACCAACTTAACACGGGTGGGTACGGTTAACTTTTTTGTTTGCTTGTAAGTGCACTAGGGTGGTTCAAAAATGCATGTGAAAAAGTAAAGGCGGAATTTTTATGCTCTCACGCTCAAAGAGCTCAAAGTTGTCCATGTATGTACACTTTTTATATGGGGAAAAACAACTTTTCGTAGAAATGGTATAGAGTTCTTGAAAATCAATATTTTTCTATTGGAAAAGTCTGTTTATCTTCAGGACACTCCCAGTAATAATACCCCATTGTTTATTTAACTATTTTTTATAGCAACTATTTGAGGCTGATTTATTTGTTTAACTTGACTTAGTCTACAAAATACTTACAGACTGTAGGCAAACTGAAAGTTATTAGTAAGATCGTTAGATAGATACATATGTACAAATGTATGTAAGAACAGAACCCTAGAAAAATAAGGAAATTAAAAATAACAATTCAAAATATTAACAAATACGTATTTTTCCAAGGAAAAATCAATTGAGATAGGACTCGAGATATTGGGCCTCATGCATAAAAAGTGAGCTTAAGCTCCGACTCGATTTTCAGTACAAATTCTTGAGCTTGAGCTCACCCTTTCAGTGCAAAAATTGAGTCTGAGCTTAAGCTCACTTTTTATGCATAAGGCCCATTATCTAAATAACTAAGTGCGCGGGCAACTGGGGCATTACGTGCATACTCAGTTTTCCAATTGCCCTCATAAAAGATTAAAAAGACACGTAAACTCCGCTGCGGAACATTAAAATTTATACGGTCTAAAAAAAAAGTGCAATCCAAAGAGCCCCTAACAACATTGAATATAAAGGAGAGTGAGAGTACAGATCTCCTAGCTTCTAAAGTCTTAAGGTTTATGGGAAGCAAACGAGAGTTATAAGAAGGCGTTGGTTAAGAAAAATTCTAATATCGCAAAGTGAATTTAAGGGAGACTTTCTGAACACGCTCAATGCGACTAATAGAATTCCGATGATACGGCCTCCAAATGAACGTACCATATTTCAAAGTGGACCGTACGAAGGACGTATATAGCAGTTAAAGGGTATACGGATCAGAGAATTGTGCACAGTTCCGCCTGACGAAGCCTAGAGTCGAGCAAGATTTTCTAACAATGTGGTCAATATGACTATTAAATGTGAACTCCGATGAAAAAATAATGCCAAGATCTTTGGTTTCCTGAACAGATTCTAACAAAGAGTTAGAAATATTGTAACGAGTCAACAAAACATTATGAATTTTTTAAAAAGTAATTTTGAAGCATTTTTAATATTCAAAGAAAGGTGATTTTTAGTACACCAGAGATGCAAGCTATCAAGATCAGTTTGAAGTTTATGCATGTCACTGAGGTCTTTTATGGAAAAAATGTTTTAATCATCGGCATATAGCAAATAATTAGCAAAGAAAAAACCAGGTACTTACATCGTTAATAAACAGGACGAAAAGTAAAGGGCCTAAAATACTTCCTTGAGGAACCTCAGAAGAAGCAACGAAAGATGTGGAAGATATGCCGTCAATAGTGACAGCATTAAACGGAGAGCTCATGACCAAAAAAACTCATCATACTTCAGATTGATTGAAATTTTGTATGAGCTTAGCTTGTTAATATATAAATCGAGATCTGGAGGGCTGGCTGCTGAACAGCGGTCTTGATTATGCGTGTTTAGCGATTAAAGATGTCTATGAAAACCGATTACTCAACATACTGCAGACGACTTGAAATTTAAAAAGAATTTTATTCACAGTGTATATAAAATGAATTCAACGTTGCCTGTCAATTCTGGTGGTCTTAGAGTACTACCAGCCCATGTTGAAAGTGCATTGTTGCACCTATAAGTCAACATACTTCAGATGACTTGAAATTTAGATAGAATTTTATTTACAGTGTATATAAAATGAATTCAACGTTGCCTGCAAATTCTGATGGTCTTAGAGTACTGCCAGCCCATGTTGAAAGTGCATTGTTGAACCTATAAGTCAACATACTTCAGATGACTTGAAATTTTGATACAATTTTATTTACAGGGCATATAAAATGAATTCAAGGTTGCCTGCCAATTCTGATGGTCTTAAAGTACAAACAGCCCATGTAGAAAGTGCATTGTTGCAACCATAACTCAACATACTTCAGATGGGCTGTCCTTATCACAGGACATTATTAATATCATAAATAGATGAAATGTCTACAGCCAGCCCAATCTGATGGTTTTAAAGTATTGCCAGCCCATGTTGAAAATGCATTGTTGCAACTATAAGTCATCATACTTCAGATGACTTGAGATTTTGATAGAATTTTATTTACAGTACAAACAGCCCTGTGATAAGGACAGCCTATCTGAAGTATGTTGAGTTATGGTTGCAACAATGCACTTTCAACATGGGCTGGTAATACTTTAAGACCATCAGAATTGGCAGGCAACCTTGAATTCATTTTCTATACACTGTAAATAAAATTCTATCTAAATTTCAAGCCATCTGAAGTATGTTGAGTGATCGGTTTTTATTGACATCTTTAATCGCCAAAAACGCATAATCAAGACCGCTGTTCAGCAGCCTGCCCTCCGGATCTCGATTTATATATTAACAAGCTAAGCTCACAAAAAATTTCAATCGATCTGAAGTATGATAAGTTTTTTGGTCATGAGCTCTTGGTCTACATAGCCTGTTAGACGAATAGGATTTAACCCATTGCAGAAAAACTGGCTGAAATCCATAGCTATCTGATTTACTAATTAAAATAGGGTGAGATACTATCAAAAGCTTTAGAAAAATCTGTATAAATACAGTCGACCTGAAATCCTTTTGTAAAGCACGCAATGCAGTACTCACTGAAAACTGCTAAGTTGGAAACTGTTGAACGGTTGGACACAAAACCATGTTGATTTTGGGAGATTAAGCTCTTGGTCGCAAAACTTATCTTTTCCACAACATCTTATCTTTTCAAAAACTTTAGAAATAGTTGAAAGCTTAGCAATAGGTCTATAGTTACAGACATTGGCCCGTAGTCATAGAAAAGTTAGAAAAAGGTTTTAACGATTAAAAATGAGTTTTATTGTAATCACCATTTTAACTCTTTCATAGTTAACTTAAAATGCATTTTATGGTAAAAACAGAATTTTAACTTTAAAATGAGGAGAACGCGGTTTCAAAATGGTAAAATAAGGTTCTAAGATTTTTTTGGTTGTTAAAGTAGTAAACGCAATAGCACCCAGGTTCGGTCCCGCCTCCGAGCGATTCCAAAAACTTTTTTTTTTTTTTAACATAAACTTTATTTTATTTTTATTTGCTGAGTCAGTGGGAACGTCGGTTCGAATCCTACTGAAAGAAGTCTGATGAGGAAATGTGGTGATTTCCGAAACAGCTATCACTTCTACCATTTTTCAAATTATTTTTGCTTTTCCACAATAAGTTTTTCATTAAAAACGACCTCAAGCTCAATAAAAATTGTTGCATATTATTTTTTTTTATTTTAGTTTTTTTTTATTTTAACATAAACATTATTTTTATTTTATTTTATTAAATTTTGTTTTACTATCTTTTTTTGTTTATGGTATTTCATATAATTATTTCGTTATTAATCAAATATTTTGGAGCTGAACTTTAATTAAAAAGGCCACAATAACTATAATTAAATAACAAAAATTAAAATAATATTTAAAAGACTAAAAAAAGATGTAAAAAAATGTTTCCTGGCAGTGGGATTCGAACCCACGACTTCCCGGCTTGCTAAATCCGCAATCCAGCAGCTGGCACAGGGTGAACTTAAAGTACTCATATTTCTATATATTGCTGGGTAAACTTTTTCTTTCATATGGATAGTACTTTTCTCTCTCATCTTAACATAACGCTGTTTCTAAGATGTCGTTGATTGACACAACTTGAAAATCTATTCTAAACATAAAACTGTATTTTAACAAGAATGAGTTTTAACTTGCGACTATGACTATGGGCCATTGTTTTTATTGCCAATTTTAAGCAAGGGGCTAAGATACGTAACTTTCCAATCGTCAACGAAAGTACCTGAGGCAAGGACTTATTAAAAACAATACGTAATGGTAAAACCAAAGCTGGAATGTTTTTAATTAACAATGCAGAAAAGCCATCTACATAAGTTTTAATAACTGTTTAAGCTTGGCGATCCCATACGAGACATCATCCGAAGACAAAGTCTATGAGCTAAAATTGAGAGTGCAGTACGGTTACTAGCAAACTTTCCCTCGAGAAAGACTGCTGAAGGTATACTAGTATTCGATTTTTTAGATTTAACATAACGCCAAAATGCTTTGGGATTGGATATAATATTCGACTCCACGCCAAGTATGTAGTTCCTGTAAAGTAATTTATCCAAACAGTTAAACTCTTTGAGATAGTTCTGGTATTTGGCAAAGAAAATTTGGCTACCAGTTTTCTTATATTAAAAAAAAAATTTATTCCTAAGATTCTTCAGGCTTTTTAGTTTTCGATTATACCACGGCAACATATAAGGCTTTTTAATTAAAATTGGAATGTTATTCATAAAAAACTCAGGCAGAACTGTTTTAAAAACATAATAACGTTCTGAAACATCAGAGGAGGAGAGTAACTCATTCCAATCAGGCCTCAGAAGTAGGCTATTTAACATTACAACATGTCGAAGGCTTTGTAGTTAAAAGAAATTTCGCCATCAAAAGTAGAAGAAGGAAAGTTATAAAATTCAAAGTTAAGAGCTACAGAAACATGGTGCATATCAGTAGCGTATACTGGTGAAAAGCATTCTTCAATCGTGCTATTTATATTATCACTGACAAAAATAAGATCGAGAATTCTATCCAATTCATTAGTGTAATTATTAACTTGTATTAGATTAAGGCTTAAAAAACTACCGATGAGAAGAGACTCATGAATTTTATTGACATTCATTGGCGTGAGACCAAAAGTTGAGAATGCTTTTGACCAGCGTACATTAGAAAAGTTAAAGCCACCTAAACCACATAGATGATTGTCTCCTATCTTATGAGCTAGAGAAATGGCATTGTCAGCATGCGCACGATACAAGTTATCATTACTATTTGGCGGAATGTAGGACACTACAAAAAAGCAGCGAGCCATGAGCAGGCAATCCACTCGTTCGAAGCCCTGAGGCATTTTTAAAGAAGACCTTCAATTCATTTGAAGTGCTAATATTTCTGTTTTGCCTTACGTTATAACATCTTATAACATCTTTTTTTCTAAAAAACGAAAAGGGCGTAAGTTAACATTAGCTGGCCAAAGGTTCGGCGAAAGTAATTTGTCATAAAAAGCATTAGACGCCTAGCTTAAAATTAACTTTTTTTGAGTAACTGGCGGAGTTTGTTGTGTGATTAAAGCGTATCATAAAAGGTGCTTTCTGTCTATTCCAGCATACGTAACAACATAGTCTATTATGTTATCCGCAGTGACAGAAGGTAAGAATGGTGAAAGATGTAGCCACTTTTAACGATTCAATACTTGCAGATCTGAATTTTCGCTAAGTCCAACTCCCCTCTGCTTTTTGCGAGGTTTGTTTTTCTCAACATTAGTCCAAACACTGTTTGATTGTACATTAGAAGTCTTACCAGCAATCAGAGCGGGCACCATCGTAGTAGCAGATTACCCAGAAGATCCGATTTCTACTGCTTGTGAGTATGATGAAAAAGCGGGAGCATTAACATTGATAGTAGACGTTGACGAAGAAGAGCGAGCATCATTACTAACAGCGGCACATTTATCAACAGAAGTAGGTACAGCAGTATTATCAACTCGCAGTGTAGCTGGCAGTCATGAAGTAGGACACGAATTAACACACGGCGTCATAGTTGCACTCACTACATTTGTGACAGCAAAAGAACAAGAACAAGATAAACAGAAGACGAAGATGAGTGAGCAGCATTACCAACAACTGCACGGCTTTTAGCAAGAATAGGTGTAACAGAATTATTAGCTTGTGGTGTAGCTGTCTGGCACGAATGCGTAGAGATGAAACACGGCGTCACAGTCGCATTCACTGATTAGTGACAGCAGAAGAAACAACAGAGTCGCTGCAGGCAGTAGGTGCTGAAGAATTAACAGCAGAGCCGACGAAGGGCATAAAAGAGATTGATTAACGGCGTCATTCATTTCTATGTTGGTTACATTGGCTCGATTTGTAGTTCTTTTTACAAAGCCGCCAACCGCGTAGCGAATCTATTTGATTCCCCAAGTCAACATAGATAAATCAGCATTTTGATCACTAACTTTAGCCTGCATTGCTCGAAATTCAGCATGAAGAGCATTCGATTTTTCAATAAGCTGCATTTTAACATCACGCAAAGCTTTAGCTAAGGAGATCAGCTGAGCATTGTCAGCTCTAAAAGAAGCTTTTTCTTTGGCAATAGAATTTAAATTTTAGAGTTTCTCATGAGCACTAATATTTGAGATCTCACCGTTTACAATTTTCTCAGAGTTCGAATTCTGCAGGTTCAGCAACAACACCTTCATCCACAGCAACGAAAAACGAAAGCGAGCGAAGAGATTCACGACGTACATCCATACGCACTTTACAATAGAATGGTCTATTTGACGAGTTCAAATAATGAACATCGGCTGGTTTTAATCCAACACACAGCAAATGAAATAACTCGTTGCATTTTGTGCATTGCACTTTTGGTTTAGCGCGGTTAACCTTTTGTTTACAAAAGCAAGGCCTTGCTAATATTATTAACCGACTTCCAAAAAAGGAGGAGGTTATCAGTTCGTCGGAATATTTTTTTTTTTTTGTTTTTTTTTTTATGTATGTTACCGCATAACTTTGGACCACGTCAACCGATTTCGATAATTTTTTTGCATCGGAAAGGTAGTGTCTCAGAGGTGGTCCCATACTAATCTGGTTAGGATCCGATCAGCGGATCATGAGATATATATATATATATATTTTTTTTATATGAGAGTTGAAGTCGGTTTTTTTTTGCTAAAAATTACTTGTTATTATTATTAAATGCCAAAAGCAATTCAATCAAATTAATGTCACCAAGAGTCACTGTCTCATTATATGATTTTCAACCATAATAATAGATATAAAATTCACTTTAAGCGCAGAAAAAAGCCAAAAATAGCAGAGCTGTAAAAAAACACGTCCGATTAGGTATTATAAGATGGAACTTATATCTTATAGGTTCTCCACAAACCGCCAAAAACCCCAGAAAATGCAATGGGGGACCAATAAAAATTGTTTGTATTAAAAAATGGTTAGACAAGCAATTGGGTATTATTATTGGAAGTTTCCTGATGAGAACCAGATTTTTCCGATCGAAAAATGTTGATTATCAAGAATTCTATACCATTTCTACGAACTGTTGTTTTCCTTCATATAAAATACATGGAAAATTTTGAGCGACCTCTGAATATTTTTCGATTTAAAAAAAAAAAAATAGGGGTATGTTTTTTCGGTATAGAACAATCTTAGGGGGTGAGGGTATTAAAATTCCGACTTTACTTTTTTTTGGACCACCCAAATGTACAGTGGTTGAAAATATAATAGCCGCACCACATATTGACAAGTTTTAACAATTCACTTTTTGCAATATTTAAACGTTGCACCAGAAAACTTAGGCCTGCAAATGATCGAGAGCGAAGAGGCGTAGAAGGCGGTCTGCAGTATATCAGCAGAAATTATGCAGCAGCTGCGGGTAAGCGAACAGCAACGACGCAGAAACGAACAAGCACAGCGACTAGAGATAAAGACTAGTTAACGTACAACTTGCGGACTGAGAATATGAACGTAGACCCCGACGTACGTACCGAGATGACTGACAATGTCGACCTGGACATCTTCGAGCAATTTGCTCAAACGGCCTTCTGACGAAATACTTGACGGTAGTACCAGGCGTGAAAAACGGAAGAGAAAAGGGGGTTTTAGTGGGTTTAAGTATCGCACTGACTCCAAATTTTCCTTGAAAAGTTACCACAATTTTAAAATATAAAACAATATAGACTCCTCCCAATAACTATATCACATTTGATTTGAGGTAGTAAATGCTTGGCCAATTCCGCATCGCTAGGTTATATTTAAAACGCAATTGCTCCAATCCAAATTGTTCTATTATATGTTGTCTAACCATATAGCAAATACCAACAAAATCGGTTCACTATCTTTCGAGAACCGTTGTGAAAAAATGAAAGGGTAATTTTTACTATGGTTTTACTTGACAAGTAACTTTTGATGTTTTTGTATAAAAAATGATTGTTATTGTTTATTCTTATTTTAGCAATGTTTTGGTCTCCGCGGTCCTGAATACATCTAAACAGTTTCTTTAATCTTTAGGGAATACAAAGATTATACCAGGTAAAGATCCATTTGGTCCCATTGTTCTATCACACCATGCTCTCAGCGCATCTAAGTTTTTTAATTGTTTGTTCCCTTCACAAACACTTTTGATTAGAGTTCCCAAATGTTTTCAATCCTTTGGAAATCCGCAGAGCATACAGCTTAATCCCAAACTTGGGTAATATGATCCCTAGAGAACGACGAAGTCTTCTTTGAAGATCAGGCGATACTAACATAACTGTAAATATCACACTAGAATACATTTTAAAAACATGAATTTAATGTGTATCGGACGTTTTAATGGATGCAGATTGTGCATTTAGCAGGGTATCTACTCCAAAAATAATCGATATCATAAGACTTCCACCACCAACAATTAATCAACCTTAACAATTAAACCTGGATCACCCGAGTTCCAATTTTGTCTCCAAAACCGTTCCCTGGAGAAATTTGGCCTGCTTGCTTTGTGGGATTCATTTGCTTCT
>NW_023458556.1:92008923-92038483 GCF_013731165.1 Rhagoletis pomonella | reverse complement strand
ATAAATTTAAGCTCTGTAAATACTTCTTTTGGCATTGGACGAATCATGCGATATTTCTGACATAAGTCAGCTGATAGTAGCAGTCAGAATGGTTGACGATCATTTCAATGTAAATGATTAGATTCTTGCACTAATCCCTCTGCTTGCAAATACACAAGGAATAGATATATTTGAAGCGGGAAATGGAAGGTTGGAAACAAAACCTAAAGCAAAAATACTAACAGCCGTGAGCACCCGCGATGCTGGAAAAAAAGATGGTTTTATTGGGCAATTGATTAAAAATGGGATACAGGTTCCTTCGTTCCACTGTGTGATTCATCAGGAGTCATTGTGTGCAAAATGGACGAATAGTGTTCAGACAATGAATGTTGTGGTAAAAATAGTAAATAAAATCAGAATATATATATAGAATCGGAATTAAAAAGTTTGGACATTTTAGTTGAAATTAAAAGCTCAAAATTTTAACATCAATCTAGCGTTCTTGACCAACTTAACAACACACTTGAATTGCCTTAATATTGCACTTCAGGGTTAAAGCAAATCTATTTTTGATTTAGCGAACTTAATCGAAGGTTTCCTTAAAAAGGTCGATATTTTTATACATGACTAGCCAGTGCTCGCTTGCTACGCGGCGCCTAACAAGAACTTTTGCGTGGGCCAATGCAAAAATAGCGTTTAGAAGAAAAAAGTAAAAAAAAATTTAACGACTAAAGAGCAGAATCCCTCTCATACATAGGCCGAAAATAGTAGCGCTTTGATGACATGGAATACTAATCCCTTTCGATGTCATGAGCTTTGGCGATGGTCTTATTTCCACCTGTGAAATCTCTGCCAAGCGTGTATAATCTCCTTTGGTCTTGCAACTACCACATTGGTCCGATGCGGAAGCTAATAAAAGTCCTTATAAGGAAGCCTAAGAGAACTGATGAGCGTTTTCTGTTATAAGAGGGTCAAGAATCCTCGCTGCCCCACAGGATGAAAAGTTTTCCCGTACATTGGCTAAATGAGTAGTATGATCTCTTGAATATCGTTCAAATGAAGTCATTAATATACCAACCGTGTTCTTTCTTGGACGGATGTGGTTGAATCTTTCTTTGTCAATTCGCCACTTTTAAAATTCGTCTTAATATTTATGAACTGGTTTCTTTGAGTCTACTGCTGCAATAAGGGCCGCACCGAGCAATTTCGTTAATCAGAGGTAAATGCAAGATGGCATTAAGGGTGTATGAGGGCGTGAGGTAAAGGTGCGCTTACACAATTTCATTTGGCCATCTGAAAAGTAAATTCATATAAAATAAACATAGGGCCAAAGAAGGCCAAACCCATGGGGTTTCTATATACTAAGGCTGCAGCGCCGTCCTTGGGTCTCTTTTCTGAAAAACTATTGCTTATCATGAAATTATTACGTATTATAAATTCCAATCAGGTTGTATTAAAAATAAGGATTTTCTAAATATCTCGCCTCAAGCGCCACCCAGCAGATCCATTTCTTGCAAACAAAGTCATCATACAGGAGGCTCACATTGCGAATTTGAACGAAATCAGTCAATAAATATGACCCTTATAAAGGACTCAACTTCAGTGCCACCAAGCGAGTTTTCTAGTAGTTAGTCCATAATAGGACCATATGTGAACGGTATAACCACCGACGATTTGACTGAACTCTATCCAGTGGTTTTTGGGTTCAGTCCGAACAACAAAAACGGCTACCATTTTATGTACATATGTATGTAGACAGGACAGTCTATAACGAAACTCTTACAAAAAAAATTTCAAAATTTTCACACAAAAATTTTACACTTTCCCAAAAATTAAAGAGAAAGTAACAATCGCTCAATGCAATTTTAAAATCTAGGAGAAAAAGGTTCCCAGTCGAATGATGCTTGCCTATCTATTACTACGTTTATACGCAAGCATTATTTGCAAATAATAATTTGCAAAATGGTAAACTTTGCCGTATAAACGCTGAGTTAATTTTTTATTTGCAAATAACTAAATCACGCAAATAAGTATTGATTAGTGGTACTATTTGCAAATAAGCGAAAGACGCTGCCATTCTTAGGTTAATTTTCTTTTTCGATGGTCATCTTATTGCCTTTTTATAACCAATACGTTGCCATTTTTAGCTTTATTTTCCTTCTCGGTGGTCATTTTATTGCCTTTTTATAATCAGGCAATATTAAAAAAGAATTTTTCACCATCGAATAAACAGTGAGTTAGGTATTTGCAAATTATTTTTATTTGCAAATAGCTTACGTATAAACGTAGTATATGTATATGTACATATATAGGTGCAGCCATTGCAATAACTGCCACTTTCAGACGTAACTTGCTGTCCCCATTTAGCGATTGTTCATCTTTTGCAATAGATCGCACGCGAAGATTGGCCTGTGTAGACCACTCATCGCAAGGATGAACTGTTAAATAGTTAGCTTCAGAGCTTTTATAACTTTAAACTTTTATGAAGTTGTGTTTTTCTGTTATATATATCCTCAAAACAACGTGGAGTAAGCTATTTTTGCGAATACAGTAATTTTCGTTATGTGTCGTAAGCGCTTTTTGAAATGAAATCTTCTGCGATGGCATGCCCAAGTACCAAAATTTCTCTGCGATGAGCATTTCGCTTGCGATGAAACTGACAAATCCCCTGCGATGGCTGTACCTAATGAAGACAGCAAGTAAGTTCGTTATTGACAACATATGTAGCTGTGTCAAATTTCAGGACGTTAGCTTAAACAGTTCCAGGGATAAGCGTTATGAAAAGTTCAGTTTTTATGGGAGGTACCATGCCCCCTTTTCCAATACCTGCTACTCTCTGTCATGAGCACGATATTACTAAGATATTTATCTGTGTCAAATTTCCGGACGTTGGCTTCAGCGGTTCCAGCCATAAGCGATATGAGAATTTCAGTTTGTATGGGAGGTGCCGCACCCCCTTTTCCAATATCCGCCACTTTTCGTCATAAGTACGCTACTGATAACATATGTAGCTGTGTCAAATTTCAGAACTTTAGCATAAGCGGTTCCAGACATAAGCAATATGAGAAGTTTAGTTTATATGAGAGGTGCCACGCCCCTTTTTCTATACCCGCCAATTTTTGCCATAAGTTCGGTATTGATAACATATGTAGCTGTTTCAAATTTCAGGACGTTGGCGTAAGGGATTCCAGAGATAAGCGATAGCAGATGTTCAGTATGTATGGGAGGTGCCACGCTCCCTTTTCCAATAGCTTCCAGTTTTCGCCGTAAGTAAGGTTTTTACAATTTATGCATCCGTGCCAAATTTCAGTTCTCCCACGTAGTTGGTTTAAGAGATATATTAGTGCCCTCAAAAAAGGGATTTCAACATTTTATTGTGACGTACATATGTATATGTGTAGATATCCATCATTCTCCCACTGTATAAGAACGTTAGAAATATTCCTACCCCAGTGCACCTATCGTGTAAATTTTTAGTCCCAAAATTTATTTTCAATTGGCTAACATATGTTCTAAATATGAGCCAAATCGGCAAGTAAATGTAATTTTGATGAATATCCCGACCCCAGCGCCACCTAGCGATTAATTTTTTAGTCGAAATATTTGCCTTCAGGGTGCTGACATGTGTTCCAAATATGAACGAAATCGGGCCAGCCGTTTAGTAGTTTACTGACATTCAATTTACGGAAAACTCTATGTAATTGTGAAATCGTGACGTCTCAGCTTTCTTCATTTTTCGGCAACAACACCAAAAAATTTCAAATTTTCTTAAATCAAAAAACCTTCCACACAGAAGGTCCAAAAACCGATTTCGATAATTCTTTTTGCATCGGAAAGGTAGTGTCTCAGAGGTGGTCCCATACTAATCTGGTTAAGATCCGATCAGCGGATCATGAGATATATATATATATATTTTTTTTATATGGGAGTTGAAGTCGGTTTTTTTTTTGCTAAAAATTACTTGTTATATATATAGATTTAGATATGAGAAAAATTTGGCATTTTCCATGTCTAAAAACTGTTATAAACGAGTTTAAAATATCAACTTTAGATTTTAGTCAATATATCTGCCAGTTTGAAGATTTAAAAAAGAATTTCGAAAAAGGTTTAGAGATTTTGAGTGTATTAAGCAAATGAATGCAATTTTTTACACTCCAATCACTTGCAGGATACATGACCAAAAGCCTGAGCTACAGATGGAGTTATGTGATCTGCAATGGGACTCTGAACTTAAAATTTCTAATTTAAAGCGCATAGAATTTTTAAATCTGTAAAACCAAATAACAAAGAAATTTTACGTTTGTTTTCTATGTTTGGGAGCACATATCTTTGTGAAAGTGCATTTTCCAAAATGAAGTGAATAAAAAATAATCACAGAAATAGAATAACCAACAAACATTTGGAAGCTTTATTAAAATTGTCTACAACTGGCGTTGAGATAAGTTTGGATAATAATCGTCGAATATTTAATAATAAGTCGAATTAATGTTTTTTTTGTACTACAGATACTTGTGCAGAAAATGTTATACGTTTTTTTAGTATACGTATATACTGAATATATTTTTGTTCGATTCTTTTAAAACGAAAAATCCCAAAAATTAAAAAAATATATGTATATATAAAAAAATGAATAAAACAAAAAAAATTATCTGAAACTTTGCATTAACAAGTATCACAGACGACAATGAAATTCACTGAAACTCTGTTTTTAAATACACCCGCTGGGTGGAGCTGGATACTTATCAAAAGTTTGTGTTTAAGTATTATCTAATTTCACTTAAAATTGGATTTTTACTCCTTATTTCTTTTTCTATAAAATTAGCGAATTTCAGAAATTAGCGAATTTTTACAGTGTACTCGTACTTTTTAATAGGGCGTTTTCAATGTATTGGTGCGGGCACTTCTATTTGAAAACTTTGGGCACCGCTGATTTAGTCCAACGAACAGCCCACATCTTATAATTTTTCGTACAGGTGGCAACCCTCTTCGAAAATGTAAAACCTTATTGCACATCTGCCCTTTCCTTTGGGACATAATTTTTTTTTAAATGAATGAACTGTGCAAATCTGATGTAATTAATAAAAAATACCTTCACGTGTTATATTTAAGGTAGTAATTTTTAAATAGGTGGCAACCCCTCTAAAAAAAATAGTTTATTGCACATCTGAAGATCACATCCTTTCACTTGTTTTTTTTTTTTATTGAATGAACTGTGAAAATCTGATGTATCTAAGTAATACAAATGTGCTTACTTTTAAATAGATGGCAACCCCATTAAAAAAAAATTAATGCTTCTTGCACATTCGGAGACTATATCCTTTCACTTGGTACCTTATTTGTTAAGTCCAACGAACGGTTAAGATATTATAACTAAAAAAAAGTGGCAACCCTACTCAAAAAATAACACATTACTGAACATCTAGAGCAGTAATGGGCATTCCATATCACGCGTACAGCTCAACTGTACGCTTTTCACACATATATGCTGCCGAACAAAAAATTCAACCAAAGAATCAGTCTGCCATAAGCTGCGGCGAGGCATGTTGCGTTGATTGCACGCTGCTTAGCGCGCAGTTTTTGGCAAAAATTAGGTGTTGTGCTTGCGTATTTCTTGAATTTCAGAATCGTGTGCGCACAACCTCCTCGTTTCAACTGAAATAATCGATTGAATGGCCGAGTCTTTCGCTCTCGCTGCTCAAAATGTGATATTGTTAGTGTGCCCATCACTGATCTAGAGGCGAAGCGTTTTTATTTGATATCTTACTTTTTGAAATTCAACGCAAGGATCTTATAAGTTTTTAGATAAGTGGTAACCCTATAGAAATTATAAGCACTAAAGATAATACCCTTATCGATACAGAATATATAAAACACAATCTCATCCAAATCCGTTCAGTAGTTTTCGAGATTAGCGTGGTCAAAAAATCTTGGCTTTGCTTTATACTACGTAACGATAAGATAGCAATTTTAAATAGGTGGCAGCCCTACTCATGCGAAGGCCCTGCCCTTTCAATTGGTATCTCATTTTGTTATCCAACCAACAGTGAAGATCTATAACTTTTACACATGTGGCAACCCTACTCAAAAAAATAATACATTTTTGCACATCAAGTATATTCGTTTGATGGTGACGGTGCAGAACTGATACCTTCGCTTATTAAGATTGAATAAAATATTTTTTTTAACAGGTGGCAACCCTACTCAAAGAAATAAAATATTTATGCTTACCTAGAGGCTAATCCTTTTCATTTGACACCTCATTTTTTGTAATCCAGCGAACGGTGAAGATCTTATAGTTTTTAAACAGGTGGCAACCCTACTCAGAAAAATAATACATTATTACATATCCAGAGGATGTCTTTTCATTTGACAGTGATGGTGTAGAACTGATGCCTACGCTTATTAGGATTGAATACAGTAATTTTCTTAACAGGTGACAACCCTATTCAAAAAAATAAGACATTAGTGCTTTTTTAGAGGCCACTAGCTTTCATTTGACACCTCACTTTTTCTAATCCAACGAACGGTGCGTATCTTATAGTTTTTTAGACAGGTCGTAACCCTATTAAAGTTCTCAGTAAAACAAGGTCACTCTCCTATCGAAACAGAGTGTATTTGAGAAAAAATCTCGTCAAAATCTGTTCCGTAGTTTTCGAGATTACCGCGTACAAAAATTCTCGACTTACCTTTATACTATGTATGGATTCAATATTTTTTATAGCGTAGGTATTGAAAGTTTTCTTTTCAAATTTTATCCGTGAATATCCTTGAAATTTTGCAATATTTATTTTTGAAAAAATTATATGTTAAGGACAAATATAAAGTCGACAACGTCCTCGAATTTCGTCCTTATAACTTTATTAGCTTATCGCGAAAATCCCGGGATCGTAAAAATAGAAAAAATTTATATTCCTAGTATAGGCATACCTAACGCTCGTATCTTTTTTCGGACAAAAAACTGTATATTACTGCGAAAAATCCCGTTTCGCAGTATCTCCGTTTAAAAATAAAAGTATCTTTTACAGTACAGTATTTTTTGAAACAGTATTCCAATAAAATAATGGAATTTCTGGTATTACTTATGTGTACCGTTGTACACCCCTAGACAAAATGATATGTCTAACAAAAGCCATGTAAACCCAAATTTCTCACTTTGTACAAAAATTAGCAAAAATCAAGAAGTTGCACAACAATATTCTAGTTTGAAAAGTTACTATGTTCGACAAATTGTTTTGTATTGAAGAAAATAATAACACCGTCAAAAAAAAAACCCAAAAATCAACTTGAATTCTTAAGCTAAGTGTACACGGTAGAGCAAACACGCGAGATTTAGTCAAACATCTCGCTAGAGAGGTGTAAACACTCAATAGAGCTCTACGAGAGACTCACCTACAAAGTCTACGTGAGAGTTATTTAACGAGACTTTTTCGCCGTGTACACAGTCCAACGCAGCTAGATCGAAAACTCTAGGACAACTCTACGCTCTATATAGCAACCTAAATAGAACTTTTTTCTCTACGGAGACGTATGGTAAAGTCTTGACAATGAATTTCATTACAGATTGGTTAATTTTGAAATGGCTACGACATTAAATTGTATATTCGATAAAAGCACACCCTTTTAGGTACATTTAGAACGTAGCCAAATAATGTATTGTACTCTTATTTTCATTGGCATTTCAATGGCTTTTCCAATAGCCTCCTTCCTTTGCAAAGGGGCATTATTTTTGGTTAAAACATAAGGGGTATTCACAAATTGTGCAGGTGGTCTGGCACTCTGGCAACAGTCGTTGCTTGATTTATCTGCTGTTTTGTCAGAGTGCCAGGCCATTTGCCCAACTTGGTGAATACCTACATATACATAGCAGTTTGGCTGGAACTTCTCGGAGAAACTCCTTTCAAGGGAATTTTAAATATTAAAGATTGTTTTATGTGAGTCCAAAAGTACTCATGGTACCGAAGAGAGAGGTTGCCATGTTTAATTTTTAGGTACATTTGTCTACCTTTAGGTAAAATTTTTTTCGGCAAATAAGTACAATTTGAAAATTCAATTTTTGTTCATATTGCGAAAATGTATTTTATGACGTCAGCAAATAGGTGAATGCTGTCAAATCGACGAAGGGTTAGCGCTCCGCTGATAGCGCAAACTATATTTTCTGTATCATGTCTCGTGGCTTTGAAATAAATACATATACATATACATACAACAAGCGTTGACAACAATTCGAGATAGAAAACTAACTCTAGGCGAGAGGTAACTATTGTTTACCGTTTACACAGCTTGTAGAGTATGTGGTAGAGAAAAGTTGAGATTTCTCTACCATGTAAACTTAATTGAGAGAGGAGATTTTTATTTCAGTAAAACTCTAGAGAGATTTCTCCACCGTGTACGCTTAGCTTTAGCCTATTGAAACTTGCACCTTAGTATTAATAAGCTACAAAACTGCACACTTGGAATTTTTCAAAGAATTATAAATACAAAGTTTGTAGTTGTGATTTTTTTTTTATTTCTCTACGAAGTTTTAAATGTGGATTTATATGGTGTTAAGTATATAATCAAATAAAACACCTCTTTGAGGTAAAATTTTCGAGTGACGAGGGCTGAACTAGAAACACAAAATTTATGATATCAATTTCGTGACGAATCGTCGCAAAAGTTCTGTTTTTTATTTTGTGTTTCTAACACTAGACGGAATTTTGCAACGTACCGAATAAATAAAAAAGATTTTTCGTACATTTCCAAGGCAGATAAAAATTGCGTATAATATTCGCCACGAAATTGATATCATAAATTTTGTGTTTATAGTTCAGCTTTCGTCACTCGAAAATTTTACCTCAAAGAGGTGTTTTAATTGATATCAATTGTTTTGGGATAGCAAATTTAAAATCACCGAAGATCCAAACAAAAATCTAAATGATTTATTCAAATATTTAACACTGAATTCAATTCCACTGAAACATATGATTTTTCGAATACAGAATAAAGCGTTAAAGAATGATCAAATCCTTCGTATCAAAAAAAAATTAAAAATTAAAAAAAGATTTAATGTGAAAAATGTATTCGTCTCATTGTCTGCGCCGCACACATGTGTTTTTTTTTTAAAGAAGTTTCACTTCTATCACGAGTACGGTGCTGCACTCGCCTTTTTTACTCATGCGTTTTTGCTCAGTGGCAATTTATACATAATTAATAGCGGCACATAAAGTGAACTAAATGCATTCATGAATATGTATGTATAAATGTAGGTAAGAATGTATGCGTCTTCCCAGGTAGGTTAAATGCGGGTATAGTTGCATACTGTGCATATATCTACTTAGATTTAAAATGAGGAAAAAATCTTACAATTTGGGGTTTCCATAATATGTATGAAGTGATAGCACAGCTGCATTCTTCAACTTGTACCTACTTAATCACAATAAAGCTAGCTCGATTCACCAAATAGCCTGCCCACGATATCATAGCATTCACACTGAATGCATAATATACTTCTGTATATGAAAAATATATACGTATGTATATGAAAACAAAGAAACCAGCAAAAATAAAAAGATTTCTATAAAAGTCAGAAAGCGACATACACAGCCTCCAAATTATACATCGACTGCATGGAAGTCAACCCACGGCAAATTAACCCGATTTGCATGGAATTTCGGTTTAGGTGGCAATCGGGGATTTGACAGTTTTTTTCGGAGAATCGGGTATGTTACGTTAATAGCTTAAAGTAACCAAATTAGACGAATATGTTAATTTTAAACCATTTGTCGCTATTTGGGGCGCCTTTTTTCAATTTGAATCGCCATATCTCCACAACAAGAGCTTTCCCAGATATAAGCTATATAACAAATGAAAGCTAAGGTTTTGCGCTAGACTTGAGGAAACCTAGAATAAAATCGACTGACCAGTTTTTGAGAAAATGCCCGAAATGTATATTTTTTTTTTATTTTTAGTTTTCAGGCGATAACGTTATGACATATTTATATTAAGATAGCGTTAGATAGCCTGTTTTAAGACCCTTCTACTGATATCCACATCAATGACATGGACTGAGTAGTGCGGCCTCACTGGTAGTTCAAAAAATAGCCTTTTTTCGAATTTCAGGCAGCAGCCACGCCCCCAAAGGCATACGAATCTAAACATCCTGGAACAAAACCTTCTTAGTTTTTGTGTGCTTTAATTCCTGAAAGTTTGAAAAAAAATTCAATGAAGGTACGTACAGACGTCACATACATACCAAAGCATCTCGTAGTGAAGACACTAACCAAAACACATTTACCTCTATATTTTCCAACCAGTAGCCGGAACTTAAGGTATCGTTTGAAAGGTATTGGCCTATAGAATAACACTAAATATGTTGGGTGTACCCACATGCCCTCTTAAACCGGCAAAAGCAACACTTTAGCCTAATTTTTAAGAATCCGGGTAATCATTCATGAAGCTTGAATACATTTTCTGGACACACTCTGCAGGACATTTCCAACGATATCTTAAACATGTCGATTGGACGTCTGGACAAAAAGTTCCAAATCTCGTGTATATATAAGCGAGTGGCTGCTTTCGTCACTCGCGCGCACTGCCGTGCGCTGTGATTAACTTTAATTAAAAATTAATACAGAAGTCGTGTCAGGATATTTTTACATAACAGCACATATATGCATTTGTATAACGTATTTCCAAGAACACTGTGTATTAAAAAATAAATTTGAAAACAAATTTTATAAAGTTTTTTTTTTAATCTTCAATCATAATCCCGTTTTTGGCTTGCACAAGATCATTTATAGAATAAGAAATCTCTTCGCCAACGTGAAAAATTATAACAATGGGTATATAGTCCTTACCATAACTTTACGGCATTTACATATTGACAAGATTTGACCATTAGTCTTAATATTTTTAGTTTTCATAATTATTTTATAAAAATATAGTTTAATCTTTAACAAAATCCATAAAATCCAAGCTTGAATCTTTGTGCAACACTTGAAAAAAAATTGAAAACTTTCTTTAACATTTCGAACTTTTCAATTCGATATTTAAGAAATATTTTGAGTATGCAGTTTTTAGCCCATTCAATTTTACTGCAAGTTTAAAGTAACTGGGACTTGCCGTTGATTTTTGGGAAGTTTTTTTTACGATGTTAGTCATTTTATTCCATACGAAGCATTTTCGACGTTTTTTTATGGAGAAAATGAGCAAAACCCTTACCGAAAAAAATGCCAAAAATTAATGGTAATTGAAATTGGGATACAAGACTGCATACTCAAAATAGTTTAAAAAAATCTAATTAAAAAGCTCAAAATTTTTATAAAGTTTGTTGATTTCGTTTTCAATTTTAACAAAGATTGAAACTTGGTTTTCGTTAAAAAAATATACTATATTTTTAAAAACAAATAATTATAATTAAAAAGAATTAAGATAAATGGTAAAATCCTGTCAATATGTGAGTGTCGTAAAGTTGTGATAAGCACAATATGTATGTCGAATCGAACTTTCTGATACTACTTTTAGTCTATTTCCGCTGTGATCGTAGAAAGATTCACATTCAACTATTATAACGAAGCGTTTTGGTTGCCCCGACGCTTCTTATATAACGCTGGGGTATACTCGCCGTGTCCAGGGTCCGTTACAATAAATTTGTAGATTTCGGGGCTCTGGTGAATCGACGTTTATTTGCTAAATTCCTTAACTTCTATAAAACATGTAACAAGAAAAGATCACGGTAGAAAATTCCAGTAATGCCGCTTCTGGTAGCTGGGTAACAGAGCTGCAAAAACATCGGATCACTATCGATAGTATCAATGTTTTAATATTTTTTTGAAAACATCGATGTTTTTTTACTATCGATGTTTTTACAAGACATGCCATCATTGGAAAGCTTATCCGTGTCTTATTTGGGGCAAGCAATAAATATAAAAACTAAAGCGTAATAAGCTCATAATATTTTACAGTTTAACTGAGTTTTAACGCAAGAGCGTACGAATAAGGGTTTAGGGAAATTATTACTCATAAAAATGATTTTGTCAGGGCCATTCAATCAGTAATTGGGAAAATTAAGGCTAAAAAACTGAAATGTATCCTAGATTATTGCCTTAAAGAGCAAATATATAATTTATTTAATAAGATATTAATTATAAAACACATGAATTGTGTTGTGTTTATGAATATTTTTATATTATTTCTTGTTTTTCATTTAACTAATGAATAACTTTCAATATTCAATGTGACCTTAAATATAAGTCAAATGAATTGTGTTGTTG
The DNA here is from genome assembly GCF_013731165.1 of Rhagoletis pomonella. Taxonomy (NCBI): domain Eukaryota; kingdom Metazoa; phylum Arthropoda; class Insecta; order Diptera; family Tephritidae; genus Rhagoletis; species Rhagoletis pomonella. Next base: position 92,026,253 of record NW_023458556.1, on the reverse strand, counting down.
CCTTATTAATACATTTTAATATTAAATGAATTAATGGATAATTTTAAAATAATAAATGAAATTTTATAAAAGGGTTTGTTTGTTATTTGGACAGGATTCCAACTTAAAAGGAAAACTTATAATTCCCAGGAAAACATAGTATCGATGTTTTATTGGCAAAAACATCGAAAAATCGATAGTATCAAACATCGATGTTTTTGCAGCACTACTTGTTAACGGCTCCGTTTTCCGTTACTGGCCCGTTATGCTGTAGTGACGTGGCTTTAGTACTGGTAGGTTTAGTACTGGTCAATAGCGCCGGTGAGCAGCGCTCCAGTCGCGTCGGTGTGTGGAGCACTGGTGACGCCTGAGAGTAGCGCCCTAGTCCCGCGAGTGGCGCTCTAGAGAGCGCTGTTGCTGCCGCTCTGCTGACGGCGCTGAGTAGCGCTCTTGTAGGCGCTGTCGACGTTCGTCTGCTGACTGCGGGCGGGCGGGTGTCGCCCGTACGCGGCTTCACGGTAGGCTGTGGCGAGCGGTGATCGAAGCCTGTACCTGCGGTCTTAAGTTCGGGGAAGGAAATATAAATCGTCTACTCGCCCTCGCTTAAGGTACGCTTTCACGGCCCTCTACTTCTGAAGAGGCGATATCCTGTATTGATATAAATCGACCCACAAGGTATCTCCGTTCGGTCGTAATTGTAGTCGCGACTAAGCTCCGTGCTGACTGACTGTTTTGCGGCTGTGTTGTATCTTTAATATGCGCTTGATGTTGCATGGTTGCGCAGCTACATGTTGCTGTGTGATGTTGCGTTGTCATAGTAACGAAGAGGCTGACTCGTGTTGCTGTGACTTGTTGCGTGGCTGGCTGCTTTGGTGGCGGGTTTTTGTGTGGGCCAAATTCTTCAGGGACATTTGGTCCTCACACTCCCCCCCCCCCCCCCCCACTTCGGTGGCCGGATGTGTGCTCTCCGCCGATACATGGTGACCGTATAATTTTCGGAGCGGAACCTCAGGGGTTTCCTGCACATTCGTCGCGCGATGTTATTGAAGCCGTCACGGACCCTCTCGGCAATCTCCTGATATTGGTCCAGGACCGGTCCATCGGCATCACTGGCCATGACTTCGATTCCTTCTGGAGGCATTTCTGGTTCCCGCTGTTTTGGCTTTGACCGGGACACGGACTGTTGAGGTGGTAGGGGTGACCGGACTAGTGTTCGCGGTGTTGTAGTCGATGCGGCGACGCCTATGTCGTGGATTGGTTGTGGAAACTGCGGTTTTGAGGGTGAAGCGATAATAGTTATTGACTGGGCTGGTGATGACGGCAGTCGAATCGGCGGGGCGATAACGGGTGTGTCGTGGTGTAGTTGCGAGTGCGGTTGTGTCGGCCGCAACTCCGGGCCTTGGCGTCCACGCGCGTGCCGCCGAAACGCGGTCATTATCTGCACCCGCTTCAGGGCCGCCATGCCGGCTGTGAACGGCTCTGCGATGCATCCTGGTGCGCCTCTGCCTTGCCCAACGAAGCGCATGAGCCTTTCAATGGTCTCTAGGGTGTAGACACCGCAGTCCCCATCGTTCTCTTGTTGCGGGACCCTTGGGTGGACTTCTTGAACTTCAAAGCCCACCCCGCCGTACCTCTGGTTATACTCCCACTGCAGGAACTTTCCCCATGTTTCTGTTGCGTGGACGACTCTACCCCTCACCCTATAATCCACGGTCCATAGATAGCGCTCTTTCCAGCATTCCATGTCGAGGAGATGGTGGGTGGTCTCCCGGTCTTGTTTTGGGCGCCAAAACCGCCCGTTTGTCGAATAAGTCCGTCTTTCGTAGCCAGCGATGGATGCGCCGATAATTCTCTTTCGGGTTCCCCTTTTTAATTTACCACAAAAGGGCTGAGTATGGTGGCCGGTGGCCACAGCTCGGCCTCTAGCTCTCTCGCCCATGCATCCATCACCGCGTCCATCAACCATCGTGTTCCCTCTAACGAGCGCAGATCCACTGGTATAGTGTGATGCTGCCTGGCCCTGGCGGGTATGTCAGTAACGGACCTTGCTTCTCCCGTGGCATTGTCTCTTCCCCTGAGGAGAGTTGGATGGCCGGTGATTGTACTCGCCTCGCCAGTGGCTGGCTGTTGGTCGGAATGGGCTGTGGTGTGCCAGTCGGCCCCTCGCTCGAGTTGTCCGAGCTATCGTTTGAGCTAGTCGTGCTGTCGTCCGAGCTACTACTTTCTGTTGAGCTGCTGCTCGTAGAACTCCCCTCGGTGATGATAGGTTGCTCTGCTGTGACTACGAGGGCGTCGCATGTGCCGGTTGTTACCCTGCCGAGGATGCACTGGGACGTTGGAATGGTGCGCCTGATGGGGTCCGCGCTGACTGCGGCTTCTGCCCAGGCGGCAGTGAATCCCGGTAGTAAATCCCGCAGGAAATCCCGATAGAGGAGGCTGACAAAATTGGCTACGCCGTGACAATAGGGCCTGAAACGCCCACCGCTGGTACCGCGCCTAATCATCACGCATCTACGCCTGTTCAGCACTCAGCACAATTTGCATCAACGAGTACACACTCATCGGATCCCACACTATGGAACCACCAGGGACATCTTCTCCATTAAACGCGCGCAATCTCGTCCCCAACCTCGCCGACATGGTGACATCTCCTTACGTCACTTCATTGAATGGCGTGACAACCATGCTGCCCAACCTAACCTCAAACGCGACTTTATGCAATATAGCACCAGCCTTCCAGCAATTCCCTTCGTACACTGCTATGCACAATCCGCCAACATCTCTCAGTTCTTCAGAATTTTCTTATCCGAATTTTATACCCGCTCAAACTATATCGTCTGGGATGCATTCAAACGCTACTCCAACATGTAGGAGCACATTGGCTGCCGATGTCAACTTAACTGCGGCGCATATAGCTAGTCAAGTACTCACAAAAGACCTGCCAACATTCTCAGGGCGAGCTGTGGACTGGCCTTTGTTCATAACTAACTGTGAACAGTCTACAATCCGGTGCGGGTTCAGCGATCAGGAAAACCTCATCAGATTGCAAAACTGCCTTAAGGGCTCAGCTTTATAAGCAGTTCGCGGCAGACTTATGGTGCCGTCTACGGTTGGCTTAGCTATTAACACTCTCCCTATGTTGTATGGTAGACCAGATGTTATCCATCAAGCGATGCAACGTAAACTGATGGAAGAGCCATCGGTCAAGCCGGATAAATTAGAAACTTTGGTTGCGTTTTTGCTAGCCGTACAATGCAGGCCGAGGGCTTAACCGACTATTTAAATGATCCAGTTTTATTAAATGAGCTAGTAGCTAAGTTACCATGCAGTCAGAGGTTGACCTGGCGCCAGCAGCGCATGTCGCTGAGCCGCCCTGACTTTAATGAGTTTATCGCGCTCTCCAAAAATGACAGGTGAAAATTAGTTCGTGAGAAAAGGTTATGCTTGCGCTGCTTTAAACCTCATTTCATTCGGCGATGCAGTTCTAAAAAATGCTGTGGAGTTGATGGTTGTAAAATGGCCCATCACCCTTTGCTACACACTACATCATCAGAGGCGATCGAAAAACGAGAGCAAACAACCTTATATCACGAACCCGTTACTGTAGCTGACAAAGAACAACAAATAACACTTTCCAGGTACGTGGAAGTTACTTTACATAGAGATAGAAAATCAATAAATACGCTTGCGCTGATCGATGAAGGCGCATCATGCACGTTAATTGAGTCTGAGTTGGCAGACGAGCTCGCATTAGATGGGCCAGTAGGTTCGCTATGTTTGCGCTGGACGGGAGAAATCAAAAACACTCAAAATTTGTTAGCCTCTTTATCTCCTCCTCCATCGTACCTTCTCAAAGGTACAAACTTATCAATGTTCGCACTGTCGCCAATCTCGGGCTTCGTCAGCAATGACATTTTAGTAAATAATACAAATTCCAATAATACGCATTTTAAGGATTTGCCGATTCGACCATATAATCGATCCAGAGCAAGAATTTTATTAAGCCTTAGAGGCTTAAGCTTATTGCCGGAAAGTGCCGTCTTGGATGGAGCATTTACGGGTGAGATAGAGTTGACTGTACCGATTAATCACGGGTTTTTCACACTTGCGAATGCAGTCCATCTGTAGAAGACCGTATGGACCAGCAAATGAAATCGTTCTTTTCGATTGATTCAACTGGGGTATACGCACCAACCAAGCCTCTCATATGCAAGGATGATGAGCGTGCTCTCAAAATTACCACCAAAAGTACCACGCGCTTGCGCGCAGCTGAAAAGAGATGGGAAACGGGATTACTTTGGAAACAAGATGTTGTGGAACTTCCCGATTCGCTTCCAATGACAATACGTCGGTTTTCGTGCTTGGAAAGCAAAATGGAACGTGATCCGCCTACAGGTTGTTTTTTAGTTAATAAAATACAAGATTATGAGCGAAAAGGGTATGTACGGAAACTAGAAAAAAGTTAGATAGAACATGGCGCGAGGTCTTGTTACCTTCCCATATTTACGGTTCTTAATGTCAATAAAAATAAAACGGGATTGGTATGGGATGCATCAGCGAAAGTAAAGAGCATCGGGTTGAACGACGCGCTGCTTAAAGGACCGGATTTGTTGAAGTCTCCCCTGGGCATACTCTTGCGCTTTCGTGAACGTCCCTTCGCGGTTTGCGGATATATACGCGAAATGCTCCACCAGATTAGGATTATAAAAGAGGATCAAATGGCGCAAAAGTTTTTGTGGCGTAATGGTGATAGGTCCCGTGATTATGATGTATATGTAATGAACGTTATGACGTTCGGTGCCTCGTGCTGCCCATCATTGGCCAATTACGTGAAGAACCGTAATGCTGAGCGTTTTGCAGCCCATCATCCCGATGCCGTGCAAGCCATCGTGGAAAATACGTTTGTTGATGACTGGCTTCAGAGTGCTGACTCGGAAGATGAATTGGCTACCCTTGCAACTACTGTTCATTGTATTCATCAAGAAGGTGGTTTCCAAATGAGAAACTGGGGTCGAATCTAAAAGGGTACTGTCTTCGTTACAAAAGAAATTTTCGATAAAAATACTGTTGTGTCTAAGCGGCAAATATTGCGCACAATAATGACGATTTTTGATTCATTGAGTTTGCTTGGCTTCGCTATTATCCAAGCAAAAATTATTTTACAAGACGTTTGGCGCTCCGGTGTCAATTGGGATCAACCTATTAAAGAAGAGGAACGCAACAACTGGTTTAAATGGGTGCGGCGAATACCTTCTATTAACGGTATACGAATCCCTCGTAACGTTCAGAGGTAGATGCGCAAATATTCTGTACGCTTCTAGCATCGAAAAATCGCGGTGCGCCGTTAAAACATATCTCAGTGTCGCGGCTTGAGCTATTAGCTGCGGTGCTGGGGCTACGACTAGCTAATTTCATAAAAGTTAGCCGGAGAACTTTCTGGACGGATTCTAAAAACGTTTTATCTTGGTTACGCTCAGACTCAAGAAAGCTTAAACAGTTTGTAGCCCTGAGAGTAGGAGAAATTCTTGAAGGCTCTGGCATTAAAGAATGGAGGTGGGTACCGTCCCGTGAAAATATCGCCGATGAAGGAACCAAATGGAGCGATAACCGTGGCTTTGACGACAACCAACGCTGGTTCGGCGGCCCGAAGTTTCTCTTAGAGGAGGAATCTAGCTGGCCGGTTCAGCAATTTTCAGATGCGGATGACGATACCGGGGAACACCTGACACACTGACTTCGATGACACCACAACCCTTAAAACTTCTGTTATAACGCCTGATGCAAATCGATTTAGCTGCTGGGAGAAGCTACGCACTACTCATCGATTCATACTTCGTTTAATACGATAACAAGAGGTAAACAATGCTCAAAATCATTGGAAGCGTTACTTGGAACGGACGATTTGGATTCAGCGGAGCTCGCAATAATGAGTAATTGGCGAAGTGTTCCAGGAAGAAATTAGTTAGCTGCGTAGTTGTGGGCAAATTAAGCGGAAATCTTCAAGTTTTCTCCGTACTTGGATCATAAGGGCGTCCTGCGATTAAAGGGAAGGATTGACGCTGCTGATGGTGTAACGATCCACGTTAAGCGTCCGATTATTCTTCCATGCAACCACACTGTAACACGACTAATCGTGGACTTCTATCACCGAAAGTTCCAACACCATCACAATGAAATCGTTGTTAATGAGATGAGGCAAAGCTTCTTCATAGCTGCGCTGAGAAGGCTGGTGAAAGAATGTGCTGCCAAATGTCAAACGTGCCGTAATCGCAAGGCTTATCCACGACGGCCTCAAATGGGTGATCTACCTACGGAACGTGTGTCACCTTTTACCAAACCTTTCACCTTCACAGGGGTGGATTATTTTGGGCCCATCGACGTGGCTGTCGGTGCGAAAAGCATTGAGGCGCCTTATTTACATGCCTCACCACTTGCGCGGTCCATATTGAGATCACGTCGTCTTTGTCTACTGAGTCATTTCTTCTGATTTTCAAACAGTTCGTTAGTCGCCGAAGTGTACCGAAGCGAATTATATCGGGCAACGGCACTATCTTCCGTGCCGCTAGTAGGATGCTTTTAAATGAGATCGAGAACATATCGTCGGAAGACATAGAGAAAAGGCAACCTGAAATTGTGTGGTCTTTTATACCGCCCGCTTCACCGCATATGGGAGGTGCTTGGTAGCGGATGATACGCTCAACGAAGTCAGTTTTAATGGACATTCTGCCTACTGCAGGCTTGCGTTAGGAGGTGCTAAGGGCGGTGTTAGCCGACGTCGAAAACATTCTTAATTCGAGGCCACTGACCTACGTTCCGCTCGAGTCTGATAAGCACGAAGCTCTTACGACAAACCGTTTCCTGCTTGGAAAGAGATAACAAGTAACGATAATTCCGGATCTGGGCTCCGTCGAAACTACCGAATTTTTAGTCAACTTTCCTACCAATTCTGGAGACGCTGGATTCGGGAATATCTACCTTGTCTTACCAGAAAATGGTACCAGCCACCAGCGACTCCTATCAAATTGAATGACATAGTAGTCATCGTGGATGAAAACTCCAAGCGAAATTCTTAAAAATTAATAAATCTGGTTAGCGTTTCCTCCTCAAGCGAACTAAATATATTGAGTAATTTTAACTAACTAAATAAAAAACTAAAAACTTTAAAATAAAATAAGTAAAAAAAACTTTTAATTTAACAAGGTTATTGAGCTTTGTACCACGATTTGCTTTTAGAAAAAATGGAAAAACCAACAAAGTCCAATAAGTCTCCTCATCATACTTCTTTCTATAGACTTCCGCATCCATTTCCTTATGCAACGTACTTCTGTCAAATGTTTGAGATCTCTTACCAAATCTTGCTGAAATCTCAGAGAGAATCGAAAAATTAGCGACGAAGGAAATGCGGCTGAAGGATTCAATATAAATTATCTTGGCCTGTGAAGGATCTCTTGAAAACATCCCTGGAGACTATGACAAAACTTTATATAAGAGAGAAACTGTCTGAGGTTTTAGCAAAAAACTCTTTTTTTCCAAGCTTCGAAATTTGGCTTGTTGTTTAAACAATCCTGAAGATCACTCTGTTCCAATATCATTGCTTCAACAGTTTTGGAAGAAATTTATTTTTGCTCCAAAGGCAGATATTCAATATAGAAAATTTAGAAATAAAATTTTTGAGTTATTGAACAACCCTCGTATTATAAGTTTTTGAATTGCTAGAACACAAATATTTGTGTTAAATGTACATACTATATATGTATATGTGTACCAGTGCTGCCGCTGTCACTTCAATTGAAGTTTGTAACTTCACTTTGGAAGCCTTCACTTCGTCACTTCATTTTACTTCACTTTCCACAAATTAGATTTAACACCAAAATAAATAAAAATTTCTTTGAAATAAATGATTTATTTAACCAAAATTAACAATCTTTTGCTAAAATTCTTGTTAAGTAGTAAGTATGGCAAAGTAGCTGCTCGCAAAAATCTAATAAAAATACGACCTGGCATCGGTTATTTGGAAGGAGTCATTTTGATTTTCGTTTTCACATGTATGTATAGTTGTAAATCGCACACAAATAATGGGTGGATAAGATTTCATAACTATTCAGTAAATATTTGACGAAAATAAGAATTATATTTTAGTTTACATACATCTTCAATTTTACAGCAGAAAGGAAACATTTAAGTGAATCTCGTGATGACGTTGTTGCTGTGTATCTGGTGATGACTTTGTTGCTGTGAATCGATAATCGAATAATTATATTTTAGTGTTAATATCATAAGTGAACTGTAATTTTTGATTTTCTTTCCTCAATGTTTGAGACATTGTGATTTTAAAGATATTCCAGCACTAAATTTTCACTGGAACACAATAAATTATCTATACATAGCACGATTGAGAGAATACAAAGGTTGCGCCGATCTCGGACCGCTATTCCTCTCTTAACGAATTTGACAGAATCGTTGTTTGCATGACGTCACACTTGTGCAACTTGTTTACGTTTTCCTTGCAACATTTTTTCTTCTTCTTCCATTCTTGCTCACGTTTAGGCATTTCTCTCTCGCAATTGCACCAGTGTGACGTCACACAAAAGTTATTCTCAAAAATCCTCTCTGATCGGCGCAATCTTGTATTCTATCATTCTTGTATACATAGTATAAAGGAAAGTCGAGATTCTTTGTACGCGGTAATCTCGAAAACTACTGAACGGATTTTGACGAGATTTTCTCTAATCTACTCTGTATCGATAGTAGAGGGATCTTTTCTACTTATAATTTTAATAGGGTTGCCACCTGTCTAAAAAACTGTAAGATCCGCACCGTTCGTTGGATTACAAAAGATGAGATGGCAAATGAAAGGGATTGGCCTCTAGAAAAGCACTAATATTTTTGTTTAATAGGGTTGCAAACTGTTAATAAAATTATCATATTCAATCATAACAAGCGTAGGCGTCAGTTCTGTACCGTCACTGTCAAACGAAAAGACTTAGCCTCTGGATGTGTAACAATGTATTATTTTTCTGATTAGAGTTGCCACCTGTTTAAAAACTATAAGATCTTCACCGTTCGTTGGATAAAAAAATAAGATACCAAATAAAAGTGCATGGCCTTCGCATGTACAAAAACTGTAAGTTTTTTGAGTAGAGTTGCCACCTATTTAAAATTACTATATTCTATACATAGTATAAAGGAAAGGTGAGATATTTTAACCACGCTACTGAGCGGACTTAGACAAGATTGTTTGTATATATAATAAACGAAGTACATGATGGCATATGATTTCTTTCTCCATATACGTAAATGTACATACATACATATGCATACATTTAGCGCGTGGCGAACCTCGGTCATCCGTGGCCGGCTAGTAAATTAATAAAGGTTAAAGATTACTTTTATTGTGATAAAAAAATTATCGATGAACAAATAAGCTTATAAATAGCCTAATCGAAAAACTCCACAACCCCTAATTGTGCTCGAAAGTCGTCACTTCAATAATCTCTTCACTTTTCCTCCGAAGTCACACCGAAATACTTCACTTTTAAGTAGTGTGTTTTCACTTCGCTCGGCAGTTAGCAAACGGCAGCACGGATGTGTAGTAGTTTTCCGTCACCTTCTTAGCTGAGTGTTAGAAATTTCTGCGTGTTGCGTTAGGTGTAGCTTATTTCAATAAAACTCAACGAAGATACTTAAACTTAACCAAAAACATAGGGGATTTTCACCACGCTTCTACATTTAGTTATAAATAAGACCTTTTTAAAGCCATTTCGATTTATACTCATATTTGTAATAATTCATTTAGCTCATTGAATAATTTGAATTGAATTTAAGTTGTAAACAGGTGGCACAACCCTCTTTATAATCTTAATGTTTAGCCTAAAGATTTCTTAACACTCTTTAATTTGACAATCATATTTTAATATTTCATATAACTAATGTATAATTTAATTGAACTTTACTTTTTAAGCAAATGGTAATCCCCTTAAACATTTTTTCAAACTACAAACTTCTTAAACCTCTTTTCTCTGACACCCATATCTATTGTAATACACATTTCAATTACCGATTTCCCTTAATTGAAATTGAATTTGATTTTTTCAACAGATAGCAACCCTCCTGCAGGTAGTTTGCAAGTAAAGCCTTTTCAAAACCCTTTCGATTGATACCCATATTATAATAATTAATTTCCCTTAATTGAATTTAACTGTTTAATAGGTGGCAACTCTTCACGTGTTCTAATCTAGATAAACCTCCTCGCCGAGACGAGCGGGCCGTGACAACATAAGGTTTATTGGTGACAAACTTTAAGCAACTTTGTTTTATATTATATACATTTGTAGTACATACTGTAACGAAGCGTTTTATTCGCCCCACCGCTTCTTCTACGATGCTGGGGTATACTCGCCGTGTCCAGGGTTCGTTACAATAAATTTGTAGTTTCGGGGCTCTGGTAAATCGCACTTTATTAATTTAATTTTCTTAGTTTCTACAAAGAACATATAACAAATAACAAAATTTGCTGGCGTCACTTGCAGTGGTTGGGTAACGGCTTCCTGTCCCGTTATGGGCCCGTTAGGCGGTAGTGGCGTGGCTTCAATTCTGGTGAGCAGCGCTCTGTTGACGCCGTTGAATGGCGCGCTGCTAGCCTCGGTACGCCTGTCGTGCGCTGCTGACGGCGACGGGTAGCGCTCTTGCGGGTGCGCTTGGTGTTGCGCTGTTGGCGGCGCCGGATAGCGCTCTTGCTGGCGCGCTTGACGTGGCGCTGCTGACGACGACGGGTAGCGCTCTTGCGGGTGCGCTTGGTGTTGCGCTGTTGGCGGCGCTGATGAGAGGCGCTCGGTTAACGCCGATGAGTAATGCCCTTGTGAGTGGGGCTCTGCTGGCGACTGTAAGTAGCGCTCTTGTTGGCACGCTTGGCGTTGCGCTGTTGACGGCGACGAGTAGCGCTCTTTCTGGCACCCTTGGCGTGCGCTGTTGCCGGCGACGAGTAGCGCTCTTGCGGACGCGCTTGGCGTTGCGCCGTTGACGGCGACGGTTAGCGCTCTTTCTGGCACCCTTGGCGTGCGCTGTTGACGGCGAGCGAGCGGCTGTCGTTCGTACGCGGCTTCGCGGTAGACAGTGGCGAGCGGTGATCGGAACCGTTTTTAATGATCACTACTCTGAGTGGTGATGTCTTGTGGTGTGTGTCTACCACTCACAAGCAATCGCTCCATTCAGCGGTAGTTCTCACTACAAAATATGGTTCTCTACCTTTGAAAAGTGATGTCTTGTGGTGTGTGCGTACCACTCACAAGCTATCGCTCCCTTCAACTGTAGTCGTTCATTCGCGACCACAGCTCCGTGCTGACTGACCGTTTTCTGGCTGTGCTCTATATTTTATGGGCTGTGTGCTTGATGTTGCGTGGTCGTGCAGCCACATGTTGCTGTGTGATGTTTCGTTGCCATGGTCACAAAGATGCTGTCGTGTGTTGCTACGAGTTGTGTTGTTATGAGTTGTGTTGCTTGACTGGCTGTTCTGCGGTGTCGTATTGCTTGTGTGTGTGTTGCTTGACCGGCTGTTGTGCGGTGTCGTATTGCTTGTGTGTGTGTTGCTTGACTGGCTGTTGTGCGGTGTCGTATTGCTTGTGTGGGCTAAATTTCTTGTTGAACATTTAGTCCTCACACTCCCCCCCCCCACTTCGGAGGTTCAATGCTCCTTCATCCTTGGCTGTATGCGCGCTTTCCCTCTATACACGGTGACCGTGTAGTTCTCTGTGCGGAACCTCTGGCGTGCCCTGCACGTTCCCTGGTCGATTCTCCCGAAGACGCTGCGGATTCTCTCGGCAATTTCCGGATATTGGTCTAACACCGGTCCATCGACATCACTAGCCATGACCTCGATCCCTTCTGGAGGCATCTCTGGTTGCTGCTGTTTTGGCTCCGATTGTGGATGTGGTGATCGCGGCGGTTGTGTGGCGCTTGTAATGATGTATCAAATTAAATTTGGTTAATCAATTCTATGGTTTGGTTGGTCGCCGTTCCATTTTTTTTTTTTTTTTTTTTTGTGTCTCCTTGTGTCTATATGGCCTCGCTGATATGATACGTTTTTAATTCCGCGATATTGGCCGTCTTTTCCCTTCCTCCATCGGTCTTGCGTTTGACCTCGTCAAAGAATGCTCCAGGTAGTCGTGGCTCACGCCCTTGGACGAGAAAAGCTGGGCTGTACCCCGTAGAGGCGGTGACGCTGGTATTGATGGCTAGCTCGATTTCGGGGAGGAGGTCATCCCATCGCTGGTGTTGCGATCTGGTGAGCTGAGCTATTATTCGCTTGACCGTTCGGTTAGCGCGTTCCGTTGGGTTCTCCTGGGGGGTGTATGGCGCGGTAAACTGTTGTCGTATTCCCATCTCTTGGAGGTAGCGTTGCCACAGCGTGCTGGTGAACTGGACGCCGTTGTCCGAGATGAGTATATTCGGAACGCCAAATCTAGCTAGGATTCGTTCTCTGAATGCACGGCGCAGTCCTTCTGCCGTGGCGCGTCTCATTGGGATTAGCTCCACCCATTTGCTGAAGCGGTCGAAGAATACCAATAGCATGGTGTTGCCATGTGTAGATCGCGGTAGGGGTCCGACGAAGTCTGTGCAGACCGTCGCGAAGGGCTCCGAGGCCACCTGTGAAAACATTTTTCCCGCGGGTTTCTGTTGTCCTTCCTTGTATTTTTGGCAGGAATCACACTGGCGCACGTAGCGGCTGATGTCACGGAACATACCTGGTCAATAGTATCGGTTGGCGACCCGCGCCACTGTCCGTCGGATGCCCATGTGGCCGGCGCTGGGTACATCGTGGTTCTCCTGTAGTACTCGTTGGCGAAGGGGGGTTGGTACACATAGCTTCCATTGTGGTTCCGTCGTTATCGCTTGCCGGAGGGTCTCCAGTGGTTGCCGTGATAGTGCGTCCGCGACTAGATTGAGCTTCCCTTTTCGATATTCTATATCGAATGTATGCTGTTGTAGTTCTAGGGCCCACCTCGCTATGCGGCCGGAAGGGCTCTCGATGGAGTTCAGCCACTTCAGCGACATGTGGTCGGTGATCACCTTGAACCTGTATCCCTCTAGGTATGGCCTCATCTTCCGGATTCCCCAAACAATGGCAAGACACTCCTTCTCCGTGGGCGAGTAGTTGACCTCCGCTTTGTTCAATTTCCTGCTGGCATAAGATATTACGCGTTCACCTCCTTCTAATTCTTGTGTCAACACCGCTCCCAAGCCAAAGTTACTAGCGTCCGTCTGTAGGGTGAATTTCTCGTTAAAATCCGGACAGGCGAGTACGGGGGCCTCGGTGAGCTTCCGTTTGAGGGTGTCGAAGGCCTCTTGTTGTTCGACTCCCCACTTCCAATGCTAACCCTTTTTCAGGAGTGTAGTTAGTGGTTGGCTTAACGTGGCGAAATCGGGCACGAAACGACGGTACCACGATGCTATCCCGAGGTATTGGCGTACTTCCTTCACATTCGACGGTGGTTTTAATTCTCGGATCGCGGCCACCTTCTCGGGATCGGTGTGGATTCCCTTTTCACTTACCACATGACTCAAGTATCGGAGTTCCTTCTTGAAGAAGTCGCACTTCTCGGGGTTGATGCGGAGATTCGCGCGTTGTAGTCGTGTTAGTACTTCCTGTAGGTTTTGTACATGCTCCTCGAAGGTGGAGCCTATGACGATGATGTCGTCTAGGTAGACGAAAGCGTGGGGTTCCATTTCTGGGCCGATGACCTGGTCGAGTGCTCTTTGAAATGTTGCTGGTGCGGAGTGTAGGCCGAACGGCATGACACGCCATTGAAATAGTCCGCGCCCCGGCACGGCTGTGTACGGGCGACTGTTCGGTTCCAGAGGTATCTGCCAGTAGCCGTTTTTGAGTTCTAGGCTGCTGATGTACTTAGCCCGCCGTAACTTGTCCAGTATCTGTTGTATTCTGGGTAAGGGGTATGCGTCGGGTACTGATCGGGCATTTAGTTGCCGATAATCCACGCACAACCTCCACTTACCATTTTTCTTCCGAGCCAACACGATGGGCGCGCTATGCGGGCTACAGGAGGGTTCGATGCACCCTTTGGAGAGGAGCTCGTCGATCTCTGCGTTGATGATGGCCTGCATCGCTGGGTTGCGCGGAAAGTACCGCTGCTTAATTGGGCGGTCATCGGTCATGATGATCCTGTGCTCCGCCACGTTGGCCACTCCGCTCATGGTTTCAAACTTCTGTAGCTCTTCCGCTAGGAAGTCGCGTATTCGTGTTGCCTCGCCTGTAGGGTTACTGTGTGGCATCTCCGCGGAGGTGCGCTTATCGACGCTTCCACTGGGTTCATCATGGTCGACTCTATTGACCTTCTCGCTCCTGGATCTGCCCTTCCTTCGGTGCTTCCTCTTAGCCGTCCTCGGCGGGATGGTATTACTTACTGCGAGTGAGGTGTTATCCTCCGTGGTTTGTGAGGTAGCGGATGGTGCCGGCTGTGTTGTCGGTTCGGTGAGTACAACTTGATGACCGCCACAGGATACTACATCTCCCATGCTTCCCAATGTGTCTAGGCCGAGTATGAGGTCGTCTATTGCGCCTGGCATGATGTATAGCACTGCGTGGTGCATCGCTGGTGCGACTGGTTCCGTCGGCCATGTGTATCTCGAGGGCTACCGTTATCCTCTCTCCGCTTCCTACGGTTGCCATGTACTCCGCTAAGGTGGTGGATATGAAACTCTTCGAGGCACCGGTATCGATGACGGCCTCGACTAGCTCCCCACCCAAGTGGACTAGGGCGTACAGTCGACCGTGATCCTGACGCATGGTTATGGGTGTCTCGGCGCTGGGTTCGGTGGGCTCACCGCGCCTTGTCCTTGGTGGAGCCCTCCGCCGTTTCCCTGACGCCGGCGACAGCATTCGATCGTGCGGACATTGGCCCGACCGCACTCCCAACAGAATATCTTCCGTGCGTTGCGGCATCGCCTGGCATAATGTCCTTCCTGCCCACATCTCCTGCATACGTTGTTGGGGTCGAAGCTCTGGTTTCTGGATAGGTCACGACAATGTGTGTCCGTCGCTGAGCGGTGTGGTGTAACTGGCGGGTGGCGTTGTGTCGTCCGCACCAGTGGGGTGCGATGAGATGGTTCATCCGGTTGAGTGGTGGTCCTCATCGGGTTGTCGCCGGTGACATGCCTTGCCACCTCCCGGCGTGATGTCTCCGTCGTCCGTCTGTGGCCTTCGTGGATACACTCGTACTCCTCCGCGAGCGTGAGTAGTTCAGATAGAGTGGTGAAATCCCGCCGCCGAATGTATAACAAGTAATCGGGGTGGCTGTTGCGGAAAATCCTTTCCAAACGCTGCTCGCTGCTATACCCGGCATGTCGCATCAGGTTCTGTATCGCGATTACGTACTCCTTATATTTCTCCCGTGGGTGCTGCCTTCTCTGCCGTATATCGTCCTCGAGGCGTTCGAAATACCGAGATGGCAGGAAGAAGCGTAGGAAGTCGCGCTTGAAGGTTATCCCGCTACTCCAGTGTTCGTTGTTGTTGCGGTACCAGTGAAGAGCGTTGCCGCACAGCAACTCGGGCATGGTTTTTGGCAGGAGGTCCACGTTCAAGGCATAGACCTCGGCCAGTTCCTCCAATCGCTCTACAAACACTAGCGGGTCTCGCCCACCGTCATATTTTACTGACCACTTCCTTACCTGGTCGATGATAGGTGCAAACGTATGGGTCGGTGCTTGGTTTGCAGGGTTGGCTGTACCTGCGTTCGGCCCGACGGTTGTTGTCGGCGGGTGCTGGTAAATTGGTGGCTGATCTGATGGCAGCTGGTGCTGGTGTAGCGGTACCGCCAACTGGCTCTGTGTCGTGTTTTCCATAGGAGTAGTCGTACTGCCCGTAGGTTCATCCGGTGGTACTGGCGTCTTCTGCTCCTCCTCGTCTTCCGAGGCAACCTCGCTGCCTCTGTTGGTGGTTCCCATCGCCTGGAATTTGGCATAGATCTCTGGGTCAGTGTGCGCCTTGGCCGCCAGCGCCGTTATGCGCTTGCGTATTTCTCGGGCGGTACCCGCGCACTCGATTCCCAATTCCTGTGCGCTGGATACTAGTTGCTCCTTAGGTATATAATCTAGCCATGCTGTGTTGATCACTTCCGCCATTTTGTTCGTATCCAACATATAATAATTTTTCCTTTACACGTGTACGATTTACCAAGGGTCCCTGCTCGGGCGCCAATTGTAACGAAGCGTTTTATTCGCCCCGTAGCTTCTTCTACGATGCTGGGGTATACTCGCCGTGTCCAGGGTTCGTTACAATAAATTTGTAGTTTCGGGGCTCTGGTAAATCGCACTTTATTAATTTAATTTTCTTAGTTTCTACAAAGAACACATAACAAATAACAAAATTTGCTGGCGTCACTTGCAGTGGTTGGGTAACGGCTTCCTGTCCCGTTATGGGCCCGTTAGGCGGTAGTGGCGTAGCTTCAATTCTGGTGGGCAGCGCTCTGTTGACGCCGTTGAATGGCGCGCTGCTACCCTCGGTACGCCTGTCGTGCGCTGCTGACGGCGACGGGTAGCGCTCTTGCGGGTGCGCTTGGTGTTGCGCTGTTGGCGGCGCCGGATAGCGCTCTTGACGTGGCGCTAATGACGACGACGGGTAGCGCTCTTGCGGGTGCGCTTGGTGTTGCGCTGTTGGCGGCGCCGATGAGAGGCGCTCGGTTAACGCCGATGAGTAATGCCCTTGTAAGTGGGGCTCTGCTGGCGACTGTAAGTAGCGCTCTTGTTGGCACGCTTGGCGTTGCGCTGTTGACGGCGACGAGGAGCGCGCTTGTTGGCACGCTTGGCGTTGCGCTGTTGACGGCGACGAGTAGCGCTCTTTCTGGCACCCTTGGCGTGCGCTGTTGCCGGCGACGAGTAGCGCTCTTGCGGACGGCGCTTGGCGTTGCGCCGTTGACGGCGACGGTTAGCGCTCTTTCTGGCACCCTTGGCGTGCGCTGTTGACGGCGAGCGAGCGGATGTCGTTCGTACGTGGCTTCGCGGTAGACAGTGGCGAGCGGTTATCGGAACCGTTTTTAATGATCACTACTCTGAGTGGTGATGTCTTGTGGTGTGTGTGTACCACTCACAAGCAATCGCTCCATTCAGCGGTAGTTCTCACTACAAAATATGGTTCTCTACCTTTGAAAAGTGATGTCTTGTGGTGTGTGCGTACCACTCACAAGCTATCGCTCCCTTCAACTGTAGTCGTTCACTCGCGACCATAGCTCCGTGCTGACTGACCGTTTTCTGGCTGTGCTCTATATTTTATGGGCTGTGTGCTTGATGTTGAGTGCAGGGTTGCCACTTTGGTAAATTGTTACCAAAATTGGTAGAAAAAA
>NW_023458556.1:91977424-91993923 GCF_013731165.1 Rhagoletis pomonella | reverse complement strand
TTGGTACATTTCTGTACCAAATTTTCTTCACTCCCCATAGATGAACTGACGGTGCCCTTGCTGAAATCTTACCGGGAAGACATAGACGAATACTATGCGGAAGTTAAGCGAGCATATCGGAATGTATCGTTGGCTGAAGATGGCGAACTACCCCCAACGTTCAAATTAGTAGCCAGGAATAAAATGGAGCTGTGCCAGGATCGGGCACACAACGTCAAGGCCCAAATTTCGGATCTTATGGACGTGCAGATGGCCCAAATGTGCGAAACGTCTCGTCTAGCAGAGAAACCCCCTTTTCCGGTAAAGGAGCAGGAAAATACCTTTATGTGCCTGAATGTCCCACCCTGTGACACCGAAACTTTCTCCGGAGGTTACAAAGAGTGGCCATCCTTCCGTGACATGTTCACGGCAGTTTATATTAATCACCCCAAACTTACCCCTGCCCAAAAATTTTATCATCTCCGATACAAAACAACCGGAAAAGCCGGAGCCCTGGTTAAACAATACGGTCTTTGCGGTGAAAACTTTACGCTTGCATGGAATGCTCTCAAGTCCCGATATGAAAACAAAAGAATCCTGGTCGACAAGCAGATTAAAACTCTTCTTACTCTATCCCAAGTACATTTTGAAAACAGCGAAGCATTACAGACACTTCAAAATTCCATTAACAATTCTCTGTCTGTCTTAAATTCTCAAGGCGTCCCGACAGAGAATTGGGACCCAATCCTGGTATACATATGCTCGTCGAAGCTACCCCAATAAACGTTATCTTTGTGGGAACAATCCCTAAGTTCTCGCAAAGACCTCCCAACCTGGGAGCAAATGAACGAATTTCTTACAAAACGATATGAGGTAGTAGAGCGGCTTCACGGCATGAAACATATCAAGCCCGGGTTTTTTCAGAATCGAAGTCATAACAGAACTCAAAACTTCTATGTTGAAAGCAACACGACGAACCCTTGTCCTATGTGCGATGGAAATCATCCCCTTAGATTTTGCTTCGAATTCAAGAAGTTGTCTGTGCGTGATAAATATAAGGTGGTCCGAGAAAATCAGCTGTGCGAAAACTGATTCTCATTCTCCCACTTAAGAAGTGACTGCTCAAGTCAAAATACGTGCGCAGTTTGCCATAGAAACCATCATTCGTTACTCCATGTGACCACTCACAATGATCAAAGCCAACAGGAGAAAAACGTATCGCAGGCATCCAACCGCCAAACACTAAGGCGATCCAGGAAACCTCAAAACCCGAAGGAAACACGAAATCCGACAGCTCAAGGAAACCATAACACATCACAAACACCCACAAACGCGACTGACAATTCTCAGTCACCCGCCAATACATACAGTCCACAGGTGCAATCCATGCACACAGTAAACGAAGGAAAAACTCTACTTCCAACAGCTCTCGTCTTAATAGAGCATTTCGGAGTACTGCATAAGGTTCGAGCTCTCATCGACCAAGGTTCTCAAAAAACTTTCATCACCTCGAAAGTGCAAAATCGTCTAAGGCTCCCCACCCGAAAGGCTCAATACGAAATTTCCGGAATGGGTGGAAAATTAATTCAAAATTCCAGCCATATTTGTTCCGTGAAGTTAGTTTCGCCGAAAAACAGAAAGTCGATTGATACCCAAGCAATCGTCCTTCCACAATTGACTAGACTTCTTCCTACCTTCACTATTGAAAAACCCGATTGGAATCAATTCGCCATGTTGGACTTGGCAGACCCCAACTGTTTCCAACAAGCCCAAATCGATATGATTATCGGCAGTGATCTGATCCCTCAGATCATGCTCAGTGGTATACATCGCAACATATGTGGAGGCCTGCTCGCGCAAAATACCATATTTGGATGGATCATAAGTGGACCCATCACTTGTGAAGTGTCAGTGTTCTCGACACAAGTGGAAGAAGTTTCTAACGAACTCCTTAGTACACAACTAAGACAGTTCTGGGAGCAAGAAGAACTGTACCACCCTGTACCGATTTCAGAAGAGGATATAGCATGCGAGGACTACTACGAAAGGACCACATATCGTGAGCCAGACGGCAGATACGTGGTGAGACTCCCCTTCAAATCAAGTTTCCCAAACTTGCATGCATTAGGCCAATCCCGTAGCTATGCCTACAGCCAGTTGATCAGTATGGAGAAAAATCTCGCCCGAAAAGGCAATCTCAAAGCCATTTACGACGAGATCTTAGAAGAATATCTTACGATGGATCACATGGAACCACCCAGCTCACAAGAAATCGCCTCAGATAGCCAATATTTCTCATTTTATTTGCCACATCATGCTGTAGTCAGACCTGACAAAACAACTACAAAGGTGCGCGTTGTTTTTAACGGCTCTAGGAATACTAGCTCTGGGTATTCCCTCAACGATGTCCTGCACGTTGGTCCCGCTCTTCAACCCGATCTAATGGCCCTGATATTACGGTGGCGATTATATCAATTCGTTTATAATGGGGATATAGAGAAGATGTACCGACAAATCCGTGTTCATCAAGATGACCAAGAGTTCCAGCGAATTCTCTTTCGCAGACCGCATAACTCAGAAGTTCAAGACTTCAGGCTGAAAACGGTTACATTCGGAGTAAACTGCGCTCCATTTCTAGCCATTAGAACCCTTCAACAATTGGCTAAGGATTCACGCAACAGGTTCCCACTCGCTGAACAAGTGCTTCTGCGAGACACTTATGTAGACGATATTTTATCAGGCAGCCATACCATTCCAGATGCTGTGAATAAATTATCAGAAGTTATAAAGACACTCGCTAGTGCTGGATTCCCACTCCGCAAGATAACGGCCAACAACCCAAAGATTCTGGAAAAAATCCCGAAGTCAGATCTCCTTGATTCCGACTTTCTAAAATTTGAGAGTACCAGTAGTACAAAAACACTAGGTATGAGATGAAACGCTCTTTCAGATACCTTTTCCTATTCAGTTGCTCCCATTAATGCTACAAAGACTGCCACGAAGCGGCAAATCTCATCAACAATCGCAAAACTGTTTGACCCGGCAGGATGGCTCTCGCCCATTATGACTCAAGCCAAATTGCTTCTTCAATCTTTATGGCTAGAAGGTACCGATTGGGATGAAGGCGTCAAGCCAGGATCGCTAGTGAAATGGAATCAAATTTTAGAGAATTTACCTCATATCTCGACCATCGAAATCCCTCGATGGGTAAAGTTTTCACCCATACATCGTCTCCAGCTTCACGGATTCTGCGACGCTTCAGAAAAGGCATACTGCGCTGCTCCGCACAACGGATCTTGACGGAAAAGTCGCCTGCCACCTCTTAGCAGCAAAAGGAAAAGTGGCACCTTTGCGAACCGTTAGTATCCCGCGGTTGGAACTCTGTGGCGCTGTCTTGCTCGCCCAGTTGGTCAAGTCCATACGAGAAAACCTTGACCTCTACTTAGAGAATACGTTCCTTTGGTCGGACTCTCAAATTGTACTTGCGTGGTTAGAAAAACCGCCTCACACCTGGAAGACGTATGTCGCTAACCGGACGTCCCAGATTATGAGCAGCGTTGATAACGCCACATGGAGGCATGTCATCAGCCGTGAAAATCCTGCAGACTTGGGTACCCGAGGTTGTAATCCTCGAGAATTGGCGTCCAACACTCTCTGGTGGAATGGCCCAGATTGGCTTCTACGCTCCGAAGAAGCCTGGCCAAAACCTACCGTTTCGACAATTTTGCCTCCCGAGCAAAGAAACATAGTTGTCAATCTCGCTATAGAAGAGCCAGCCGATGTGCTCGAACAGTTTTCATCTTTTCCCCGTGCGTTGCGCGTGCTTGCTTACGTATTTCGGTTCCTCAACCATGGGCTCGCGAAAAGAAGAAATACTCCCTGTATCTCAACAAATTCCCTCTCTCAGGTCGAAATTCAGTTTATCAAAACGAGGCTCCTTTCGTTGGCACAATCACGATATTACCCACAGGAAGTAAGCGCACTATCCGCGAGAAAGCCCTTGTCAAAGAAAAGCTCTCTCTTAACTCTCAACCCTTCTCTCGATAAAGAAGGTCTCTTGAGGGTAAACGGACGATTATCCCAATCCGGGCTCAGTTATAATGAACGCCACCCCGTAATTGTGCCCGAAAAGTCCCGATTTTGTTGCTTGTATCTGACTTTCCTCCACAAACTACTTCTGCATGCAGAAAAAAGGCTAATGTTTCGCATGGCCCGCCAAGAGTTTTACATTCCCCGGCTGAAGCCGCAGATTAAGAAATGTATCCACCTCTGCAAGGTCTGTGCGCTTCATAAACAGCGGGCTCAGTCTCAAATCATGGCTGCGCTTCCCCCAGAACGCTGTAGTTTGTCCACCCCTTTCTCGACAACTGGTGTAGACTTCGCTGGTCCATTTCAGATTAAAGCGTCTCAGCTCAGAACGGCAACCTTTCTCAAAGGTTATGTCGCGGTTTTTGTTTGCTTCTCGACCAAGGCTGTGCATCTAGAATTGTGCTCTAATCTCACAACAGAAGCATTTCGCGCAGCTTTCGCAAGATTCGTCGACAAGGGGTCTGCCTCGTAAGATTATGTCCGACAACGGCACAACCTTCGTTGGAGCACACCGAGCGCTCAGCAGAGAATTTCTGGAGTTTTCGAAAGAAGTTTCCAAGGACATTCTATCAAATTATTCCCCGCAAGGAGTTGACTGGGTATTCATCCCCCCAGGTGCCCCCCATATGGGCGGCCTTTGGGAGTCAGCTGTCAAAAGCTTCAAAACCCATTTGAAAAAGATAGCTGGCAACCATAAATTCAATTTCGAAGAGTTCTCCACGCTTCTAACCCGTATTGAGGCAGTTCTGAATTTCCGACCTTTATCTCCCCTATCACATGATCCTAATGATATTTTAGCTCTCACCCCAGCTCACTTTCTGAGAGGCGCTCCACTCACGGCGATTCCCGAACCCGACGCGGAAAACATCTCACTGGTCAACCGCTGGGAAAAGCTGAAGGCTTTACATCATCAGTTTAGCCGTAGATGGAAGGATGAATATCTTAAGGAGCTCCACAAGCGCTATAAATGGCAACATCCGCAGAAGGAGATCGAAGAAGGTCAAATGGTTGTTATCAAGGACGAGCCGCTACCCCCGCACGAATGGCGGTTAGGACGCATCATTAAAATTCATCGCGGACCCGATAGCTATGTCCGGGTCGCAGATGTCCGCACGCAGTCGGGCGTACTTACACGTCCGATTGTGAAGTTGTGTGTTTTGCCGTCCTCGTAACTAATAAATCCCTTTATTATCCCTATACAATCACTTTGCTTTCAACTCATCATATACCAACACTAAAGCCCTTTCTATTTACAGTTAACATGTCCGACGCCGAGGTCACCCGCTGTCAGATCTGCCATCGCCAACACGCACTGCGGTTTTGCAAAGGCTTCAAGGCTATGAATCCCGGGCAACGCGACGACGTGGTACGCGCACATGGCTACTGTCGCAATTGTTTGGCCCGGTCCCACATCACCGGCTGCTGTGACTCGCGGCATAGCTGCCAAAGATGCGGTATCGCCCATCACACCATGCTGCACGTCGAGGAAGGTCAGTGATTACGACCAGGCCACCTCGCGGACCATTAGGCATTCCCATGCCCGATCTTCGCACTCTCATTCCCGACAACGGCGCGAAAGTAGAAGCCGCTCCTTGCGGCGCCTGAGCAAAAGCCGCACCCCGCGGCGAGTAAGCAGAAGCCGCTCCCCGCGGCGCGGAAGCAGATACCAGACTCCGCGACGGACGAGTCGAAGCCGCACCCCGCAGCAGGAGAGCAAGAGACGTACCCAACTGAACCGCCAATCTCGGCGTGCTAGTAGAAGCCGAACCCCCTTGAACACGAAAAAGAGTCGTACGCCACAGCGGTCGACACAAGACCGGAACACATCAGCACAGCGACGCTCCGAACGGTTCGCCCGAACTCCTTCTCGTAAATGAAGTGTTGGAAGGAAAGGGCGAGATCCGTACTCGCCTCCGCGATTCGATCCTTGTCGGACCTTCGAAACGTTTTTTAATGACTGCACAAGTGCATGGCGGCCCAGGATGGCTAAATCCCTTTTAGCCAAACAGCTGTATCGTGTGTAGGGGCCTTTAGGACTGCCTTTTCCGATTCGAAACACACATCCCATCCCTAATTATCTCCGATTGGTTTTTTTGCTTATTAAAAACAATATATGTATATCTCTGCGGTTACATTAAATCGTTTAATTTTTGCTTTATTTTGAATTTATATTGTGAACTAATAATAACGCGAATAAGTGAATTGCGAGTTTTTAAAATAAATATATTCGTGAATATAGACAATATACCACTGGAGTTAAACACTTAGAAACAATTTTTTCCATCTTTGCAATCTCGGCTATGAATTATAGAACTAAAAAATGCTAAACATATTTTTGTATGAAATTAGGCATCTCATATAACTTTTTGATAAACCTACTGGTTTAACGGTTATTCAAACTTAAAGTTAAATGTATGTCATTATAACAATTTTTTCTCCTATTTCAAGTAAAATAATTTTCAACTATCCAAAAAAGAAGTCATTTAAAAATTGAAATTGTAAAGTTTAATAAGTCTTGCAAATTAATTTTTCTAAGAATCCCCGCATTTCGGGGAAAAAATTATTAAAATCCTTTCTACTGAATTGTTTTATAATTTTTTCACTAAAAATTATTTTAATAACTTTTTTTAATTTTTTTTTTTAATTTTGCAATATTTAGGGATAATTTTAATTATTTTACCTAAAATAGGAGAAAAAACTGTAATAATGGCATACACTTAACTTTAAGTTTGAATACCCGTAGGGGTAAAACGATACCATGGAAATATCGATACCTGTACTTGGAAGTAACATCGAAAGAAAGTATCGATACCTACTAAGTATCGGGCTGAAAGTATCGATATCTACTTATATCGATATTTGTACATATATAAAAATTGTTTATAAAAAAACGCTATCACATATATCTGGATTTTTATTAACTTAACTTTGTTTGATTTTAGAAGAATGGTACTTAATCTTTTGTTTTACTAGGATGGCATCCCAAAAAACAAGGAAAACGTGCAAAGTCCGGTAAGTTGTTTTGTAACAAGTAATTATTAGCAAAAAAAAAAACCGACTTCAACTCTCATATAAAAAAAAATGTATATATATATATATCTCATGATCCAATTATCGGATCTTAACCAGATTAGTGACCACCTCTGAGACACTACCTTTTCGATGCAAAAAGAATTATCGAAATCGGTTGACGTGGACCAAAGTTATGCGGTAACATACATAAAAAAAAAAAAATATTCCGACGAACTGATAACCTTCTCCTTTTTTGGAAGTCGGTTAAAAACCCCACAGAATTTTGTTAACAGAATTTGCTTCTTTTTTATGCACGTATTTTATTTGTTATACATAATTATTAATTTTGTACAACGAGAAAGCGATTGAGATAATAGTTATGCTATAATTTATTTCATCGAAATTAACTAATTAATAAAAGTTATCTGTATTATAACACTGGTCAACAGTATTTTTTCAGAGTAACAATGGTATATTTCTGAAAGAAGTAATAATCTTGATAATTGTTGGAGGACAAAGTTATAGTGTAGTGCCGACATTTATATGGCTAGCTTAGAGTGAAAAGTTGCTAGGTCCATTTGTAAAAGTTTTACAGGAGAAAAGCAACCTTTCAAAACATTTCCTTCAAGAATTTTGCAAAAGGTTGCGTTGCAAATTAAATTATTTAGAATTTTTTGTGAGCTTATCGAATTTTCTGTGCCTCTTTTGGACTTAGTAAATTTGCCTTAAATTCAATATAAACGGGAAGAAATAAAACAAGCACGTTGGTTAATCCTTTTGGAGACGTTGCGTTTTTAATTTACCTTGCTTCCTATAGCTGAATATGAGTTTTCACAAAAAGTGGACTTATATTAGATGATAATGAGTCTTTCTTTGTAGGACTTTCTTTTCGTTGGCAACTAAACTGCCAAAAATGTTTAACTATAACCAATAATAATTGGATTAAAAAATAAAAGTCCGGGAATAAAATTGTCACTGAATCGGGCTTCGATACAAGTACTTTCTTCCGATACCTACTTAGTTCTCGGCTCAAAAGTATCGATACCAAAACTGCTTGGTATCGGAGGAAAAGTATCGAGTATATATGTACTTGTATTTACTAAAAAAATTCCTAAAAAAATATGTAAATCATTTTTTAGTTCGATAATTTATAGTCGAGAAAACAAATTCCGAAGTTGAAAACTATTTTTTCTAAGTACATAATTTAATAGAAAATAGAAGTCCGCAATGCGCCACCTTTTAATCTTAATATTAAGAGTTGCGCTTTTAACAGGCATCTACAAGCTGAATAAACTAAAATCTATGGAATTGCAATTCATTCATATTGCAGTCGCAGTCATTTTTACAAAAATTAAAAAATAAGAGATCATCTTAACACTTCCATAAAGCATTTATACATATACACATACATATGTGTAGTAATATTAGTATGCCACAACATATGTAAATCTGTATTCGTGGCATTCCCTTTATTCTTTAAACGACAAGGAATTTGTGGATGAGACTTACAGGCCTATTCTGCGTTGGTAACAAAAATTTTGTTACCGGTTAGTAAAGTTACTGTCAATTTTTAAACCCTTTTCGTATTCTCCACACTCTTGTAACCGGTAAATTTTGTTACCATCTCATGAGCAGGTAACAAAATATTGCCCCGTGAAATATGCAACACCAGAATTTCAACAAAACTCCATAGCTGAATTGCTGAATAAATTAAAACGTTACCAAGGTAAATAGAATCGCGGTTGCAAGAAGTGGTGACAATTGTTGGTAACAAAATTAGCTTGTTACAAGCAGAATAGGCCTGTTAATAAGAATATTGACTTGCTAGTATCGGAACTATTTCTTGCACGTTTGTTTGCCAAAAGTTGTTCAACGGCTCAGCACCAGTGAGTCATTCGCAATCGTATGCTGCGAATGCTGATTTATACTAAAGCCAGCCTTTCGACATAAGCTACTTTTCCATACGAACACAGATATATACTTATGTACATATATACACTTAGGTCTTTTTTTATGCTGTACATGCGTTCCTCAGAAAGCCGCATAAAAAAGTTCTTTACTTTCATACAAAAACAGAGGATGCGTTCTAGCATTTTCAAAAACCGTATAAATTCAGATACTCCATGTAAAAAATTCTAAAAAACCGCATACAAAAATCCAGTGAGGCAATATTAAGCAAAAACATCATTTGTAGGGTTGCATTTTATAATACTTTTATGCCATTACAGTGTCTGAATGTCGTTTTATTTTAATTTGGTCGTAAATTAAATTATATCCGGGGGTCCAGAGTTCCCAGGGCTTGGTCCCGGGATTCCGGGACTCAAAAAAGGGCTCTGGACTCCCGGGATTCGAGATCCTGAATCCCGGTACTAAATGCCTTAGTATATATTCATATACTTATACACATGTGGTTTACACATTGCGAATGAGCCTAAGTAGTTATCGGTAAAAAGGGCAAAGGCACACGCGCTTGACATTCATGTTATGCGCATAAATGTATTGGCATAAATCATGCACTCGAGCGATAGTTGCACTTGAGTCGCATTATTTGTGTTTCTAATGTATATGTACATGTACAAAGCAGGGTTGTTGCGAATATTCGCATTCGCATTCGCAACCGCGGAGCTTCCGCATTCATTTTAATATTCGCATTCGCTTTCGCATTCGCAAAAATCAATGCGGAGCTTTTGAGAATGCGAATGTTGTGCAAGTGCACCGATAAAACGTATATCTGGCAAACAAAATGACAATTTGTAGCCAATATTTATTGCCTTTGGTCGTGGGGTATTTCTTTAACAAAACTGGTCAACTTTGATAGAAATGTCTTTAAACATATTATTTCTTAAGCTATATAACCGAGCTATCAATGGGCAGTCACACAAGTTCCCACTTCTACTTGACCTTTGACGTATGTCAAAGAGAACAGAGTCCTTTTTTCCCCGTTTTCTGTGCTTTAAATACCTGCATTTTGATTTGCTTTTGATGTTACATACCGTTACATACCAGCAAATTTGTTATTTTATAGGAGAAGCAAAAAACATTACAAAAATCAAATCACTCATACGGATAGGGCATTTTAAAAAGTGGCATAACTCCGTTGGTTTTGGTACTAACACTTTCAAATTTTTAGTGAAGGTGTATTTTAATATCCTACCAAAAGCTGTGAAAAACGCAGTTTCGAAAAAAGTTTTGGTTATGGCCTTTGTGAATTAAAGTAACGATATATTCGTTTCAATAATTTCAAATAGGGCTCTCTGGGAAATTTATTTTTAGCAAAAATTTAAAAACAGTAATGTTTTTTACTTGTCGGGCAATATTTTTTTCATAGAGATATACATTGGATCCTTGGCTAAAAACTTCTGTGGTAGAACTCTGCCTCTATGTCTTCCTTCTTTGCTATTTAAAGTCAAAGAGTAAGCTCCTTCAATAGGGCTTTCCAGCAGCAATGGTCAACGTCTGGCTATAAAGAGAAAAGGCTATTGGTCTGACCTTTAATTAGGTAAGAATTACGTAACTATCTGAGACCCTCATCATCCGTGATTCCAATAATTCAAATGCTTATAAAAAAAGGGGTGTTTAAAAAAACATAACAATATTGAATATTCTGATCCGATTCGGCTGACAGAGACGACTTTGGAAACAGAATTTTGTTCAAAATATTCAATCCTGCAAAATAACAATTTATTTTCCATATCCACATATTTAGCTCGCAATAAGCACAAATTTTTCAAACCAGTCGCAGAAGAAAGTATTAAAAATCTATTACAAAATCTAAATTCAAAAAAACGCTGATGGCGTTACAGGTTCCCCAAATTCTGAAACAGCCAAAGGAATGAGAATGAAGAATTCTTTTTAAAAAGCTTTAGAAAAACCTGAGACATATGGTTTGGCTTGTAAGCGCTGTTTAAACAACGATCTCGCCATTATGCTAGTTTCTTCAAGTAAAGATGAAAATCCGGAGGATACATCCGAAATTTTCGGCGCCGATGCAATTCTCATTACTTTTTATTATTACAAGTACTAAATAAAGTAAACATTATTAAATATTACTAACTCTTACATTTTTTCATTTACCTAAGTAACTTAATTTACATGCCTAATTGTTTCTTAAAAATACTTGACAACCGCATTCGCTTCGCATCCGGGGATGTTACCTGTTAGATATCCGCATTCGCATCCGCGATGTCTAAAATTCCACATTCGCAACATCCTTAGTACAAAGAGATCAAAAACGACATATGTGCATACATATGTACATTAGACTGCATCACTCCCCATACAAAAAAAAAGTCGGTACTATTTTTCCATTGGAATTATAAAATCTACTATATTTTAAGACGCCCACCAAAATATTTCGGAAAAATATTAAGATTTAAGTGAGCTGGACCGATTTGAAAATACCTCCAAAAATGGTTTTTTTTATGAATAAAAATAGTTCTTTAAAGATTTTTTTTGAAAAAATCTCCTCAAATGACAAAACGGTTTAAGCTTAAAATATTTGCATAAAAATATTTAAAAAAAATTTAAAAAAATTTTAACGGAATCGTAATGATGCTGTTTTTAACATTTTTCAAAGATTGGTATAAGAAAAACTTGAATAACTGAACCTAAACTCTTCCGATTTAGACTAAGGAGGTGTCATTGGAAAGGTATTTTCTCACTCTTTTCATGTATTTGCTAATAAACTTATTCAAAGGATGGAAGAGAAAGGTAGGAGAAACGAACCTCATTCAAAGTTGAATTAGAATGTTTTGGTATTCGAAAAAAAATATGGGACACGAATCACGTTTCTTTTGGCCAGAAATAAAAACGGTGTGAAAATACCTTTCTACTGAGATCCCATAAGTCTAAATCAGAAAATTTTTTACCCAGTTATTCAAGTTTTTCGTAAATCAATCTTTGAAGAAAGTAAAAAAACAGCATCAAAAATCTCATTCTTACGATTCCGTTGAAAAGATTTTTAAATATTTTTATGCAGATTTTTTAAGCTTATTCTAATTTGTCATCTGAGGGGACTTTTTTCAAAAAGTTTTTTAAGAAACTATTTTTATTCATAAAAAACTTCATTTTTGGAGGTATTTTCAAATCGGTCCAGCTCACTTAAATCTTAATATTTTTACGAAATATTTTGGTGGACGTCTTAAAATATAATAAATTTAGTGATCCCGGCGGAAAAACCGCAACTTTTTTTGGTGATGCAGTCTAATGTACATATGTAAGAAAGATGTACACCCGAATAATTAGATGAAAACTTGTAAATAAAAAATATGCATGTGTACCAACCTACACACACATACGCACATTTGTACATACAAACATGCAGCGTAGAATTAAGTCTAAATGTAAGA
Source organism: Rhagoletis pomonella (assembly GCF_013731165.1). Lineage (NCBI taxonomy): Eukaryota > Metazoa > Arthropoda > Insecta > Diptera > Tephritidae > Rhagoletis > Rhagoletis pomonella. Next base: position 91,981,495 of record NW_023458556.1, on the reverse strand, counting down.
TTTGTATTATAAATAAACGCCACTTAAACCAGCAGAGCAGTTATTGTTTTTGTTCTCCTAGGAACATCGGTGACTCCTGAGTCGAACGCGCGAGTAAAACAAAAAAAAAGTTATTAAAAATTAAAGTTTTTAGAAACATAAATTTTACATAAAAAAATGAATACAATTATTTTCAGCCAGCAAGCTTTAAAACGCTTTAGCGAACCTCAAATCAAAACCAATGACTAGGAGACAGGTCGATGATTGGACTCTGCTTGTAACTCACCCGTCCCAAGTGCTGGAAGAAAATTACAGGAAACTTAGGGAACCGTCGGCAACAATGTCGCGGAACCCATATTTCGCAGAAAAATATGTCCTAACATGTCAGTTGCTTAAGCAAACGTCAAGCTGTGAGGTTGTACTTTATTGTGCTCAGATTTTGGCTTTCTACTTACTAAGTTCATTATGCTAATTCTGTGTTAAAGTAGTGATAAAAAGTGCTTATGAGCATCAGAGTGTGAAATATTTGAAGCTAAGTGAAAGTTATTTGTTTTATATTAAAGTAAATTTAATTAAATTTCACTAGCATACATTCTAATTTTGCCGAGTCATTTGTTGCTATCATTGTTGTTGTATCCTTTGTAGTTAACTTTCATTTTGTTTTTGCACATTTGTTCTACTCTTTTTGTTTACTTCTTCTAGTAATTCTTGTCACAGCTGTTTGCCTTGCGTTTATTAAGTGTCATAATTACAGTGATACTCAAACTGTTCGCTACATTTATTTAAAGCTATTTACATCAGCTCCTTAATTGTTATAATTTATTTTGTTTGTCTTTAATTAACGAGTGTATTACATAAATCTTTCAATATGAAGTGTGATCTTGATACTTGCCAAATTAAAAGCGATTCTGAACGCTACTTATCGTGCTGGCTGTGGGATGGTATTTACCATCTGAAATGTGCTGGTTTGACGGGAAGAATTCTGGACGCTATAAATGATGGCAAGGGCCTTCGCTGGTCTTGCGTAAAGTGCAGGTCAACCGAAGTTCATCTTTTCAAGCTAATTAGGCAAACCAGAAATGGTTTTACAGAAATAGGAAGGGAATTGTCGGTACTGACAGAAAAATTTAAGCATTATGAAAATATGTTTAAATCATTCAAATGCTTAGATACCTTGCAATCTGTTAAGGATATCCGTGTGTCTAAACGTAAGCGTCTTCATAGTCCATCTAAGGAAATTGCTGCCGTTGCACGTCAGAATAATCTTCCGACGGACTTAATTAATTTATCCTCTCCGTGTCCTCCAGCATCAGAATCCTCAGCCTCAAAAGACCGTGTAACGAAATCTGCTTCCGATAATAAAGAGCCTGAAGTATCTTCCCCTTCCCCCATTGAAGTGGTGGCATCATCTTCAAAGCCTCCACCGCCTTCCCTATCCTCAACTACTAACGCAGAAACTCAACCCCCTCCGCCGGTAGTCCAGTCTGATACGAGGAAACTAGTTGTGGTTCCGCCAAAGAACTCAATCTTTGTTTCTAGATTTTCGAGAGACACTACCGAAGCCGATATAAACCTTTACATCTCATCAAAAATTCCAACTGTCGACTTAAGCATCAGAAAATTTAATTTTAATTACGAAAGAAATATTGCTTCATTTAAAATTGACGTAAATTTAGATAATTTTAATGCGCTGCGTAGTAGTTCTTTTTGGCCCCCCGGAGCTTTCGTTCGTGAATTCGAATATAGGCCCAAAAAAGTAAATAACTTAGCTAATATTCCCCGTCATAACACTGAATCAAAAAACTAATTATTAAATCTGCTTTAAGTATTTATTACCAAAATGTAAGAAGCTTAAATACTAAATTAACGAACTTATACTTTAAAGGCCTTGAATGTAATTATAATATTCTTTCTTTTACTGAAACTTGGCTGAAACCTCACATTTTCAATTCAGAGATTCTTCCAAATAATTATCATATCTAAAGACAAGATAGGGAGGACAGAATCGGCGGTAGCGTACTCTTCGCTGTAGACTCTTCAATACCATCTGAAGAAGTTAGTCTTCCACACATTGATTCAGTAGAGTTCAAATGCATTCGTGTACAGGCTGGAAAAGGATCTATTTACTTAGCTCTGTGCTATATCCCTCCCCGATCTGACACATTGGTGTATTTACGACTCATCTCTTTACTGAAATCAGTTAATTTACTAACTAAACCTTCTGATTCAATTATTATGTTGGGTGATTTCAATTTACCAAGCATATCATGGAACATCATTGACAATGATATCATACCTTTCGCGTCTAGTGCGTGCAACAACGTATTTTTTAGAGGAGATGGCTGAACTCTGCCTAACTCAGGTTAATGTACTTCACAATAAGTTTGGTAGAGTATTAGATCTTGTTTATGTTGATGATGCATCTAAGTCCGTTGTAAATAAGTGTGATCCACTAGTTTTGCCCGAAGATGTCTACCACCCTGCTATGGAGGTATCTTACGAAGTTATAAGTGATGGTCAAAATTGCAGTACCCAAGCATACGAGCCAAATATTCGCTTTGATTTTTCGAAAGCCAACTTTAAAATGCTTAACAAAGAACTGTCTAAATTGTCGTGGCCTGCATTTAAAGAAAATATTGAACAAAGCGTTGCACTTTTTAACTTTACTTTACATAAATTATTTGAAAAGCATGTGCCTAAACGTATGTATGTTCCTGAAGAGCAAACACAGTTATGGTTCATATATAACCCCAAATCATTTTATGACTTCGTAAACTCCAAGCGAAATGTACGTGGGTTTCTTTCCGCCATGAAGTATCAAAATACCGTCTCTAGTTATAATCAAACAATTTCTAACATGTTCGCTCAGTTTTTTAAATCCAATTATTCCATTAACTCACATGCTAACATTGACTATCCTTTTAAACTATGTCCAATGAACTCAATAAATATCCCAGTAATATCTCCCGATGATGTAGTAGTTTATCTGAAATCCTTAAAGCGGTCCTTCAGTTATGGTCCTGACCAGATCCCTACTTGTATTCTTATAAATTGTTCTGATTATCTCTATGAGCGGTTAACAGCGTTATTTAATTTATCTCTTAAAGAGGGCGTTTTTCCAACTATATGGAAGGAATCGTTCATAACCCCGTTACATAAAAGCGGTAGCAGATCTTCAGTGGAGAACTACCGGGGCATAGCTAAGCTTTCTGCAATTCCTAAATTATTTGAAGCAATTATAACAAATCAGTTGACGCATTCTATCTCCTCTAGCATTTCATATAGTCAACGTGGATTTTGCAAGGGCAAATCAACTTCTACAAATTTACTCGAATTAACATCCTATATCTCAAAAGCATTTAGTGAAAGCAGAACTGTTGATGTTATATATACTGACTTCAGTAAAGCATTTGACAAAGTGTGCCACTCGTTGCTCATCTACAAACTTGATCTTCTTGGTCTTCCACCTAATTTTCTACGTTGGATCTCTTCATACCTCTATGATAGATCATAAAGGGTAATGTTTAAAAATAATATCTCTGACGTCATTGATGGTACTTCAGGAGTCCCTCAAGGTAGCCACCTAGGCCCGGTTCTGTTCTTGCTTTTTATAAACGATATTTCTACAGATATACAATTTTCCAAAATTTTAATGTATGCAGATGATGTAAAGCTTTATAAATCGTACGTTTCAATTAAAGAAAGGTCTTTGCTACAATCAGACTTAGACAGCATGGCTTACTGGTGTCAAGTAAATCTTATGCCTCTAAATCTTAAGAAATGTAAAGTAATGAGCTTCTCGCGAAGAGCTGTTCATCCCACTTCCTATACAATAGGTAACCATAACCTGGAACAGGTATACAATTTTGTGGACCTTGGTATCACAATGGATCCTAAGCTTAATTTTAATCTTCAAATTAATGTGACAGTCAACAAGGCTAAAGGTGTACTTGCATTTGTGAAACGATGGTCAAAAGAATTTTGTGACCCTTATATCACTAAAACCCTGTTTACAACATTAGTTAGGCCAATTCTGGAATACGGTTCGGTGGTTTGGAATCCAAGGTATCAAATTTACTCAGACAAGATAGA
>NW_023458556.1:91974149-91977324 GCF_013731165.1 Rhagoletis pomonella | reverse complement strand
TCGTTGTAAAGCTCATACAGCTCATCGTTCCATCGTCTGCGGTACTCGCCGTCGCCAACGCGTAAAGGACCGTAAATCTTCCTCAAAATCTTTCTCTCAAACACCCCAAGAGCCGCCTCATCGGATGTTGTCATTGTCCATGCTTCTGCGCCATATACCAGCACGGGCATGATGAGTGACTTATAGAGCGTGGTTTTCGTACGTCGAGAGAGGACTTTACTCCTGAATTGCCTACTCAGTCCAAAGTAGCACTTGTTGGCAAGAGTGATTCTACGTTGGATTTCAATGCTGACATTATTATCGGTGTTAATGCTGGTTCCCAAGTAAACGAAATTCTCTACTTTCTCGAAATTGTAACTGTCAACAGTGACGTGGGTGCCAAGGCGCGAATGTGCTGACTGTTTGTTTGATGACAGGAGATACTTCGTCTTGTCCTCGTTTACCACCAGACCCATGCGCTTTGCTTCCCTATCCAACTTGGAAAAGGCAGAACAGACTTCGCGGTTTTTGTTACCGATGATGTCGATGTCATCGGCATAAGCCAGCAATTGCACGCTCTTGTAGTAAATTGTTCCTGAGCGGTTCAGTTCTGCAGCTCTTATTATCTTCTCCAACATCAGATTAAAGAAGTCACATGAAAGGGAGTCGCCCTGTCTGAAACCCCGTTTTGTGGCGAACGGCTCGGAGAGGTCTTTTCCAATTCTGACGGAGCTGGTGGTATTGCTCAACGTCATTTTACACAGCCGTATGAGTTTTGAGGGGATGCCAAATTCAGACATAGCGGCGTATAGGCAACTCCTTTTAGTGCTGTCAAAAGCGGCTTTAAAGTCGACAAATAGGTGGTGAGTGTCGATCCTTTTCTCGCGGGTCTTTTCCAAGATTTGGCGTATTGTGAATACCTGGTCTATGGTGGATTTGCCAGGTCTAAAGCCACACTGATAAGGCCCAATCAGTTCATTGACGGTGGGCTTCAGTCTTTCACACAATACGCTCGATAAGACCTTGTAACCTATGCTTAGAAGGCTGATCCCGCGGTAGTTGGCGCGAATGGCGGGGTCACCTTTCTTGTGGATTGGGCAGAGCACACTTAAATTCCAGTCGTCGGGCATGCGTTCATCTGACCATATTCTGCACAAGAGTTGATGCATGCACCTTATCAACTCCTCGCCGCCGTACTTGAATAGCTCAGCTGGCAGGCTGTCAGCTCCAGCGGCTTTGTTGTTTTTCAGCCGCGTTATTGCTATACGTACCTCGTCATAGTCAGGCGGTGGAACGTCGACTCCGTCATCATCGACTGCGGGCTCGGGTTCTTCTTCTCCACAACTTTCCGTGCTGCTACCATTTAGTAGGGCGGAAAAGTGTTCCCTCCATAATTTAAGTACGCTCTGGACATCAGTTACTAGGTCGCCATTATTGTTCTTACAGGAGTACGCCCCGGTGTTGAAACCTTCCGTAAGTCGCCTAACTCTCTGGTAAAATTTTCGGGCATTGTTCCTGTCGGCCAGCTTTTCAACCTCTTCGCACTCACTTATTTCGGCCTCTCTCTTCTTATTGCGGCAAATACGTCTCGCTTCCCTCTTCAGATCCCTATAGCGGTCCCACATAGCGCGCGTTGCGCCCGATCGCAGCGTGGCCCTGTAGGCGGCATCTTTTTTCTCTGCACCTTCCTGACACTTCTCATCGTACCAGTTGTTCTTTCGGGCTCGGTGAAATCCGACTACTTCTTCAGCGGCGGTACTTGATGAGCGGTAAATGTGGTTCCACTGCTCGCATATGTCGGTTTTTGAGGAGTGCTCTCTGAGAGCAGGTGTGAGGGTCGAGTAGCGAAAGCGCTGGCTGTCTGTTGATTGCAGATTTTCGACGTTAAGCTTTCCTTGCATATTTGGGCGCACATTTTTTGCTGCACAGAGGCGGGTGCGTATCTTGGCTGCAACAAGATAGTGGTCCGAGTCGATGTTTGGGCCTCGGAGTGTGCGTACGTCTAAAACACTGGAAACGTGCCTTCCGTCTATCACAACATGATCGATTTGGTTTCTCGTTTTTCGATCCGGAGACAGCCACGTAGCTTGACGGATCTTTTTATGCTTGAACCTAGTACTGCATACTACCATGTTTCGGGCCCCGGCGAAGTCGATCAGCCTCAATCCGTTGTCGGACGTTTCGTCGTGGAGGCTGAATTTTCCGACGGTGGTTCCAAAGATCCCTTCCTTGCCCACCCTGGCATTGAAGTCGCCAAGCACGATTTTGATATCATGACGGGGCAGCGCTCGTACGTGTGCTCCAAGCGCTCATAGAAGAGATCCTTGGATGCTTCATCCTTCTCTTCCGTCGGAGCATGGGCGCAGATGAGCGAGATGTTGAAGAATATCGCTTTGATGCGGATTATGCCTAGACGCGAGTCTCTCTCCCACCACAAATCCAACTCCGAATTTGCGCTCCTTTACATGGCAGCTGTAGTAGACGTCGCAAGGCCCCAGACATTGCTTGCCTTGCCCCGACCACCGCATTTCTTGGATGGCGGTGATGTCAGCTTTTGCCCTTACGAGGACATCAACCAGTCGGGCAGAGGCACCTTCCCCATTAAGGGTCCGGACATTCCAGGTGCATGCCCTCAAATCGTAGTCCTTTAAACGTTTGCCGTGGTCGTCATCATAAGGGGAGGTCTCATCCGAGGCTTTGCCTTGCTTCTTCACTGGAAGTGGTTTTTAGGTGGCGGGTCCCAAACCCAGCGCACAACCCATTGCTGGGACGGGGGTGGTTTCGCAACTAAATACACGTTTATATTGCGAGCCGCTTGCTCCAAGCAGACACCCGCTTGCAGCCGCACCTACTGGTGAACAGACGCCGCAGACTTCAGTGATCCCTTAAACCGAATAAGTCGGAGTGGCCCCACCGAAGCTCCCTCTCTTTCTGCCGTGACCCAAGGCTCCACTCGGATTGGTTACCGCATCTCGCACATGGGTTGCTCACGTTGCCCAGAGTGCGCGAACGAGGACGCAAGAGTCGGGATTGAGTATAGCTATGCAACTGTAACTGCATACCCAGCGCAACGACTGTACCCCATTGCACTCCAAATTTTAATAACTATTCTAGTGAAATAAAGCGTAACTAACATTTGCAAAATATCCTTTGAAATCTTTATCTCTTAAGATTTTGACTATATATTTGCCTATAA
>NW_023458556.1:91970337-91974049 GCF_013731165.1 Rhagoletis pomonella | reverse complement strand
AAAATTGCAAATTAGTATGCAGATTTATTGAATTTTCCTCAGTTTTTTCACAAAGTTAACACATTTGATTTTTATGTGTTTTAGTGTAGTATGAACTATGTTTTTATAAAAAATTATCGGAAATAAATTAAAAATTTTGCATATATGTAATGCGAAAATTTACTGTGCCAAAACTTTTGTTCGACACTGTACATATAAAAAAATACATACAGTAACTTCTCCCGTTACAATAGTAAAAAATATGTAATTTGCTTTGTAGTGCAATCTTGCGGTTCTTTAAATAAAAAATAGATATCAGAAATTAATTTTTCGTATCAATAAGCTCCCAAGCACAGGTTTGTATTAAAAAAAATATATCCGTAACACATTATTAAATATTAATCTGCATATTTTATCAATTCGTCGGAATATGTTTTTATGTATGTTACCGCGTAACTTTGGACTACGTTATCCGTCTTCTATAATTCTTTTTGAAAGGAAAGGTGGTTCCTCAGAGCTAGTCTCCTACTAATTGAGTGTAGATCCGATAATTAGGCCATGAAGAAAATAACGGTACTTTTAAATTTGTATATGAGAATTGAAGTCGGTTTTGTTTTTTTGTTTAAATTTTACTCCAGTGTCCACAGCTTCTATAAAAGAGTCGTAGGCCATATTTTTTTGTTAGTTCAATTGTGGAACATTTGTATGAACTGCTTCGGCTAATACTTCGGCTTTTGTTCGCTTTTTATATCGAGGCTGAGTGCATTGTTCGATGGGGTGATATCATTGCCAAACATGATAGTACTTTGTTTGCCATCAATAAACACTATCTTGACGGATTACAGTATTCCACATTGATGCGAGCCTCAAAAGTTTTGAACAATATTTGCGAGTATGGCTTTTAGTTTTTACCGCTCAGGTAGGTGGCAGGCCTATAGAGAATATTCCTTAATCAATAATTTTTCAAATACTTTTCGCTCGACACCTATATTATAATACATACTTTATCTTATTAACTTAATTGAATTAAATTTTCGAAATTGGTGGCAACTCGACTCAAAAATATTTTCAGTAGTAAGCCTTCTTAAACCCTTTTAATTTGATACCCATATTGCAATATTTAATTTATCTTATCAATTTTATTTAACTAAATTTAGAAACAGGTGGCAACCCCCATCAAAAATATTTTTGCCTGTAAGCCTTCATAACCTCTTTCTTTTGACACCCATATTGCAATATCTAATTTATGCAATTAATTTATTTATATTGGGATTTTTAAACAGGTGGCAACTCTCTATTTTTCTGGTTTTAACAATCCGGATATTATAAAAAACAAACCAAAAAAATAAAAATTCAAATCGGTCAAGCTGTTTTCAAGTCTTAGCGAGGCTAACGGACAGCAATCCAATTTTATATATAAGATATCTTCTTTTAAAAATGCGCAGGCTCGAAATTGACTTTAGAGCTATGGTCTGGAGGAATTTTTTTCTTAGAATTTTATGAAGAATCCGAATATGCTAGGAACAATGTCGAAAAAAATCGATCCATACAAATTGACCCGCCCTAACCTATATATATTTATATGCATCTGTCTACATATGTAGTTCAATCATAAATTCAAAAACTTGTTAATTGCATGAAACACTTAAATCTTAAAAGTATGAAAATTTAATGAGAATGAAATTCACGGTTTGCGGCGAGATCCACGGCACTTATAGTAAGGAATCAGAAACGATGTTGATTAATACGAGCATAGTTGCTATTTAAAATAGGGCTGTGCGATTAATTGATTACTCAAAACTTTAATTAATCATAAAGTAAATAACTCAGTTATTCGATTAATTAGAAGTTATGATTGCTCAAAAGTTCAGTTACTCGAGTAATCAAGATTTTTGATTAACAAAAAACAAAAATATTTGAGTAATTTGCTTTATGATTAATCAACATTTCGAGTAAAATGAGTAATCAACATTTCAACTCTTTACATATGTATAAAGTAGTTAAAGTTCCTTGATACTTTGAAAACAACGTTTCTGTTTTCAAAAATTAAAACGAAAATTTTTTTTCATATACAGAATGTAAAAAAGAAAATAAGCATTTTCCAGAGCAAACTCTTTTAACGAGCAAAATTATTTTTTTGAGTAATCATATTTCAAGTAACTCGATTAATCATCGTTTTGAGTAATCAAAATCTTGATTACTCGAGTAATTGATTAACCGAATAATTGATTAACCAACTTGCTCGAGTAATCGAATAATCGCACAGCCCTAATTTAAAATAAAGTTAATAAATAAAAATATTTTTTTCAGGTCGCCCTAATGTGTGGGCCTACTTATGATAAGCTCAAAATCTTTGGAAATTCACTTTTTTTTAAAGTTAATTAATTTTTTATATCTTTGCGTTGTGGCAATCCACAATAAGGGAAAAAACTATAAAACTTAAAATTAATGTGCCTTACTCGCACCGGCTGCACTGCATCGCTGATGTTGTGTTGTAGTTGTACTGCGCTCTGGTAACATGATGTGTACCTCTTCTCCCACGCCGCTGTCTGGTGTTGCTATGCGGGTGTTATGCGTTTGGTGTGGGGCTCATTAACGGTGCGTATGTGTGTGTGTTTGTGAAGTGGCGTGGCTTTTTATTTGATGGTAATGGCGTTATTCGTTGTCTTCGGTGCAGTTATTGTAAGTACATATGTACGTAGCAGTACTTTTGTTCAGTTCGCGAAGTTCCCGTTCTTCGCTAGCGTACCCAACGAGGTATAGTTGAAGTAAAAATTAAAGGCGTCATACGGGTGTATATACGCAGCGGTACTTTTGTGTACACGGTCGCCATTTAATGTAGTAACGCGTTTATGTACGCAAAGCACTCACCCACACGCTGATGGTACCCGGTTTATGTGGTTGCTTACCCACATGAAGGTAGAGTTCCAAAAAACGCCGCTATACGCTTCTTTTAACACGATGAGCCGCTGCCTCGTGCCCAGTCAGAGTGCAGCGAAAAACGTACCACTCCCTCGCAGCAATTCCGCTTGTTGGTAGCGCAGTCTTATAATTAAAAAAAACCCCGACACGAGCTAGAACAAGGAAGCGCTAATACTTTTAATTAATAAGCACTCGCGGGACTACTTCTCGGTTAAAATATAAAAAAGACTTTTTATTTAGTTTTAATTAAATTTTACTTTAATTTAATTTCTCTAGCATAAATGATGAACCGTCGGGTTAAAGTGTCGAGTAGCGAATGAATGCTTTCTTGAAGCCAGCCTACGATACACCTTCTAAAAACGAATGTGGATCGTAAGCTCGCCAGTGTTGACAACACACGCGATGTAATTTTATTATTTTGGGGAACATAAGTGTTGCCATATAAGCTGTTACCACATCGCGTGTGGTGCCATTACAATGCGCTAAAAATGTACACAGAGCTTTTATTTACCTTTCAGCAAAGGCTGGAGCAAATTTTTGTTATAATTTGTTAAAAAACCTAAGGTGAAATCGCCCTTGCCCATTAGATTAGCATGTGCTACGAAATAGTTTTTCGCATTTTCTGACGAACGTATTATTTTGAGTTGTGACTCTTTTGAAGACGGTGTGCGATATGTGTAAGCGCCAATCTTTTATTATTATTGTTATTATTATTATTATAAACTCTTCATAGTCTGGTGTAGACTTGTATCAGATTCTATAGAATTGTAGTGTTATGAGCACAATCACATATAATGGGCAGATAATTTAT
>NW_023458556.1:91967210-91970237 GCF_013731165.1 Rhagoletis pomonella | reverse complement strand
CCCTAGAATACGATTTTCACAGAGCAATGAGCGATTTTTAAATCGACACGCCCTAATATATATATATAAATTAGATATATGCGCGCTGCAATTTTACTTGTTGTCATCTCCTGTTCACGGTAAGCTAGCCCCCGTCCCTTTTCTACCTCTGTCAAAGGCTTTCCACGTATTAAACATACAAATAAATGGAAAATATAAAATATACCTTCCTTGAGCGAAAATCAGCTTAAATTTAAATTTTTTACGATCTTTGTCACTTGCGAGCTAATGGCTTTATAAATATTTCGCACTGAAAAACAAATGGTCACACAGCGCAGAATACATGCAAGCACATTTATAGCATATACAGGTATATTCTGCACGTTACCGAAGATTTTGTAACCAGACAATTTTATTACCGAAAAACGTTACCAGTTCTTGTCACGACGATTCTAGATACGTTGATAATGCAGTTAAAATATTCAGCAATTCAGCTATGAAGAATTCTGGAAGTTCTGGCATTGTATATTTCACGGAGCAGTACTTTATGACCAGCTTATGAGATGGTCAAAAAATTTACCGGTTACAAGGGTTTAAAAATTGCCAGGCACTTTATTAACCGGTTACAAAATGTTTGTTACCAGCGCAGAATAGACCTGATATTTAGTACCGCAATAAAACATGCATTGATCATTTGATAATGTAGCCAGAGACTGACGTTATCTTCTATGAAAACTGTGTTGTTAACGAAGTTTTAATTTTGGCTTCAAAATGAATTCGATTAGTGTACATTAGGGTGGTCCAAAAATGCATTGTGAAAAAGTAAATTCGGAATTTTTATGCTCTCACCCCCTAGGATTGTTCTTTACCGAAAACACATACCCCAATTTTTTTATTTTGAAATCAAACAAGTAAGAAAGTCTAAGTTCGGGCGGAGCCGAACATTAAATACCCGGCGCAAGTATTAAATATATGTTTTTTCACCTTTCCGAAAGCTACCGCCAGATGGTAAGCCGGGGTGTATAGATTTTGAGTAAATTAGAGTCCTTAAATTACGAATTATTGAAGTTTCAAGCATTTCTGAAATTAACCGTTATATAAAAAGCGGCCGTCATTTTGGTCGATTTCAATAATTTTCAACGTTTTGCTTTTATTTGCCAAGCACAATAAAAATACCGAGTTTGATACAAATTGGTAGAACGGTTACCGATATACATATATGTGATCATAAGTGGGCGGTGCCACGCCCATTTTCCAAAATTTTACCATAAACGTATTTCTTGATAAAGAATTGTTGCAAGCATCAATTTTGAATAAATTAGCTTTAATATTTACTGATTTATCGAAGATTTTGTTTTTCTCTAAATTACCGTTATAAGGGATGTGGGCGTGGTTTTTGTCCGATTTTTAAAATTTTCGGGCATTTAGTATGCTGTACCAAGGCCAATAACTGTGCCAAGTTTGGAAGAAATTTGTGCTGCGGTTACCAAGATATACACATGTAACCATAAGTGGGCGTGGCTACGCCCATTTTCCAAAAATTTATAATATTCTTATTTTTTGTCTAAAAATTGTTGTAAATATCAATTTTGAGTGAAAAATCTACAGTAGTTACTAAAATATCGCAGTTTCCGTATTTCCGAAAATTACCGTTATATGGGATGTGGGCGTGGTTATTGTCCGAATTTTAAAATTTTCGGCCAATTAGTATGCTGTATCAAGGCCAACAACTGTGCCAAGTTTGGAAGAAATCTGTGCAGCGGTTACCAAGATATACACATGTAACCATAAGTGGGCGTGGCTACGCCCATTTTCCAAAAATTTATAATATTCTTATTTTTCGTCTAAAAATTGTTGTAAATATCAATTTTGAGTGAATAATCTTCAGTAGTTACTAAAATATCGCAGTTTTCGTACTTCTGGAAATTACCGTTATATGGGAAGTGGGCGTGGTTACTGTCCGATTTCGCCCATTTTCAATACCAACCTACCTTGGATTAACAGAAACCTACATACCAAATTTCGTTGAGATATCTCAATTTTTGCTCGAGTTATCGTGTACACGGACGGACGGACAGACGGACAGACGGACAGACGGACGGACAGACAGACATGGCTTAATCGATTTCTCTATTCATTCTGAGTATATATGTATACATTTGTCTATATCTATCTCGATTCGTTTTGGCTGTTACAAACAACCGTTATGTGAACAAAATTAATATACCCTTGTGCACAAGTGCGCTCGGGTATAAAAATAGTTAGAGGTATTTTATATGGGGAAAAACAACTTTTCGTAGAAATGTTATAGAATTCTTAAAACTCATTATTTATCTGCAGGAGATTCCCAATAATAATAACCAATTGTTTATTTAACCATTTTTTCATCGCAACTATAATTTATAGGTCGGCAAAAAATCCACAAAAACCCACAAAAACCCCGAAAAATTCAAGGGAGAGACCAATAAAAAATTGTTAGTATTAAAAATTGGTTAAATAAACAATTGGGTATTACTACCGAAAGTTGCCTGAAGAGAACCCCAGAGTTCTCCGATCGAAAAATATTGATTTTCAAGTATTCTATACCATACGAAAAGTTCTTTTTTCCCATATAAATAGACTTTAATTTAGTAACGCGTTTATGTACGCAAAGCACTCACCCACACGCTGATGGTATCCGGTTTATGTGGTTGCTTACCCACAGGAAGGTAGAGTTCCAAAAACGCCGCTATACGCTTCTGTTAACACGATGAGCCGCTGCCTCGTGCCCAGTCAGAGTGCAGGTAAAAACGTACCACTCCCTCGCAGCAATTCCGCTTGTTGGTAGCGCAGTCTTATAATTCAAAAAAAAAAAAACCGACACGAGCTAGAACAAGGAAGCGCTAATACTTTTAATTAACATGCACTCGCGGGACTACTTCTCGGTTAAAAATATAAAAAAGACTTTTATTTAGTTTTAATTAAATTTTACTTTAATTTAATTTCTCTAGCATAAATGATAAACCGGCGGGTTAAAGTGTCGAGTAGCGAATAAATGCTTTCTTGAAG
>NW_023458556.1:91961460-91967110 GCF_013731165.1 Rhagoletis pomonella | reverse complement strand
AACCGGCGGGTTAAAGTGTCGAGTAGCGAATAAATGCTTTCTTGAAGCCAGCCTACGATACACCTTCTAGAAACGAATGTAGATCGTAAGCTCGCCAGTGTTGACAACACACGCGATGTAATTTTATTATTTTGGGCAACATAAGTGTTGACATATAAGATGTTACCACATCGCGTAAACATACGGTCGAAACTGCTTGATCGCAAAATATATAGCTAAAAGTTCAAGTTCGATTATCGGTTTATTCTGTTCTGCTTTATTGAAAGATTTTGACGCGAAACATATTGGCAAATCATTTCCGTCATTGTTTTGGCTTAATATAGCACCGCACCCAACTTTCGAGGCATCGACAGTAATAATAAACTGTTTTGTGAAGTCTGGGTATTGTAGCAATTTTGGGGAAGTTAACGCTGATTTTAAGGATTCAAAAGCTTTATCGCACGCGCTGTCCCAAATAAACTCAACTTTTTTTCTGCCTAATTTATTTAAAGGCGCTGCCAGAGACGCAAAATTTGGTATAAACCGCCTGTAATAATTAGCAAACGCGACGAAACCGTCTTTATCAGCCGGTTTTGTATATTTTTTAACAGCGTTTATTTTGGTGTCGTCTGGCAAACGACCTTTGGCTGAACATTTATGGCCTAGGAATGTAACTTCCGGCCGAAGAAAATTGCATTTATTGGGGTTGAGTTTTAGGTTAAGTTTCGACAAGTGGCAAAAACTTTCGCTAAATTTTTTATGTGATGTGCTTCACTACATCCAATAACGATTATATCGTCAACGTAAAGAAATGCCACATTGGGCGGAATACCGGAAAAAGCGATTGTCATCATACGCGAAAATGAATTTGGTGCTACATTTAACCCAAACGGTAATACTTTCCATCTAAAATCTCCTCGGTCCGTACTGAAAGAGGTTACGTTACGTGAATCAATATGTAAAGGGATTTGATGAAACCCTGAAAAAAGGTCTAAGGTTGAAAAATATTTCGCTCGGCCAAGGTTATCTAGAATGTCGTCTACTCGCGCAAGAGGGAACTTATCAGCAATCAATTTTTTGTTAACAGCGCGAAAGTCTACGCACATACGGTATGCTTTTTTACCATTAGTATCTTTTTTTGGAACGACAATTAAAAGACTATTATAATTCGAATAACTTTCCTCGATTAATTCATTTTCTAACAACTTGTTAACTTGACGATTTATTTCTTCTCGTTGGGAATATGGTAATCGGTAGTTCTTAATGTAAACTGGGCTATTGTCTGTCAATCTTAGTTTTTGTTCGTAAAAGTTATTGAACGTCATTTTGTCGTCGGGAAGTGCAAATATGTCTGCGTAATCTACGCACAAGTTAAGTAATTTGCTTTCAGCGTAACTAGGAATTTGTTTTTTAAAAAGGTTAATTAGTTCTTTTGTCCGGTTGTCATCGTTTCTTGTCTTAAATATTAATGGAGTAAACGTTAAAATTGGAGAGTTTTTCAGTCCGGATGTTACAGTTCTTTACGTATTTTATATCGTTTGTGGTATTTATGACTTTGGCGATTGGGTTGCTTGTACTAATTATGCATCGTGCTGTGAATACACCGTTATCAATTTCTTGTGATTCCACAAAAAGTGGTTCTGGTGAACTTCCTAAATTAAAAAGACGAAAAACTTCGCATCTGGGTGGAATTACGCAGGTATCGCTTTCAGTTCCGTGAAGAATCGGAATCGCGAATTTTTTATTACCTACCCCTATTTTAAAAAGTCTTTACCCAATATGCCGTCTGCTGGAATATTAAAGTCGTCGTTAACCACATGTAGCGTATGTTTTATAAAAAAGTCCGAAAAAGTCAAATTTGTCGTTATTTTACCCAGAGTAGCAACAGTATTAGAAGTAACGCCCGTTATGCGTATAATATCATTCGTATCGATTGGAAAATTTTTGCAAAAACTTGAAATTTTTATTAAAGAAATGTCGGCTTGTGTGTCGACCAAAAATGTACATAACTTATTAGACCCGGAAACTTGTAATTGGATAAAATCTGAATAGTTTAGGTTTAAGCAGTAAATGCTTTTTGCTATAGAAAAATCGTTTAGTTGTTTAAATCCTGCTCCCCCAGTGTTCGCTCCTGAGGGGCATGAGCGTTTAAAGCACGGTCATTTGCATTCCTACTCCTACCGTTTGCTGTTCGTGCATTATTGTTCCTATTGGTGTTGTTGTTGGAATTAACCCGTGAACCATTATTGTTATTGTGATAGCGGTTTCCGTTAGCGGATCGATATCTTTGACTGCTATAACTATTGAAGTTATTATTATTTGAAGAAAATGACCTGTTATTTCTATAACCAGTAAAATTGCCAGTTGGGTTAGTCCCACGATAGCCACCACGTGAATTTCTAAACGTGTTGATACCATGCGATCGAAAGGTTAAAAACTGACGCTCCTTCAACTCATTATTCTGTTCTACAATTAGTTTTGCAACTACGTCTTTAGAATCGGAAAATTTTGTTGAAGCTAAAATTGATTTTACTAAGTCAGACCTGGCGTTGAGGCGACACACGTTAACAGGTAGCTCAATCGCCATTTCGTGAGCCTTTTCTTGAGTCATTCCTCCTATAATTAACGACCGCTCAAGTGAATCGGATAAATCTTCAACGCGTTTGGCAAAGTCTGAATAATTGTTGTTGTTAACGTGTAACGCCGCTATTTTCCCAGCCACAACTTTCGAGTTGTCAGGTCTGATTCTATTGCGTAGAGCAGATTTTATGTCACTAACAGAATTTATTTGTGTAGGTATGGCTTCGCGGGCTTTGCCCTCTAACTTGGATCTCAAAAATGCAATTAAAGTACTGGTCAACTTTGGAATAAATTAAAAAATTAGGTGAACTAGTTGCACTTGCTGGAATCTCTAGTACACTTAGCGAATCTTTTATGCTTGGAAGCGAAGCGCTTCTCTTAATGGCAAAACTCACTGAAGCTTGTGATTTTGCGTCGGAGTACTCTTCTTCGCGATCAGAGTTAGCTAAATCTGTTTTGCAAATTAATGCTAGAGGCTCTATTGGAATTTTAATCTGAGGATTCAATTTTATAAAACACTTGCTTAAAAGATCCTGCAACGTGTTAATTTTACCTGTACTTCACTAAACTCACACGATTCGCTATGACCCTTGACGTGTAATAAAACTTTATTGTACGAACTTATAAGTGAATCTCTGTACTCGTTAAGTTTTGTTGCATTTGTCGAAAGAGGATGATTTTGCAAAATTCGCTTCGTAATTTTTAAGAATTCTGAATAATTTTCTTTAAACTCTTCGTCAAATTTGGTCATAACACGTGAAGTTAAATAAAATACAAGAAAACTTACTTCTGCTAACTGTCGTTCACCGAGTTTAAAAAATGAAAAGTAAAGTTTACAAACTGTATTGAGTTATGTCCTTTTAGTCCACAATCCGCTGAAATTTTCATGCAAAGAAACAGGGAGTATTTCACATGCAACAGGAGTAGGTTTTTATCGTGCAAATTCACATGCAAATTAAAAGTTAGATTTTTTCTTTTATGTTTGTAAATGTATTTCAAAAGAATTGTCGAATATTTAAATTTTGGTACACATCTACATCAGTATATGGTTTTGTATTAACTTTAATAACTTCCAGGAAGTTGTATTATGGAAAAAGATAAAGCAATTAAATATATTTAATCCAAACAAGATCAGAAAAATTGTGTTGGGTCACTTAAATCTAGTAATAGTTAATATTGTTGAAAAGTAAAAGTGTATTGAATCACTTAAAGCTAGTAATGTTTAATGTTGTTGAGAAGCGTCACTTATATCTAGGTGGATACTTGAAAATTTTAGTTTTTATATAATTCATTTCTTTGAAAACTTGTTGTTTTCCTTTTTTTGGAATATTCGTTTAAGTTTAATTTTTATAGGCTCTATTTGTGTAACTTGTGTCGATGGCTTTTAGTTTTAGCCAGTCAAATGAAGTACCTTAATGGTAGAAAAATGGCGAAGAAATTGATGTACATATACATATATGTATGTACATATGTATCTGCATAACCCCGAAACTTTAATTTGGTTTTATAATTTCAATTTCAAAAAAAGTTTTTTTTTGTTAAACAAATAAATCACTTAATGCTAGAAAAATAGAGCAAGGGAAGTAAATATGTGCGTAACCCCGAAGTTTAGTTTCTTTTTATAAATTCAATTTCAAAAAGATTTTTTTTTTTTTTGTTGTTAATCAGATAAATCACTTAATAGTAGAAAAATGGAGTAATAGAAGTACATATATATATTTATATGCATCTGCCTACATATCGATGGCTGAGTGGAAGATCGACCTATCTCGGCAGCCAGTTCGAAAACGCTCTATCTCAAAAAACTTTTCAAGAACGCCCTATTTCAGAACTCGTTTCAAAAACGCCCTATCTCAGCTGTCGATTCAAAAACGCCCTATATCAGCATATCTTCAATACATTTTGAAGTGAGATAGGGCGTTTTTGAACCAAATTTTGAGATAGGGTGTTTTTTAATTAAATTCTGAAATAGGGCGTTCTTGAAAAGTTTTTTGAGATAGAGCGTTTTCGAACTGGCTGCCGAGATTGGTCGATCTTCCACTCAGCCATCGATATGTAGTTCAATCATAAATTCAAAAACTTGTTAATTGCATGAAGCACTTAAATCTTAAAAGTATGAAAATTTAATGAGAATGAAATTCACGGTTTGCGGCGAGATCCGCGGCACTTATAATAAGGAATCAGAAACGATGTTGATTAATACGAGCATAGTTGCTATTTAAAATAAAGTTAATCAAAAAAATTTTTTCCACGTCGCCCTAATGTGTGGGCCTACTTATGATAAGCTCAAAATCTTTGGAAATTCACTTTTTTTTTAAGTTAATTAATTTTTTATAATTTTGCGTTGTGGAAATCCACAATAAGGAAAAAAACGATAAAACTTAAAATTAATGTGCCTTACTCGCACCGGCTGCACTGCATCGCTGATGTTGTGTTGTTGTTCTACTGCCCCCTGGTAACATGATGTGAATCTCTTCTCCCACGCAGCAACCTGGTGTTGCTATGCGGGTGTTATGCGTTTGGTGTGGGGCTCATTAACGGTGCGTATGTGTGTGTGTTTGAATTTACTGCCACTTCACACAACAACACTTTCTTAGACTCGCAGTCTTTTCATCCTGGTTCGAGCCACCACCCTCGAACACTTTAGCGCTTTAGCCACGGTCGCCATTTAATGTAGTAACGCGTTTATGTACGCAAAGCACTCACCCACACGCTGATGGTACCCGGTTTATGTGGTTGCTTACCCACAGGAAGGTAGAGTTCTAAAAACGCCACTATACGCTTCTTTTAACACGATGAGCCACTGCCTCGTGCCCAGTCAGAGTGCAGGGAAAAACGTACCACTCCCTCGCAGCAATTCCGCTTGTTGGTTGCGCAGTCTTATAATTCAAAAAAAACCGACACGAGCTAGAACAAGGAAGCGCTAATACTTTTAATTAATATGCACTCGCGGGACTACTTCTCGGTTAAAAATATAAAAAAAAACTTTTTATTTAGTTTTAATTAAATTTTACTTTAATTTAATTTCTCTAGCATAAATGATGAACCGGCGGGTTAAAGTGTCGAGTAGCGAATAAATGCTTTCTTGAAG
>NW_023458556.1:91958926-91961360 GCF_013731165.1 Rhagoletis pomonella | reverse complement strand
TTTTTTTGGAATATTCGTTTAAATTTAATTTTTATAGGCTCTATTTGGATTTAAAATTTTTGTTGAAGGCTTTGAATTTCATGTAATCAAATGAAGTACCTTAATGGTAAGAAAAGATGAAGAAATTGGTGTACATATACATATATGTATGTACATATGTATCTGCATAACCCCGAAACTTTAATTTGTTTTTATAATTTCAATTTAAAAAAAAAAGTTTTTTTTTTTGTTAAACAAATAAATCACTTAATGCTAGAAAAATAGAGCAAGGGAAGTTAATATGTGCGTAACCGCCAATTTTAGTTTCTTTTTATAAATTCAGTTTCAAAAAGATTTTATTTTTTTTTTGTTGTTAATCAGATAAATCACTTAATAGTAGAAAAATGGAGTAATAGAAGTACCTATATTAGGGCGGGTCAATTTTTTTTTCGACATCGTTCCTAGCAGATTCGGATTCTACATAAATTCTAAGAAAAAAAGCCCTTTAGACCATAGATCTAAAATCAATTTCGAGTCTGCGCAATTTTAAAAGAAATTATTTTTAATTAATACTAAGTCCATAATCAGATTAATATTTACTAAAGTGTTAGGAATGTTTTTTTTTTGTAATAAAGAATTGTGCTCGGGAGTTTTGTGATATGAAAAATTCATTTCTGATATCTATTTTTTATTTAAAGAACCGCAAGATGGCGCTTCAAAGCAAATCTACTATATATTTGTGGAAGTATGTATGTATGTATGTACCAGGTTGCAGCCTGAACGGATGTATAGAATCGAATAAAATTTTGCCAAAGTATTGCCACGACTCCTGGACCTATAATAGGGTAAAAAAATTGAAACTCGCCAAGGGGGGGAGGGGATGAGGGATACCTCCCGTAGTGAAAATTTTTAATCAGCTCTAACTTCGGAATTATAGTCACATGAACTCGAAATTTGAAATGCACGGATACCTATGTTAGGTGGTTATGGAAAGATATATGTATATAAATGAGTTTGTAAGAAGGGGCGTGGCACATCGTATAGGTATGGAATCAATTATCAGCTATAACAGCAGGCAGTATTAGTGATCTCATTGTATTGGATTTTGAAGATTTGTTATAATTGATCAAAGTTAAATTCAAATAAATTATAGATGATATGAAGTTCACCGGGTCATCTTCTAGTCTTTAATATATACTCAGTTAATATACGGATTAATATTTACTAAAGTGTTACGAACGTTATTTTTTTAATACAATAAGAAAAAAATAACTAACTATAATTTAAAGGAATGACACACAATGGCTAGAGTCGTCGCATGTGTGTATTCTTTCATATACATATATATGGGCCGTTCTTACGGTTAATATATTTTTCATCCACTCGCTTATTCCTTACCGAAAATTTTAAATAAAAATTTAACAAGTTTTAACCGCTGATACAGTACAGGTAGCAGTTTGAAATGGGTAACTGGGTAAACTTTATAAAGAAAATATATTCTCTGGCTAAATTAATAAGCCTGCCCGGATAACATAAAATCCCAAGCTTGATAAACATTTGGTGTTATAAAAGTTTTATAAAGCTCTACTTGTAATTAGAAAAAATGCCGAAAAAAATTATAAAATTGATTCATTGATTGATTGATTGATAAAAATAGAGAGTGAGTTATGGCTATGACAATAGAAACTAGAAAAAAGATACCTCGTGTTGAAAGAAAAAAGGATCTAAAACAAAAAAAAAAAATATAAATACATTGTTAATCATAAGAAAATTTATGATTCGAAAAATAATTTTGAAATATTGTAATTTTTTTTTGGTTTTTTAAAGTTAAGGGTAAATAAACGTTTAAACTTACAGTAACGAACAAAAGTATTGGCCCAGTAAATCTTACGCAATTTAGGCAAAGTATTTTTTAGAAAAATTCCAAGTATGCAGTTTAATAATCCATTCAATTTTAGTTTATCAAAGTACAGGTTTGAAGTTGCTTGAAAATCTGAATATAAAATTGCAAATTAGTATGCAGATTTATTGAATTTTCCTCAGTTTTTCACAAAGTTAACACATTTGATTTTTATGTGTTTTAGTGTAGTATGAACTATGTTTTTATAAAAAATTATCGGAAATAAATTAAAAATTTTGCATATATGTAATGCGAAAATTTACTGTGCCAAAACTTTTGTTCGACACTGTACATATAAAAAAATACATACAGTAACTTCTCCCGTTACAATAGTAAAAAATATGTAATTTGCTTTGTAGTGCAATCTTGCGGTTCTTTAAATAAAAAATAGATATCAGAAATTAATTTTTCGTACCAATAAGCTCCCAAGCACAGGTTTGTATTAAAAAAAATATATCCGTAACACATTATTAAATATTAATCTGCATATTTTATCAATTCGTCGGAATATGTTTTTATGTATGTTACCGCGTAACTTTGGACTACGTTATCCGT
>NW_023458556.1:91927387-91958826 GCF_013731165.1 Rhagoletis pomonella | reverse complement strand
TAACGGAAACCGCTATCACAATAACAATAATGGTTCACGGGTTAATTCCAACAACAACACCAATAGGAACAATAATGCACGAACAGCAAACGGTAGGAGTAGGAATGCAAATGTCCGTGCTTTAAACGGCCATGCCCCTCAGGAGCGAACACTGGTGGAGCAGGATTTAAACAACTAAACGATTTTTCTATAGCAAAAGGCATTTACTGCTTAAACCTAAACTATTCAGATTTTATCCAATTACAAGTTTCCGGGTCTAATAAGTTATGTACATTTTTGGTCGACATACAAGCCGATATTTCTTTAATAAAAATTTCAAGTTTTTGCAAAAATTTTCCAACGATACGAATGATATTATACGCATAACGGGCGTTACTTCTAATACTGTTGCTACTCTGGGTAAAATAACGACAAATTTGACTTTTTCGGACTTTTTTATAAAACATACGCTACATGTGGTTAACGACGACTTTAATATTCTAGCAGACGGCATATTGGGTAAAGACTTTTTAAAATTCAATAAATGCGTTATCAGCTACGCAATCAATTGCATTTCCTTCTGGGTAGGTAATAAAAAAGTCGCGATTCCGATTCTTCACGGAACTGAAAGCGATACCTGCGTAATTCCACCCAGTTGCGAAGTTTTTCGACTTTTTAATTTAGGAAGTTCACCAGAACCACTTTTTGTGGAATCACAAGAAATCGATAACGGTGTATTCACAGCACGATGCATAATTAGTACAAGCAACCCAATCGTCAAAGTCATAAATACCATAAACGATATAAAATACGTAAAGAACTGTAACATCCGGACTGAAAAACGTTCTAATTTCAATGTTTATTCCATAAATAAGACAAGAAACGATGACAACCGGACAAAAGCACTGATTAACGTTTTGAAAAAACAAATTCCTAGTTACGCTGAAAGCAAATTACTCAACTTGTGCGTAGATTACGCAGACATATTTGCACTTCCCGAAGACAAAATGACGTTAAATAACTTTTACGAACAAAAACTACGTTTGATAGACAATAACCCAGTTTACATTAAGAATTACCGATTACCATACTCCCAACGTAAAGAAATAAATCGCCAAGTTAACAAAGTTGTTAGAAAATGAATTAATCGAAGAAAGTTATTCGAATTATAATAGTCCTTTAATCGTCGTTCCAAAAAAAGATACTAATGGCAAAAAAGCATACCGTATGTGCGTAGACTTTCGCGCTGTTAACAAAAAATTGATTGCCGATAAGTTCCCTCTTGCTCGAGTAGACGACATTCTAGATAACCTTGGACGGGCGAAATATTTCTCAACCTTAGACCTTTTTTCAGGGTTCCATCAAATCCCTTTACACACCTCCTTCAGTACGGACCGAGTAGCATTCAGATGGAAAGTATTACCGTTTGGGTTAAATGTAGCACCAAACTCATTTTCACGTATGATGACGATTGCTTTTTCCGGTATTCCGCCTAATGTGGCATTTCTTTACGTTGACGATATAATCGTTATTGGGTGCAGTGAAGCACATCACATTAAAAATTTAGCGAAAGTTTTTGACACTTGTCGAAACTTCAACCTAAAACTCAACCCTAATAAATGCAATTTTCTTCGGCCGGAAGTTACATTCCTAGGCCATAAATGTTCAGCCAAAGGTCTGTTGCCAGACGACACCAAAATAAACGCTGTTAAAAAATATACAAAACCGACTGATAAAGATGCGGTTCGAAGTTTCGTCGCGTTTGCTAATTATTACAGGCGGTTTATACCAAATTTTGCGTCTCTGGCAGCGCCTTTAAATAAATTAGGCAGAAAAAAGTTGAGTTTATTTGGGACAGCGCGTGCGATAAAGCTTTTGAATCCTTAAAATCAGCGTTAATTTCGCCAAAATTGCTACAATACCCAGACTTCACAAAACTATTTATTATTACTGTCGATGCCTCGAAAGTTGGGTGCGGTGCTATATTAAGCCAAAACAATGACGGAAATGATTTGCCAATATGTTTCGCGTCAAAATCTTTCAATAAAGCAGAACAGAATAAACCGATAATCGAACTTGAACTTTTAGCTATATATTTTGCGATCAAGCAGTTTCGACCGTATGTTTACGGCACTCACTTTACGGTGAAATCTGACCATCGACCCTTAGTTTATATCTTTAACATGAAGGACCCGTCGTCAAAGCTTGCTAGAATACGCTTAGAACTGTCAGAATACGACTTTACAATTGAATATATTGTAAAAGGAAAATCGAATGTAGGAGCGGACGCACTGTCACGGATTACAATGGACGAACTAAAAGACTCAACTAAACAAGTACTAGCGGTAAAAACACGATCAATGACGAATAGAACACAATTAAAATACGATAGTGAATGCAATGAAAAAATTTAATTACAGGTTTATGACAAATTTTCAAAGAAAATACTCCGGGTGAAAACAAATATAGTATATGATAAAAATAATAAAATTTCAAATTTTCAAGTTTGTGCACATTTAAAACATAAAAAACTCGGGTTACTTAATTTTACGATTGTTAACGAAAAAACGAATTTTGATGAGTTACTTTCGCGGCTTGAAGTAGAAGCCAACAGTCGTACTATTAAGACGCCAGAATGGCCTAAAGATGATTTATTTTTCAAATATTTTACGATTACGAACTTAAAAGACCGCGGAAATAAAATTTTAAAGAACTTAGAAATTATATTGACGGATCCAGTCGAAACTGTGACCGACGACGAAAAGAAACACCAACTTATGACAATATACCAAAACGATCCAATAAGTGGAGGACATTGTGGACTCAAAAGATTATATGCAAAAATACGTACAAAATATTTTTGGAAAAATATGACCCGCGATATATCAAAATTTGTCAAGAATTGCGAGAAATGCTTACTAAACAAGCCAAAACAAAAAACAAAAGAAACCCTTGTTTTAACGCCAACACCTATCAAACCTTTTGAAATAGTGATAATTGATACGATAGGGCCTTTGCCAGAATCAACAAGCGGTAACAAGTTCGCTGTTACTATGATTTGTGATCTGACAAAGTATCTGGTTACCGTTGCTGTTCCAGATAAAATCGCCAAAACTATAGCCTCTGCTATTTTTGAAAGTCACATACTAGTATACGGTATAATGAATTCAATCAGATCAGATTTAGGAACGGAATATAAAAACGAAATATTTTCGGAACTAACAAAACTCTTAAAGATTGATCATGACTTTTCGACAGCACACCATCACGAAACAGTGGGCACTATTGAGCGAAATCATAGCGTTTTCAATGAACTAGTATCGCCCAGTTGTCGAAATTCGACATCTTTTTTCATACACTTTTGAATTTTACCTGTCACCAATACTAACTCCTTTATGCGAAATACTATTTTGAAGTCCACCAGCATAATTTATAGCGAATTTACAGGAAAACTTAAAATAGAATTATGAACGTCAGTGTTGCCGCGAATCATTTTTAGTGGTAGCCAAATTCCTTAAAAAAGGGCTAAAAAAGAGCTAAAAAAAAGTCGTTGAGGCTAAAAATGGTAGCTGAAATTTTTTACTTACATACATATACATATATAAATATACACGCAAACATTTTCAATAAGTAAAGGTATAGAAAAACAATGAACTCTGGAAAAAAACTAATATTTTATCCTACCAAAACCTTTTTGTATAAAAGGGGAAATATACGACACCAGCTTGCTGGCTCCATCAAGTGATTGTATCATCGGGCTCGAAGCATATAACTTACCAGCATTCTGGTACAATATTTATTTCTTTACAAATGAGGTCGAGGAAAGATCGAAATAATTAGAGCCGAAATTTCATAATTTTTCTACCATTTTGTTAAACATTGTTTTTTTTTTAATTCACAACTGCAATATCGTGAACTTAATCTTCCACAAACACGGCTTTGACTCATATAATGCAAGAAATTTCCGCCAAAATACTTTTTACTTTCAGCATTCACGACACCAGCATGCTGGTACAATCGTAAAATTTTCAAATAGTTTTTAAAGTCGCATCAGCAGCTGGTACAATCACACCACAATAACACACACGGTCAATCGACTTGATGGGCCATTTAACAAATTAAGCATATTAAGGGCCGGAAACTTATCCATTTTAAACTATAGTTAAATCGTTAATAGATAAGTTAACAGCCCTAACACTTTTACAGTATGTATGTATAAAAACGTACATCCATATATGTATATATATCAGTCTTTCTTAGTTTAAAAATTCATCTCTTTCATAAATGAAAAAAATGAGATCAATTCCAGCATATACAATCATGCCAAGTGTGAACAAATTCTCCAAAGGGCTAGGGGCAATTTTAAATTTATGTGGCGAAAAAAAGTATGAGGTAGCTAAATTTAGCCACCAAAGGGCTAAAACGGCGACACTGATGAACGTTAATACCGGATTGATTAATGCTAGTTCTACCAAGTCTCCTCCAAATATCTTCAGTAGCTTTTGAAAATATACCGAAAAAGGAACCTCAATTTTCATTTATAAAAAATATGCATTTGTATTTGTATGTATGTGTAGATGATATGTTCATCACTGACTAACATATACCAATTCAGACTGTAAATAAGTTTTTCGATTATATTTGCCTGAGAACCTCTTGGAGGTTAGAAACTAAATTGCCCACATCTACATAAACCCTTTCTTTTTTCATCAGAATTGTTAACGGTTGAGAAAGTAACCTGAAGGTTTACAACAAAAGATAATATTTCCTTCTCTAACGACGGTTTCACACGGGTTTTTATCAAGACTGGGCAAGAGCCCAATATTCTTTCATCACACGATTGGGCTACCAAGTTATACCAAATTTTATGTTACTAATATGTGTTTTAAAAGTGAAACAAATCTGATCATAAACATGATATTTTAGGATAGCTCTCAATCCTTGCGCCACATATCGGACGACAAACACACTGGTCCTTCTAAAAACTTTTGCACAAAACAACATTCATTCCATGCGATTTCAAAATCTGGGAGAAAATGGTTCTCAATTGAATGATTCTTGCGATTTTATATGTGTATAAATGTAGGTGTATAAAATTTCATTACCTTAAAATAAGTGGTTCCAGAGATAACCGATACCGATACCGATACAGTTTGTATGGGCGGAATCACGCCCCTTTTTCCAAAATCTACGACTGTTCGCCATAAGTACGGTATTGACAACATATGTTGCTGTGTCAAATTTCAAGACGTTAGCATATGCGGTTCTAGAGATGAACGGTATGAGAATCTCAGTTTGTATGGGCGGTGCCACACCCCCTTTCCCATTATCTACCACTTTTCGCCATAAGTACGCTATTGATATCATAAATAGCTGTGTCAAATTTCAGGACGTTAGCATAAGCGGTTCCAGAGATAGGCGGTATGAGAATTTCAGTTTGTGTGGAAGGTGCCACGCCCCCTTTTCCAAAATATACCACTTTTCGCCGTATGTGTGGTATTGACAACATATGTTGCTGTGTGAAATTTCAGGACGTTAGCATTGGCGGTTCAAGAGATAAGCGATATAAGAATTTCAGTTTGTATGGGAAGTGCCACGCCCACTTTTCCAGTACCTACCATTTTTCACCGTAAGTAGGGTATTTACAATCTATGCATCTGTGCTTAGTTTCAGTTCCCCAGAATAATTGGCTTTAGAGATATTGTGGTTTTCACATTTTAGGCTATATGTCAGATGCCACGCCCCCTATGTATCGGGATTAACATTTCTGGATTAGACGAAGTTATATCCTTTAAATCGGTATATGTCTCATTGAAATCGAGCTAACGGTGCTTTCAAAAAAGGGATTGCAAAATTTTCTTGTGGCGTATTTATATAAAGATACTTACGTGCATACCTAAATGAGACTATTTCAGACTGGGACACTTATCTCAAGTATTTCACCTTTTTACATAATACTACTCCAAAGTCTGTTTTTGACAACAAATTTACTCCATTCGAACTAGTTTTCGGAAAAACACCGACTTTACCGCAAGCATTGAAAAAGGGCAAAAATTGATCCCATTTATAATGTTGAGAATTATGCAAAAGAGGTTAAGTATCGGATGCAAAAATCACATGCAATAGCCAAAGAATTAATTAACAAACATAAAATCCGCAACAAGGATTTATATGATAGACACTCTCGCCCAGTACATATTAAAGAAAACGATCTCGTTCTAGTACAAAAAGAACCCAGAATTAAACATGAAAATATATATCAGGGTCCACAAAAATAGAGTTCATAAAGTTAGTTGAAACTTTCATCTCAACCAACTATTATTTCAACATATAACAAAAACATGTATATGAATTTTTCAAGTCAAGCAAACAAACAAAAAAAAAATTTGTAAAATGAAATATTCACTAAATCGAAATTGTTCGCCAGATGAACACAATTCCTTAATCAATTATATAAATAGGCAATCATGTTTCCTTTACACCCCTTTTAGGGCTAAACTGTACTTCTAAGGTATAAATAATTATATATCATTAGAAAGGTATTTTGATGCTGATGTGCAGGCAATTTTTAAAATTTCAAATTAGTTTAAAATAGAGCGAAAAAATCAATTCAAAAGTCACACCAATACCAATGCCATACATGTACATGGTTGGGGCGGAAATGCCTCCTAAATGTATGCTTTAATATTGATAGTGAATTAAAGAAACGTGCTAAGCAGCAGTTTAGGAATAAGATATATGTATGTATGTACATGAATAGATTAGCCTCAAACAAGGATGAAGATAATTTTGAGTATGGAGAAGAAGAAAGGGATAAATACAGAAATTAAAATAAAAGTAAAGAAACCTAAATATAAAGACAAAGAGGAAGGAAAATTTAAATACCTAACCTAATAACAATGGTGGGGGTGAATATGTAAATGAAGAAAAGAATGGACATATTTAGATCAGGATAAAGGAAAGGATAAAGATGAAGAAGAAGATGAAGACCAAGACGAGGAAGAAGATGAAGATGAATATGAAGATAAGGATAAAGATAACTTATCTTAACTTAACCCCTTAATTTAACTTAACTCACCTCAACTCATCTCACCTCCGCTTAAAAACTTACTCCACCTGAGTTCGCTACACATTAATTCACCACACCTTAACTCCCCACACCTAAATCCACCACTACTTCACTCCCAACACCTAAATTCACACACCTTAATTCACCACACCTAAATCCACCACACTTTAATTCACCACACCTTAACTCACCACACCCCAACTTTCTCACCACATCTTAACTCACCACACCTTAATCTACCACACCTTAATTCACCACACCTCAACTTTCTCACTACACCTTACCTCACCACACCTTAATTCACCACACCTCAACTCACCACAACTAAATTCACCACACCTCTTAAGACCACCTCACCTGAATTCATAACACCGTAACTCCCACACCCAATTCCACCCCACTGCAACTCACCACACCCAATTTCAACACATGACATGATATCACTAAAGAAACAATGTAAAGAAAAAGAGGAAGGTAAATTTAACTACCTAACCTAATAACAATGGTGGGGGTAAATACGTAAATGGAGAAAAGAATGAAGATATAGATCAGGATAAAGGAAAAGATAAATATAAAGACGAAGGTGAATATGAAGATGAAGATGAAGATGAAGATGAAGATGAAGATGAAGATGAAGATGAAGATGAAGATGAAGATGAAGATGAAGATGAAGATGAAGATGAAGATGAAGATGAAGATGAATATGAACATGAACATGAACATGAACATGAACATGAAAATGAACATGAACATGAAAATGAACATGAACATGAACATGAACATGAAGGTGTAGATAAACATAAACATAAACATTAAAAGCGATAGAGACAAAGATAGAGAGGAAGAAAGTGATAGGGATAAAAAGGAAATACAACTGAAGAATGTGCGATGTTATATTGTGATGTGTTATGCTACATATGTTATGTTATTGAATCTAATGCTATTCTATGTTATGTTATGCTAAGTACTAAGCTAAACTCCCCTCCACTTAACCCATTCCAACAAATTTTATTTCAGCTCAACTCAACTCACATAAACTATCCTTAATTTTAGCGGTTGAATTTCAACCGCTGGGCGAACACTAGTTTATATTAAAGCTCTAGATACCCGGGTATCGAGCAATGCCAGTAGCTCGATACTCGCTCGAAACTCGTTCATTGCTCAACTGCTCAAATGTTTGTTCAAAATTTTCAAGGTTTTGAACAATTTCATAAACAAAAGAAAATTTGTAAATTGTGTTTGTCAGCAGCTGCTTTCTAATTCATGTTAAATAAATTATATTATTAAATACCAATGAAACAATCTTTGCATTATATATCAATAATTTTAAAAATTTAAAAAGTTGCTACCAAAAATGTCAATATAATAAAAAAACATTGCTCAAATTACTCGAAAAAAACTCGATTTGCTCGAGCTCATGCTCGAAAATTTTCGAGTAATGAGCATTGAACAAGTGTGCGAGTACTCGCTGCTCATATACCCGGGCTGTTTGAAAATGTGCGAACAAAATCGAGAGCTCTAATTTATATAAACGCAATATTATAAATATTAGAGAAAAATGCTATAAATGTACTTACGTTTATTTATAAGAAACAAAATTGTAATAACTAAATTACAATACATTAAACTACAAAAGAAAATGTTACTTAAGACTACAAAATTTTTAATGAACAAATATTGTACTATAAAATACTTTCAAATCAAACATTAAAATGTATAGTTAAATATTTCTGAAAACAAAAAAAAATTTTATTCAATATAAGACTAATTTAATTTTTTTCAACTTCAAATTAGTTTAGCCTAATACTAATTACGATTAAGTAATTTTATATAATGTATATTTAGTTAGTATGTCATGGAGTATGCATTTCCAAATTGCTATGGACGAACGAATAAAAGGGGGGAAAGAAAATTAATATAACATTTTCGTTCCTCCAAAGCAATTTGACATACTATGTGGAAAGAAGATTTTACAAGTCTGATCACCTTGTAAAACTTCTTTGCCCATAGGCGGTTGGTGTAATGGCACCACACGCGATGTGGTAACATCTTATATGGCAACACTTATGTTGCCCAAAATAATAAAATTACATCGCGTGTGTTGTCAACACTGGCGAGCTTACGATCCACATTCGTTTCTAGAAGGTGTATCGTAGGCTGGCTTCAAGAAAGCATTCATTCGCTACTCGACACTAACCCGCCGGTTCATCATTTATGCTAGAGAAATTAAATTAAAGTAAAATTTAATTAAAACTAAATAAAAAGTCTTTTTTATATTTTAACGGAGAAGTAGTCCCGCGAGTGCTTATTAATTAAAAGTATAAGCGCTTCCTTGTTCTAGCTCGTGTCGGTTTTTTTTTTTTTAATTATAAGACTGCGCTACCAACAAGCGGAATTGCTGCGAGGGAGTGGTACGTTTTTCCCTGCACTCTGACTGGGCACGAGGCAGCGGCTCATCGTGTTAGAAGCGTATAGCGGCGTTTTTTGGAACTCTACCTTCCTGTGTGTAAGCAACCACATAAACCGGTGAGTGCTTTGCGTACATAAACGCGATACTACATTAAATCATAATTTCAAAAATGCCAAATTTTGAGTTGTGACTCTTTTGAAGACGGTGTGCGATATGTTAGTGCTTGGCCGAGGTTCTGCTCCAAATTGTGGCGTGCGCCCTGATATTGTCACACAAAGGGGAGGGACCTACAATTTTACGCCGACCCCGAACGGCGATTGTATTTTTATGAGAAGCTGTTTTTCATTTCAGACATACACGCGGAGGTTTGTCATTGCCTGCCGAGGGCTGACCGCTGTTAAGAAAATAGCTTTTTTCTATATTTTTGCGATATTGCTTTGACCAGGGATTGAACCCAGGCCCTGCGGACTGTAAGCGCGCACTGCTTACCACTACACAACAGCGGAAGAGTTTATAAGCCTATTTATTTTGATTGTTTTTGTTTGTCGGCCTTTAAATTGTAAACTGATGTAATTTTTATTTTATAAGCTCGAGGCCCAGAGAATACATAAAACACAGTTTTTAGTTCTTTAATTTTTAATATCGATATTTCGACCTCAATCTGAGGTCATCTTCAGGAACTCTTAGTTGTCGGTCGACCGGGCACAAATAATTATTCAGAAAGGATTAAAAAGAAAACACACAACATGGTACTTTAGACGAGCTTTTGCATATTTTAAGTTATTAAACATAAGTGGTTTTTGTAGTAAAATTAAATAAATATTGTTTGCGATGATAATACGAAGATTTTACGGTCAAAAATTTTTGCGTAGGATGATTTTTGACCTAGTTAGAATTTTTAAGGATAATCGAGTTGTATTTTTTAATCCTGCAATAGATCATAAGTTTAGGTCAAACAGTTGTTTATGATGACAGAATAAGAATGCGAAGAAAAAATGGATGAACAAAGCCTTTTGGTTAAACCTTGCCCAAGCGCACCGTACGTGTAACGTGCCCAGTGTTTTGTGTAACGTTGCCAGTGCCCAAATTTTATGAGCAAAAATTGTCAAAAACCTAAAATTTACAACACTTGGGTAAGCAGATCACCACCTGAATTCATTGTAGATGACATACTGAAAAGCTAGCAATATTCGTTCACCCGTTTCGCAGAAATTTCAAACTTTCTGACACAATTTAATTTAACATTTAACTTCCAAATAGTGTAACGTAGCCAGTGCACATTCGAACGTCTATAACTTTGAAACCCAAGGATTTATTAAAACCTTTCTTTAACGGATACATAGATTTGACCGTGCCTGATCATATCACCTAAAAATCCCAGTTGGTTTTGTGTTATTTAGTGGACAATTAATTCATACTTTAGAAAAAATGAGTACAAATGTAACGTAGCCAGTCAAATAATCGGCCATATGTTTACACATCAAATTTCATGAGTACCCAGTACTCACGCCTTTTTTTTACTTTGCGCGTATAGCTACGGTGACCAGATTTATGTGGGCAAAAATCAGGACATTTCGAAAGCATCGAATCCAAACATACAATTTTGTTTTTAGAATAAAAAGACATAACATCTTTTAATACAGTTTTATTTAAAACAAAACAAAGAGAAAAAATAAAGAGAAAAATGATCGAAAAAATGTATACACACATATATAAACTAATTTATTTTCTATCGTTCAGAACTTAATCGGCCAAAATAAATCAAGGAAAGCTTATATTTTTTTACTTTTCGTTTTTGGAGATACTTCGACAAAAGGAGCAAAATATTAAACATAAAATGCTTGGACATGATAAGAATTAGTGCCAGAAGCAGCTGACAGATATAATGAATACCAATAATCACTAATATGTTCAATATTTGAAAGAAAGAAAAAATCGGGATGGTTTACTTTCCTGTAGAATTGGCCATATGCATACCGTAAAGCATAAAAGTACGTTTACATATAAATATAATCTCAATGAAAGCTCGTTAGCTTGGTTGGTTGTGCTTGTTATTCTCATAACTCGAGGAAAAGTTAAGCTTCTTCTCTGTGTCACCTTGGTCACTTTTTTCTGCTACACATATTGTTATGGTACGCATACATTGGGAGCAGCAGTGAATGCAGTCGGCATGACACAAGAGGGTGTACTATGGCTAGTCATGTCGGCTGCGCTGGGTTCTTGCATTCACTCCTGTTCCCTGCGCCATAGCAGAGAAAATTCATGCCTGTCAAACATCTTCCCTTCCGGCATTGCCGGAAGTATCGGACGGACACACAACAAAAAATTCAAAAATAAAAAAAAAACAGTTACAAAAAAAAAGCTGAAAAGAACGTTAAAATTAAATATTTGAAATAAAACGGAATATCCAAAAAAACTACACAAACTAAGAAGAAAAGCAAATTAACACTCTAATATCAGCAGCCCCATAATAAAGTCCCTAACGTGCTTTCCTAAATAAATAGAGAGACCAACCATTATAAATATGTGACACCTAAAGTTAAAAGGGACCTACGGTCAGAAAAAATCGGTTTTCACTTTTTCATCGACTCTTATAGTAAACGCGCCGCTCTTTCCAATGCAAGAAACCGCGGCTTTCTAGCTGCATTAGTTTTTTCACAATTTCACTTCCAAGTACCTAACGTACTTTCACAAAAAAAATTAAAAAAAAATCAAATCTGACAAACTATTCCGAAATTAATTGAATTCGCTTGAAACTCGTTACTCGGTGGTTTTCGGGGTCGCCGATTACGAATCCGATGTTAGTTTTTCAAAATTCGGTGTCAACGACATTTTTGAGTTTCACATGAATCCGAACAAATTTTAAATTTTTTCCGCCATATTGGATCCGCCATTTTTAATTTTTAAATACGAACATCGGATTCGTAATCAGCGACACCAAAAACCCCCGAGTAACGAGTTTCAAGCGATTCCGATCAATTTTTAAAAAAGTCATCCGCCATATTGGATCCACCATTTTGAATTTTGGAAAACTAACATCGGATTCGTAATCAGGGACCCCGAAAACCCCCGAGTAACGAGCTTCAATCCATTAAAACGTTCAGAAGCATCAAAATCAACTTGGTAAACTTCAAAGTCGTTTTTCTCGAAATCTTTTTTTCTGAGCGTAGGTCCCTTTTAACTTTACGTGTCACATATTACAATTTTATTAATAATTCATTTCCTTAACCTAATTCTTACAGCTAACTAATCTAAATCCTAACATAAAAAAATAAGTAGGCTTAAAAACAAAGTTTCTTCACAAGTCTAGGGTAAGTGTAAGTAATTAATCAGTTTAAAGTAGGTCTAAGTTAAGGTAGGTAGCGTATATAAATTTTCCGAAAAGCAAATATATTTTAAGTAGTAGCAGGTAAGTCTAGGTAAGGTATTTTGAGGAGTCAAGGAAAGTTAGGGAAGCTAAGTCAAATCAGGAAAGTAAATTTAATAAGTTTAATTCTAATTACGGTACGTGAGCTAAAGTATGTATAAGTAAGTTTTAGTTCCTATTCCTCCTATATTAATATAATTATTGGTTTTAATTTTGGTTTAAATATTTAATTCTGTCTTTTAGTCTTCTATTTTCTCTCTCCTTTTAGGTTTATTGTTATTATTAGTATTATTTTTTATTTATATTGTTATTTATTATAAAGTGGCCATTGGGTGTTTTGATTTTTAATGTTTATTTAAAATCATTTTAGTTGAATTTACGATAAATTTGTATTGCTTTTTAAGTTGTATTATGTTATTTGATTTCTATATATTTCGTTTATTATATTAAAATTTGGGTTTATTTGCTTATTTAAAATTTAGCTTTATTTAATTTGATTAGGGTTCAATTAATTTAATTTCATTATATTTATTGTAATTTAGTCTATTTTTATTTTAATTGATTTAATTTACTTTATTTAAGTTAACCTTAAAACAAAATTTTTGTTAGCCTAACAATTCTATTTAGTTTTACCTTACTTTATTAGATTCAAATTAACTTAACTTTAATTTGTTTCCTGATATTTCATTTGAATTTAGTAAATTTACTTTAACTTCATTTTCTCTCACTCTTGTTTACTTTAATCTAATTCTATTTTAATTTTTGTTACTTCATTGGACATAAAAAAGTTTTCTTTTTTTCTTGTACTACGTATACGTTGGAAATATGAGTGTACAAACGTGTGTAGAGGCTGCAGGCCAACTCTGTTGCATATAGTTTTATTGTTTAAGAGTAGGAAATTAACGCAGCAGGGTTGACAAATCTAATGAGTGCCAACAAATATTCTTCTGTTAGATATGTGTCCATGTATGTATAGGGTAAATTTTTGGTTAATGACGTGTAATATAAAAATCTTGTACGTAAAATAGCAAATTTCTAATTAAGTCTCTTGATCACTTAATTTTGCTTATGTTTTTGTTTTCTATAATTTGATTGAACTTATGGTTTAATTTAATTTCTCAGTATAATTTTTTTATAATTTATATATTTTATATATTATATATTTAATATTTATATATTTTTATATATTTTTTTTTCTACGAATATGTTAAGACCCGAAGAACTCGCCCTAGTGTTGCAGAAGGCCTTGGTGGGGCACTGCTGGTGTTGTTGTAGTCATTGCTGGTGTTGTTGTTGTAGGCGCGCATTGTTGTTACGGTCGCGCGTTGTTGGCCGTCGCGCTTTGTTGTTGACGGTCGCGCGTTGTACCCGCTGCTGTGGCGGTTCTGTTGCTGGCTTTCGCGCACTTACGGAAGTTGAGCTTCAGCTCAATAAAAAAAACAAAGTTTAAAATTGCTTTTCACTTCTTTATTGGTTCTTCAGAACTGAACTTACTTACAAGCTAACAGTATTATTTATAATAATATTATGCTTATTCTACGTTTATTTTGATTAATATGTATTTCTTACATATTATGCTTCTTATGTACTTCTACTTATTTTTGCTTATCCATTGATTTCGCAACTGGATAATTGCGAAATCATTGGTTCGTTTACCTTTTGCAATTTCATATGTTAAATTTTGAAAAGTGCAAGGTAAGCAATATTATACTGTTGCTACCTTGCCCAATTAATAGCCGGAATGTAAGTTGGCGGTGGAGTTGACGTAACTCGCGTCGTTGCTGTTGCGCGCTGTTCTTGCTGCAACTGTGGCGCGTTGTTGCACCCGCTGCTGTGGCGGTTGTTGTATCCGCTTTCGCGTGTCGTTGCTGTCACACTTTGTTGCATCCGCTGACTGCTGAGGAGGTGTTGTTGCTGTAGGTGCGCATTGTTGCACTCACTGCTGTGGCGGGTTGTTGTTTTCGCGCGTTGTTACTGCTGTTACTGTGGCGCGTTGTTGAACCCGTCGCTGCACCTACTGCTGTGGCGGTTGGTGTTGCTGGCTTTCGCGCGTCGTTGCTGTTGCGCGTTGTTGTTGCTGCTACTGTGGCGCGTTGTTACACCCGCTGCTGTGGCGGGTTGTTGTTTTCGCGCGTTGTAGCTACTGCTTCTGTGGCGCGTCCTTGATGTCACTCGTTGTTGCACCCGCTACTGAGGCGGGTTGTTGTTTTCGCGCGTTGTTGCTGCTGCTACTGTGGCGCGTTGTTGCAGTGGCCACTGCTGTGGCGGCGTCGTGGATATTTTCGCGCGTCGTTGCTGTCACGCGTTGTTGTTGCTGCTACTGTGGCGCGGCGGTTGCAGTAGTGTTGCTTCTATAGCGCGTGTTACGCGTGCGCTGTTGCAGTAGCCGCTGCTGTGGCGGCGTCGTGTATACCGTACTGGACGGTGTGTGGACTGGGGCAGTACCAGCAAAGTGGAAATTAATTAACCGGGATTTTATATTTTTGAATAATTCCAAATGGATTCAAAAGTAAAGAAAATTCCCCAAGAGCTATCCATCTTTGTCGCAAGTTATACCGTATTACACACAATTTTATGCCCGACATGGGGCCCAGTTCGTGAAGTGAAACCATTTTTCATCTCTTCACATAAAATTACGATTCTGTTTTCAAATAAAATTAGTTTGTCAAGAATTTTTCACTGTGAAACCCTTTTCTTGTTTTTTTTTTCACAAAGTTTTGTAGCTGTGAAAAAAAGTTGCGCGATATTCTCAAAGCCATCATCTTGTGATAAAGAATATCATTGTCTTAAACTCACAATAATCGCTTAAAATGATATAACAAAACTATAATGTGAAAAAATGCTATTTTCACTGACATTGAATTTTTCATTTTCAATTCGCAGTTGGATATAACCAGAATTCCAGGTCGATTCCAAGCTTTTTTTTAAAAAGGCACCTTTCAGCGCAACATTTCCATATACATATATATAGGGGTTTTCTCTGTGCCCCGCATGTTTTCGATAACCCCCCCGACTTCGTAGCCCGCGGTTTTTCTAACTTTACTACCCCAGCAAATTATACCTTCCTCGTTTGCTTAGTCACTCACAGAAAATAATACTTACCTATTCCAATGTTAGCAGTTCAAGGACTGTTGCGCTGTGTCTGCCGCCCTGCGGTTGCTGGCAATGGGATATGTTGCTGCTGGAGCCCCAAATTGGTTTCCTGGAGTTGCCGCGGGTTGCGGTTGCAACGTTTACATTTCACGTTTTCACCCTTTTTTCCTCTGGTTTTATTTAGTCATACTCACTTCACTTATTTTCAAATGTATTTGAGCTTAGATTTTTTATTTTATTTTTTTAACACAAAACGAAATCACTTTGATAATTCCCGGATTGCTTGCTTGTTTATGCGCAATTCGCACCTTAAGGCGCTGGCCCAATGCAGGCTTGCTTTGCTTGCTTAGCTTTGAAAACTGTCAAAAGTTATTTGGAATATACTAAAACGTATGAAGGGTGGCCAAATGGCAGCTTTGCTTCACTTGCTTTAAGTGCCTCAAAGTTTCAAATAGGCAAATGTTTTATTTGAAAGCGTTTCCTAGGCTTTTGACAAAAAGATATGTTCCCGTTCTAAATCAATTCAAACAAGCTGCTGCAGACTTTTATGTACAAAAATTGGCTTACGTAATTTAAAAAAATATATGTATAATATTAGTAATTCAAAGTTTAATAAAAAGTAATCTATGTTTCCATATTTATATTTAACATGTCGCTGGATTAAAGTGAAAAGTTGCTAAGTCCAATTTTACAAATTTTACAGGAACTTTGAATACAACATTTTGCGTGTTTAAAGCAAAGCAAAACTCCATAGAAATCAGAAGGATTCGATCTATGTTAAACAATTTCGTATTATTTTGGCCTTATTGCATATTCGGGGCCTCTTTTGGACTTATAAAATTTATGTTTCATTGAATATAAACGAGAAAAAATAAAACAAGTACCTCATCCTTAATTTCTCTTACTTTTTATGTCAAAATTTGAAGCTTCATAAAATGCAGACTCATCAACTTTTCACACAAAGCTAGCGATATTTATGATGTCAAACTACTGGTAAGTCGTCTCTTGAAAAACCGATTTTTTTTTTAGAGTTTTTTGTTTCTAATAAATGTACATATGTATGTATATATATATATATGTATAATTATTATCATTCCTTTGAAATGCAAAAATTAATTCACATTCATTTAAAAATAAATCTGAAAAGATTGTTTTGTATTTCTTTTTTTTTAATTTTCTGGAATTTGATGGCAAAATTATTCTTAGTGTAAGGAAACAGACCTTGACTTTTTAACTACACAGCTGGTTGCTTTGACAGCGTTCTACCAAACGAGTTTTTGAAGTAAATCAAAGCAAATCAAAGTAAGCAAGGCGTGCAAAGCAAGCCTGCATTGGGCCAGCGCCTTTATTGAAAAAACGATATTGTGAAATGGCCGACAGTGGGGTTGCAGGTTTTATACCTTTGCACTGCGGAAAATTATGTATCCAATCGGAAAAATGACGGACACTGCGCCAATTGGACTGGTTCCCTTATTTTTCCAATTGGAATTTGTCGCAGTGCAAAGAAGAATGTCATAAAAATTAAATGTAAGGCTGTTCGGGGTTACCATGTCCCAATTATGTAATAGGGCTTTCGCACGAGGCGATTTTTCAGGCAACTTTTAGTTGAAAGCAAAAATCGCCTCGTCCGAACGGCCTTTCAACTAATCGCTTTCAACAAAGTTGGTCGCCAGCCAACTTTGAGCTCGTTCAACTTTTTTTCCTTGCAACCCTGTGTTTGTTTACATTCTGTATCAGTGTTGGGAAATTAAATTGTTCCTTCAGTACGAAATCTATACAAAAAATGTACTTTTCGGCTATAAATTGTATACACTTTTTAATTCGCTCATATATTTTCTTAGTACATTCCCTACAAGACCAATGAATTTATGGTATTCATGAGAAAGTTTTATTGTTTATGTACATACGTTTACGTAGTTTACACTTTTACAAATTGATTCCACGTGCACATGTACTGCATTTAACGCAAATATGTATGCACACATTTTCAGGTATACATCTTAACAAAAAGCATATTTAAGTTATTATTAATGGATAAAAAGACATTTTCCTTTGGATTCAGTACTAAAATTTGACATTTTAATAGCATTTCAAGTGCTTATCAAAACTTTACGACAAGATTTGACCATTTATCTTAATAGTATTCAATTTTAATTATTTTTTGTAAAAATACGGTTTATATTTTAAGAAAAGCTGTACAAATTCAAGGTTCAAACTTTGTGCAACATTAAAAAAAACCAACACACTTTCGTAAAAATTTCGAGCTTTTTAATTCGATTTCCTAGATTTATTTTGAGCGTGCGGTTTTTTAGCCCATTAAATTTTAATATAACTAAGTTTTTTAAGATTTCTTTGATGAAGGTGTTGCTAGTTTTCTCCATATAAAAAAATCATCGGACACACTTCGTATGGAAGAAAATGGCTGACATCGTCGACAAAAAAAATGCCAAGTTCAACGGTAAGTCCCAGCTACTTTAAACTTGAACTTTATTATACTAAAATTGAATGGGCTAAAAACTAAAGAATATTAATAAAGCTCGAAATTTTTACGAAAGTATGTTGGTTTTTGGATGTTTCGCAAAGATTTAATCTTAGGTTTGTACAGTTTTTCTTAAAGAATACATTATATTTTATAAACAGATAATTAAAATTAGAGAATAATAAAATAAATAGTAAAATCTTGTCAATATGTGAGTGCCGTAAAGGTATTATATTTACGAAAATCTCTTCTTATAACTAACGAAGACTTTGTTTCTATATGAAGCTGACTTCGACACTTTGTTTTAATAAAACTTAGTATCGAAAAGTTTCTTTAAAAATTTGACTAGGCTATATTATACTGGTTCGTTGAAGCCATTTTTCAAAATTACAAAGGTAAATACGAACAGGCGAACCAAA
Source organism: Rhagoletis pomonella (assembly GCF_013731165.1). Classification (NCBI taxonomy): domain Eukaryota; kingdom Metazoa; phylum Arthropoda; class Insecta; order Diptera; family Tephritidae; genus Rhagoletis; species Rhagoletis pomonella. The sequence continues at coordinate 91,940,010 of NW_023458556.1, read as the reverse complement.
GAGAACACAAAAAATTTCTTGCTGTGAATTTTCAGAGCTATATATATTTAGTATTGATTACAAAATTGTACTAAAAAGTACTGCGTAGTAGGAAAGTATATTGTAAATGAAATTGTATCAAACAAGTACAATTGTACCAAAAATGCCAACACTGTTCTGTATACATACTTTTTCTTCTTTTCTACTTTTTACTCTTATTTTATCTTTCAACTTCGCTAAAAGCACTTCTACGAACGTTTGGCTTACCAAATTTACGCCAATTGATAAAATTTTGCGATTTAAATTCATTTTAAATAATGTAAATAACTATTCGTGTTGAATTGAAAATCGCCTCGTCTGAATAGGGATAGCAACTTTTTCACTTTCAACTTCTCATTCAACTCCGCATTCAACTTTTGTTGCCTGTAAAATCGGCTCGTGCGAATGCCCTATAAGTCCGAACCGGTTGAAGGTAGCCATTCAACGCTTTGTTTCTTCACTGGCCGTCTTCACAGGATAAAATTTATTGTTGTTCAACTCATCTGTTTGGTTGCTAGATATAAGTTATATCAGGGCAATATTTGTGCGGCTTTTTATATCTTGACATCCACGCTCTGGAAGTACTTTTACCAGACTAAACCGCAAAAAAAAAATCTTTGAAAATTGGCTATTTTACGCTCAAGAACATAATACCAAGTATTTTCAATAGAAAACGGCTCATCTTCTGCTTTTATGGGCCCTGCCAATTGACAGAAGAGGAAATTTTGACGGGTCAGAATAAAAATTTAACATTTTCATGGTGAATACGAACGTAAGAATTTTATCTAGCTCATGTGTCTAGGCAAAATTTGACAACTTCTAAGTGTAATCAGCAGGGAACGGATTTTTAGGACCTAAAAACCTATAAAAAAGGCTAAATAAAGTAACGAAATAGGCTGGAAAAGTCAAAATAAAATAGCGAAAAAGGCAGGAAAAGGCACTAGGTATTGCAAAAAAGGCAAAAAAAGGCAAAACAAAATTGCGAAAAAGGCAGGAAAAGGCAAAAAAAGGTATTGCAAAAAAGCAAAATAAGTCACTAAAAAAGACAGAAAATACGAAGAACAATCAAAAAATTTATTTATTTTAGAAATGCTTATATTACAAGTAAAAAGAGAAAAACTATGAACTAGTTTCATTATATGAAAAATTTGTACTTTGAATCTTTGACTATTTTATCCTTTCGAGTTTCTAACTCATAAAACTTTAATCTGTATAGTTGTAGTAACATTGAACCATAAGATGCATTTTGAAGTTTTCTGGCAGCATTTTCATTAGATTTTCGCGAAGAAAAGCCTTGAATGTACTTAATGTGCGCCCGAAGTAAGTTGATACAAGTGGAGCCCAATTTAAATATGAAACGTTTGAAACATTCATATTATCAGAAATAAGGGCGTTTTCATCGACCTTTACAATTTTATCCACACCCCTTATTATCTCCAAGCCTACGTAAGCTGAGAAAACGGCTTAGAATTTTTCCAACACCAATTTGGCAAGAGGTCCCTGTGCTTCTAAAGACGCATGGGCAGGTGTATATTTTTTAATCTTAAAAAAAAAAATTTTAAATGCTAAATCACTTTTTTAAAGGTAGAAAAGGCAAAAAAGGCAAATATCTTAAAAAAGGCAAAAAAAAGGCAAATATCGTAAGAAAGGCAAAAAAAGGCAACTTCAAATGTGTATATATGGAATCAGGGAAAGCTAAATCGTGGGCATTCTTAATCGAATATACTCTATCTCTTTAACAGAAAAAAAGGCAATTTCCATAAAATCCGTTCCCTGGTAATCAGCCTTATCATGAGTTTCATTTTCCCCGAACCAGTTCACTTTTCACTTTTGGTTTCCATGTATTTACTATGGGCGGATGAACAATTTTCAGGCGAAACTCAGGATAAGGCAGAATATTGTTGGCGGTAATAAAGAATGAAAATCAAAATGGAATTTGATAAAAAAAGAACGTACATACGTTACTTGCAAGTTATAAAATAGATGTAAATTTTACAATTTCAACAATACACAAAGATAGAGCTTTCGCACGAGCGTGTGTTTGGTTTGTGGCACAGGTCCTATGTCAAAATATCGACAATGTTGCCGTCAGAAGTTTAAGTGTGAAGTAAAACGTAGCTGTCAAACTACCAAGTTACCGCAATAGTTGGCAAGATATAAGCCCTGATATATATTGCTCTCTACATTCTAGCATATGTTTCAAGATATAAACTCCATCCTGTGGAGACGGGTAGTTACAGACATTTATCGCAAACTATCACTAGCCTACGCTGGAAAGCGTTTATTACCTAAAAAAGAAACCAAACTACCCTGCAGGAACTAGTGACAATCAGCGATACCTATCCGCAGAGAGTATTTTATTAAAAATACCTTTACAAGCCTCTTTTCCTTGCTAGTGTCAATTTTTGTTTACTTTTAAATTTGACATTCCTCCTCTTCTTCGCAAGTATTATCGATAAAACTAGGTTGGACACCAAAAAGTTATCGGTTTAATCTGAGATATTTTTAATTATAATTTTGTATGGCTAATCTCTTTTTGTAATTACAGATTAGGGAGTTAAGCTCGGGTATAAGGATAATCTATATATATGTAAACCTATTATTAGGCGATTCAATTATATACATACACATGTATGTTAGGTTAGAAAATACACATTAATTTCTCTTAATATTATTCATTTTGCTGATTTAATTTTTTTTATCAATTTCATTTTTAATTCTTTTAATACATGAAATTATTGGTGTGATTGATAAAATATAGTACTTGTATATACTTGTGACCCAAGGGCGTTAAAATATCTTGAAAACACCGCATCAATTACAGTTTTTGAGCTTGTAGTTTGAACATTTCTAATTGTATATATTCTTAAATTAAGCCTTTCTTTTAGGAATATAATCTGTGGTTCTGCTTTATCTGTCGCTAGGTTTCCGTTAAAGTCATGAATACATAACATACCATCTTTTGTTTGCGAAATGGGAAGCTAAATTCATTTGTTCGGCTTTTCCTCTTACTCTCGTCTCCTCTTTGTGCAATCTTGTATTAGCTCTGATCCAGTACTCAATGAACTTACAGATTTTTACACGAACTTGCAGGATGTTAAATTAAAAAAAAATACGCATATGAAAGGGCACCAACCCAACTCGTTTAAAAATTTGAGTATGTACGTTATAAAATATGTCGTTGTGAAGTGCACAGATGCTTTTTCGTAATTAAGAAGAAAAACAAATTAATTTTATGTTCCGTCTGCTGGTAATTGAACACGGACCCTCTTGGCAGCAACCAATTGTATCAAGCATCTTTGCACACTCAGCTACAGCCATACATGTAAACGGGGTTTCAAATGTTGAGTTCGAATCAACATCACAGCGCGCGATTAGTACATTTGTACAGATAAACCCAGCAAAACCAGCGTGACCGAAACTCCAACACAAACGCAAATTTTATGGTGTTGCTAACACACCTGTAATAATTTTTGATTGGAGCGACATCTATTGTTTTTACGTGCGATCTATCTTTCACATATGAGTAAGTAGTCAAGCTTATCTTTTCACATATGAGCAAGCAGGCAAACTATTTGGTTTGAAAAATCACACGTACACAAAACTTCTGGGAGCATTTTTGATTCACTATTAAGAATGTGATAGCAAAACGTGCGGAACTTAGCGGGCACGCGTGACGGTCACGTCACTAGGAAAGTGACCGTCACTGTTCTTGCTGGGAAACATGTACCATGCAAGTCAAGAATGATAGAATACAAGATTGCGCCGTCCTGGGCGTTGACATTTGTGTACCACAAGTAAACAAAGAATAGAGCGAAAAGAAGAACGAGTTGAAACAGCCGAAGCAGTTCACTTTACTGCGCAAAACGTGTTTTAATTTTGCTAAAGGCGAAAATATTGCATTTTTCACCTAATCTATTAGAGAACAGTGAACATTGTAGTGCACTCCATTGCTTTGCAATTAAGGCTCCTGCAGAAAACTGCAGCACCATCTCTGCGGGATTGATTAGTTAACTTGCTAATGGAGGCTGCGTGGAGCAGAAACAAAATCATTGTGAGGAAATGCTGTGAATATAATAATAGAGAAACATTTCGGGAACGGCATTGCCGTTCCCTATGTACACAAAATGCAGCAATTCGTCCCAGCGCCACACTTGCACCTACGCTTCTTGCATCTTGACGGTTGTCGCAATTTAACACAGAGCACTTCATTGTATTAGTTTTTACGCAGTCTTCAACTCAAAAATCACTCACAAATTGAAAATTAACACAATTTAAACTGATTTTTCACTTATAATTCTAATTTCTGATTTGTAAACAAAGGTTTATTTACAAGTTACTACAACTGTCAAAATCGGCAAAACCAAAGTAGCGGTACCACTGACGGCGCCACCTTTGTTCGCTGCACCGTGCATGCAAGTGTGTATGTGTTGTCACCGCTGTGCATGCTTTGTATTAGTGTTGGGAAGTATCGAGTACTTTTGAGGATCGAGTTCTTTGGTATCGATACTTTTAAGTAGGGATGCACAGCAGAGGTGCACGCAGTCGACGTCGCGGGCAAACTGCGAGCACGCGAGCGTGCTAGGCGAGGTGAAGTGAGCTGTACGGAGATGGCAACGTATACATATTAACCACTACACACTTATTTTCAAGTAAAAATGCGTGTATGTATGTGTACTTTTGCGACAACTGAGCCAGTGTCGCATCAGGCCACCAGAAAAAGCCAATTTTTAGAAAACAAAAGCGCCAAGTTTTTATAATCATGTTTAATAATTTTTTTGATTCAGTAAAAGGTGTATATACATATATATTTCCTCACGTTTTTATTAATAAATTAATTTCAATACATTTATAACAAAGCAAAACATATTTAATTTACCTATTCCTCACATTTTATTCAGTAAATGAATTCCATCTTAATGTAGAATATTAGTGTATAGTGTATACATACATACATATGTACCTATGCATTCGGTGTGCTTAAATTAAAAAAGCATCACTAAATAACGCACCAAGTATTGAATTCCAATTATTTTGACTTTTTGGTTTCCCAAAAGCACTAAATTTATTGCAAAACGCACGACCTTGGCAACAGTGAGCTGAGCACATCAATGCTCAAACAGTGATGCCAGGCCAAGTATTGAGTAAATGCGCTATGTATATTTTTCTTTTAAAGCAAAAGTTCTAATTGGCGAGGGGATTGATTTTTGGTTCTTACATAGAACACTGATAAGATTCACAAACTTATCTTAGGACTTAATTAAAATAATCAACATTATTTGTAGACGAATATATTTGTGTTCGTATGAAATAGTAGCTAATGTCGGGAGGCTGGCTTTAGTAAAATGTACCATTTCGTATATTCTTTAAACCACAAGGAATTTTTTTATGAGACTTTATACGAATATTGACTTGCTAGCATCGCAACTGCCTCCTTTACGTTTATTTTCCAAGAGTTCTTCAACGACTCGGCGCCAGTGAATCTTTCGCAATCGACATAAGCTACTATTCTATACGAAGACAGATATGTATACTTGTAAAATGCCCAATACCCAAATCCCTCGCGTGAGTTATTATCGGTAAAAAATTGGGTACGCTCAAATCTGGCATCGCTGCAGCAAGTACTTTGTCACGCCAGTGAAACAGTGTTGATATTTTAAGTACAATTGTACTTTTTTTAGTAAAATTAATTTTAAAAAGTACAAAAGTACAATTTGCCGATTTTAAGTATAGTTTCAACATCAAAAATACTTTTTGTACCAAACGCTCAAATCTCTTCTAGCACTTTGATTCTTAATCCGTTTACATTTAAGTAAATGGATATGCCTATATTCCATATTTGCTACCAAACGAAATTATGAATTGTAATTTTGAATGTAAACGTGATTGTGAACAGTAATATTAGTGATGTGCGTTATGGTGATTGCGATTTCTTATCACCGGCGGGTGAAATATCCCTCATCGCTATTTATTTTGAAAAAATCTTTGGAAATGCAATTTACCTAATGGCGATCCTGCAGAAATAGAAGTAATTGGGAAATTCGGGGGTTGAAAATAAAAAAGTGTATGTAAATTCCATGCGTTGAAATTAAAAATTTCCCTTGAGGATTTCCATTTTATCGATAGTGATCTCATTTTGTTCATTAATATGAACTGACGTATATATTGTATTAATGTTTTATTATCATTGTCTTCATCTTTGACAAAATTACACGGTCATCCGGTATTTATTTTATTTTTTTATATAATTTCAATTATTTTTTTTTATAAAATTGTAGCTGATTGTCAAACAAAAACCTTGCAAATAAATCCAAACTTGAAAGATTGAAAAAAATCAACAAAGCTTCATAAAATTTTCACAGTTTTTGTTCAGAATTTGTAGACATGTTTTGGGTTAACATTTTTGTAGCCCATTCATTCTAGTATAAAAAGGTGCACGTTTGAAGTGTCTAAAAATACCATTGATTTTTTGAGTTTTTCTGTTTGCGGTGTTGCGCACTTTCTTCCATATAACGAACGTTCGCATTTTATGTTATATGGATGAATGCGCGTGTAGCGTTGTTGTTTTTTATTCCAATATTTTGAATTAGGCTTTATATGTATAGTTTTTGTTAGACAATGATAAATAATATAATAAATAGCCCAAACCAGGTGATCGTAGCATTTTGTCGCGGGGTGTACTTTTAAAAATGTGAAATATAATTCAGGAATTTATTTGTGTATAATTTAAGTTAAACTCTAAGCTGAATGAAACTTAGTTTAACTTAGTGGGACTTTCTGACAAGACAGGCTATGTCTTTATAGGCCAGCTGAAGAGATCTCAATGATAAGGTACGTTAAATTAAGCCTACACTAACTGAAGCTGTACATTGAATTGCACAATAGACACACTGCAGTAGACAGCAAAATTGGTTTTGTTTGGTTGCGGGAAAAGGGAGGTGATGCATTGACGGAAATGGTGAAAAGTACAATTAAGCTCCAAAAGTTACACTTTTTGTCATTAATTCGGTACAATTTAAAAATCTTAAATATCAACACTGATGTGAATGTATGTCAGCGATGGGCTCACGCACACAACTACATTTTGCGAAAACAGCGAGACAGTGTTGGCTTTTTTGGTACAATTGTACTTTGTTGATACTCTCTTTGTTGATATACTCTGCTACTACGCAGTACTTTTTAGTACATTTTTTTGGTGAATACTAAAAATATATGGCTCAAAAAATTCAGAGCGTGAATTTTTTTTTTATTCTCTTTTTGTTTTCTCTTTTTCGTATTTGCCTTGGTAAGTTTTGAAAAATCTATTACTATTTATTTTATTATTTTTTTTAATTTTATTTATCTTTTTATAAAAATTTAATTTGTTCTTTAACAAATCTGCATAAATCCAAGTTGAATACTTTGTGCAACATTAAAAAAATTTACAAGTTTTCGTAAAAATTTCGATCTTTTCAATTTTAGTATAGTAAATTGCAAGTTTAAAGTAGCTGGGACTTACCGCTGATTTTTGGTAATTAATTATTTTTTTTTTTGTTGACGATATGCGTAATTTTTTCCATACGAAGTGTGTTCGACGATTTTTTTATATGGAGAAAATGAGCAACTGCTTCATCAAAAAAAATTTTAAAAGATTTTGCTATATTAAAACTGAATGGGCTACAAAACTGCATACTCAAAATATTTCTAGGAAATCTAATTAAAAAGCTCGAAATTTTTACGAAAGTGTGTTGACTTTTTAATGTTGCAAAAAGATTGAACCTTGGATTTGTACGGCTTTTTTTTAAGTATAAACTGTATTTTTATAAAAAAAATACATAATATTAAGATAAATGGTCAAATCTTGTCAATATGTGAGTGTCGTAAAGTTTTGATAAGCACTTGAAATGCTATTAAAATGTCAAAACTTATTACCGAATCCAAAAAGATGTCTCTTTTATCCATTGATAATAACTTTGTTGTTTAGGTTGTGCTACCGCTTTTACGCAAATGCTTGTTGACGGCAATAAAATCAATAAAAGCGCGATCACATCCTCACCGCATGAGTGTTCGACACCAACTGACGGTATGCAGTTTTATAGTCGATTCAATTTTAGTATTATAAAGTGAAAGTGCAGCTAAGAATTCGTGTTGATTTTTAATATTTTTTTGCATTTTCTTTATACAAATTGGATATACAAAAAGTTCAGTATGGAAGAAAAAGTGCAACACCTTCAACGAAAAAAGTTCTCAAAAATCTACGCGAATTGAATGTACTATCTCGATCATTTAAACATCTCGGACTCGCCCACCATTATAAATGATTATTTAACTCTAAAGTATATATTAAATATTTGCTTTAGAGATGAAATTTTGATAAATTTGTTTAAACAAAAATGTCAAGCGCATATGCAGAATGTGGAAGCGAGATTGTTCTGCTTGCGTTTCTATGTTTATATCATTTATCAGTTTAAGCACATACGATTAAATGTAGAGAAAATTTTTAAAATTGCGGATCCGAAAGAAATATTTATTAGTTGCATTGAGTTACGCAAAAATAGTGCCGAAAATCAATCGATTGTGCTGAAGGTGCCGGCTGCTTCCGAAAGGGCAAAATGGCACAATGCACACTCATTTTCCTTCATTTCTACTTAGTACTTTTGAGTTCTTTTAGGTTCTGAGTTCTTTCGAGTTCTTTTGTGAGTACTGAGTACTTTGGAGTACTCAGGATCGGTACTTTTAAAAATCGAGTGCTGTCGAGTGAGAATCGATTTCTGAGTACTTTTGGTATCGATACTGCCCAACACTACTTTGTATACATATACCTTCTTAATTAAATATGAAAAAGCATCCGAGGCGTGCAAAACGCCATCCGTGCAGTGAAAAATGCTTCATTTTAATACGGGCTAATTTGAATTGAATATTTCCGTTATACGTAGTGTATGTATAATAGAAATATTGAATTTTGAACACTTTTCACTTGATTTAAATACGAACATTTTTAAACGGTAATCAAATAAAAAAATTACATTTTTACAACGCGTTTTTTTCCTCAGTGTACTCCAAAATCCTTTAAATGAGAGAGATTTGTGGAGAGTTGTGTAAAGTTGCAAGATTCTATCCGATGTTTTTTTTTTGTTCCCGTACTTTTTGCTGTTACTCACTTTTTACTCTCACTTCAGAGATCAATTTTCCTGTTTGTAATTTTTACAGAATTTTATATTATCCATACATATGTATATATACATACATTCATGTATGTTCATCAGTTATCAAAGGACCCAGTTAAAATGATTTCAGAATTTTTTAAATTTGCTTCTTGCTTATCAATAGACTACTAAACATATACCTAAAACCATGCTACGCAAAAATGAGTTCATACATACATATCGTCGTTTAAAGTACAAAACCGCGTATCAAGAAAATGCAAAACCTCGTATGAGGTTGCCTTAATTTTATAAGAGAGCAAAACTTGTCTTATTTCCAAACGTTCTCTCTTTTATCCCTAATTATCTCTTCTTCTTATATCTAAGTATCGATATTATAGTATGAACGAATAAGGGTTGATGTTAGGAGCTTCCGGTGAGCAAATATCTTTCTTGGCACAAAAGTTAGTTACGAGGTTTTGCAGAACCACGATACGCGGTTTTGTACTTTAAACGACGATATGTATGTACATACAAACTTAAGTATGTATACGTGCATATAGGTACATAGCCGTATGCATGCGCGGAGTTTGCATAATCGGAAGTGACAATCATTTATATCGCATTTCCTCTTACTCTTCATAAGCCTAAATGTATGCAACCATTTGCAACAGCAAGTAAACACAGGGGTTCTTCTAATGGAAGTAAAGTTTTTCTGCTGCAATACACATGCTGGTCCTTCGAAATTTTCTGCTGGGCTATGCGTAACAGCTTCGCAAATTTTGCCCCTACCGAAACCAAAGATGTATACACATAAAAAAAAACAAGTACCCGCCCTAATCCTATGTGCATATGTATATTGCACATATAAATATGTACATAATAGTGTTTTTTCATCCGAAAGCGGGATTTCTGTTATAACTTTAGTATAAAATGGGATTTACGTTATATTTGGACGGGATTTTATTAACCCAGTTACTGGCAACACTGGCCATCGCTTACCTGGATTCGAAAATTCGGGGCTGTTTCACTTCATACTAGGGGCCTGTTCGAGGCACGTAATAAAAGCGGCATTACTGCCGTACTGATGAAAATTTGCAACACTGTTGCAATTGCACAACTGATAATACGTTGCTAGAAATTCACACAGATCGTGATACTTTAATAATTCGCGCAACACTGCGGCTGTGATTGCAACTCGAACAAGCCCTAGCTGTTGGCTGTTTGTATGTATGTTTTGTGCACCTGTTGATATGCCTACCAAGCTATCATCGTACCCAGTAGGACATACACCACGTTCGTTTGCTGACCCTGAACATATGCGAAAAGCAAGTGTGCTTTAGTTTCACTGCTTGTTGGCAACGCTAATTTACGCAGCCAAGCACGCAGCTGCGCAACACTGTACTCTTCCGCACACACAGCTTCTTCCATTTTTGCTTCCCTTAAGTCTTGAATTTTTTTTTTACTTTTACTTTCTTAAATTTGTTCTTTCATTTGTCTCAACTTTACTGTGCACTTGCAATCACTTTTAGTATCAGCTTTTTTGATTTTTTAGTTAACTTTTTCTTCAATTTGTCTTTTTTCCTACTCCCAGTTTTTCCGTTAATTTTATGTCTTTTACGATCTTCAATTGTTTATACTTTCATTTGCACACACTTCACTACTTTTGTTGTATATTAGGGGTATTCTCGAAGTCTTGCACGATGCACGGATTGCACGAAATGCAAAAATACTATTCCAAATTTCGAAGAGTACGAGAACACCCCATTGCAAAGAGGTAGCATGCATGGGGAGCAAGCAGCGAAATTATGTATCAAATACAATAACAAGAGACAGCAAAAAAAAATTAAGTGAGCGAGATGAGAGGAATGAGAGAAATATGTAGCAATTCCAACAACAAAACAACTAGCACAGGTTCGCTATTATCTTGCTATGCTATTTTGCAAAATATATACATGGGTTTCGACGTTGCATATTTTGCAGCGATAGGAAATGTTGTTTCCCATGAATTTTCTTGTTGTGTGTTTGCAATTTATGCAATCCGTGCAAACCGTGCTACGTGCAATGGCTTTACAAGATTTGGAGAATACCCCTATTGTATTTTTTCACTTTCTATTTGAGTTCTTTAAAATTTTTCAATATAATTTTTAGCTAATTTATTTACATATGTCAGTTGATTTAAACACATTCGCGCTCACAGGGTGGATTTCAAATCTCACTTCTGAGTTCAAGACGACCGACCACTTTCAATGTCAATTTTATCATGAACCAACTAACAAGATCAAGAACAAGAAAAAAGTCTGCCTAAGTATGAGAACAAACAAAGAAAATTAAAAAAGCCCGGTGATTGAGTGCGATTATATTGGTATTTATTATAAAATATAACAAGTGAAACTGGATGAAAATAAGCAAATAATGTGCATAAAATATGGTTTTCGTGATAGAAAGTGTTTTACAATCGCATAGCATCAGCACACCTCAATTTTTCAACGACAACGTTCTGACCCGCTTTTCACGCAAATTAACGCCTCTTGGCAAACCAACCAAACGCACAAACTTGTTTCAATCACGAAGCAATTAATTTTATATCACAAATTTCTGATATATCAAAATTAAAATTAAAATCGCTGCAGAAAACATATCAAATCGCTAAAAAATAATATCAATGCGAAGAGGTAGAAGACAATGTAAACAAAACGAAAAATTTCAAAAACGCTACGATTTTTTTTTTCTTGAAATCGATTCCAAATACAACGATGGCGGTGGAGTGCAATAAAGCCCGTGAGTAGTATTTTCTCTGTCTTTATTTTACTGAACCATTAAAATTATGTATATAGGCATACATTTGCATAAAATGATACGTATTTTCTCTATTTTTGCATACAGTGTAGTTCTGCGTTAAATTCCCTTCTACAGTATACGCATAAAATCATACGGTATTTTTGCCAATAACTGATAAGCGAATTATTGTAAATTAAAGGTAAATTGTTACTGTTTTTTTAGCCTTCAATGCGATGCGCATATTTGTTCTCAGCGTCTTAGGTTTTTCACTGGTGGCGGGCAAACGCGAACCGCCGCGGTTGAGCGCCAACAGGCTCGCTTCGAGTCATCTATAATTACTATTCAAGGTCTTATATTATTAAAGTCCTTATTTAATAATTACACTGGTTTACAGCAAAAATGTTCTATGTATGCCACTATCCAATTCCCATGTAGAATTCCTCGGTGATTCAGAAAATCGAGATCTTTTTTTTTCTATGCATAACTTTTCGAGATATTTGCAATTTACCGTTATTCAGCTTTAAAAAATAGTGGTTTCACTTAATCTTAATTTCTGAGAAACTATCAGAGCTATCGAAAAGTGATGTATATACGGTTTATAGGGAATTTTATTTTCTTTCATTTGTACCTCGTATTACTTCAGGAGTCCCTCAGAGTAGCCACCTAGGCCCGATTCTGTTCTTGCTTTTTATAAACGATATT
>NW_023458556.1:91919432-91922387 GCF_013731165.1 Rhagoletis pomonella | reverse complement strand
ACCCACTCCGTTGCTTATGCCAGGATTTTAACTCTCATTCCAGCACGGTTGATATATCAGATCCGCTTTTCCTCTCTCAATAAGTGAATTATTGACATAAATACATAAAATCAGCTGATGAATTTAGTTCTGTAGCTGAAGAGTTTTAGATCTCGACACTTAACAAACTCCTGCCTATCGTGACTCGGCGCAAAAATTTAAAATATTGGTTCCGTACGTCATGCGGACTGCGCCCCTCGTGCGGATGGGCGGGAATGGAGGGTAAAAACCGTTGGGATATTATATTACGTTTATTTAATTGATCCGTAAGATATATTTGATTAGATGGAACCACTCTTTTTTTAAGCTGAATAACGGTAAATTGCACATATCTCGAAAACGTATCCATACAAAAATAAATTAACTCGATTTTCGGAATCAGCGAGCGGTTCTACATACAAATTGGATAGTGGCGTCTGGAGAACAAAACCAGAATTAAAATTTGTGATCCAGTGTTATCAGAGAGATAAATATTTTAAAGTCTTCAAAGACTTTTATTTTGAGACTTATATTATACAAGTTTTTTCAAAATAATTATCATTGAGATAAATATTTTTAAGTCTTCAAAGACCTTTATTTTGAGACTTATATTATGTCTTTTCATAATAATTACACTGTGAGACAAATGGTAGGGGTCAGTGATCGGGAAGGGTTCAAACTACCGGGGAAAGTTATATCGGTAAAAAAGAAGTTATACGTGTCCCGGCGTTTCGCTGGGTCACGTCTAGGAATCGAGATATATCGATTTGAAGTTAGTAACTATCATATAGGGGAAATTGTCACCTTTGGTGGTCTTTTTTTGACATAACTCGAGAACCACTAGTCCGATTTTGCTCAAACCAATTTAAAAAAATTAAAAATTACAATTCCTTTAATCTGTTCATAAAACGTTTTTCTATATAATCAACAGTTTTGCCGGTAAAAATAAATGTATGAAGAAAAAAAATATTTTTTGCCTAAAATATTAAATTTTTTTATTTTTTAAATTCATAAAAAATCCAAAACGGAAAAAAGGCAAGTGGTATTACTTTCACGCAAAGTCACATAACCTTTAAGCAAAATGGGACATAGATCATGAAAATCGATGGACGCGTTTCGCTTTTATTCACAATTAAGTGAACGTATCTCATTTTGACAAGAATATTGATTTTATGTTTCAATGAATTTGGATAATATTTATTATATATTATTTATTATTAACACGTAAAATTAAAAATTATTACAGGTAATTATTAGGTTATTACATAGATACATAGGTTATAAAAATCGATGAACGCAAAACTTATTTTCGTTTGTTTTAGGCAAAAAATATATTTTTTCATCATACATTTATTTTTACCGGCAAAACTGTTGATTATATAGAAAAACGTTATATGAACAGATTAAAGGAATTGTAATTTTTAATTTTTTTAAAATCGGTCTAGTGGTTCTCGAGTTATGTCAAAAAAAAGACCACCAAAGGTGACAATTTCCCCTATATGATAGTTACTAACTTCAAATCGATATATCTCGATTCCTAGACGTGACCCAGCGAAACGCCGGGCCACGTATAACTTGTTTTTGACCGATATAACATCTCCCGTTGGTTTCATCCCATTTCGATTTTGACTGTCGCATAGTGTTATGAGTGGGAAAACTTTTTTAAATCCTAAAAGACGGGGCTTGTTCAGGACCATTTCGGAATTAGTTGGGGACCAGTTCGGGGCTCAGTTTGGAACTAGTTGGGGAGTAGTTTGGGTCCATTTGGAGCTTAGTTTGGGACCAGTTCGGTATTATATATGTAATATAATCCCAAACTTCTCCCCGACAAGTTCCAAACTGGTCCCGAACAGGTGCCCTGAACAAGCCCCGTCCTTCAAGACTTAAAACATTTTTCGCACTTATAATTATTATGAAAAGACTTATAATATAAGTCTCAAAATAAGTCTTTGACGACTTAAAAACATCTATCTCAATGATAATTATTCTGCCTTATCCTGAGTTTCGCCTGAAAGAAAATTCGCTCGAAAATTTGTCATCCGCCCATAGTAAAACCATGGAAACCAAAAGTGAAAAGTGAACCGGTTCGGGGAAAATTTAACTCATGATAACGCTGATTATGACAAGACTTTTATAATATAAGCCTCAACATAAAAGTCTTTAAAGGCCTAAAAATATTTATCCCGCTGATAATTATTATGAAAAGGATTTTATTATTTAAGTCCGCTTTACTTATTGAAAAATTAATATTTCCTAAGTCTGAACGCTCTTATGATTTAATTGTACCTCAGTTTAACTATAGAAACTCTACTAGGCTATGAGAGTGTGGAACTCTATTCCTTCCACTATTAGAAGCAAAATCAACAAAAGCAACTACAAGAATGTGTTGTATACACGTGTGATCAGCTAATTAAGCCAGCAACATTTTGATCAATTTTGGCTATTTTTCATTAGTTTATCTAATGTTTCAGCTAGATTTTTTTGAGTATGCAGTTTGATAGCCCATTAAATTCTAGGGTAATAATGTGCAAGTCTTAAGTTGTTAAAAAATCGCGTTGATTTTTGATAATTTTTTTAGTTATCGATGACTTAAAATTTTTTCTCACTCATAATTATTACCAAAAGACTTTTCTAATTCTTACGAAAATTTAGATGACTTTTTTAAAACTCCACCATGAAATAATTACACTTGTTTACAGCAAAAATGTTCAATGGATGCCACTATCCCTTACTACGCAGAATTCTCCTTTCTGTGTTGCCGGAGAAGTGGGGCTGAACTTCTTTCTGAGTAGGCGGCCTTCAGCCACGTACACCTGAGTAACACGCATTTCTGCTCATATTTCATACAACAAATCTTTGCGCATTTTCATATGAGCACTGATTATATCTTATTGTTACGATTATCCTCGAAACCTTGAGGGATTACCCAAATATACT